>NC_133530.1:69244817-69588977 GCF_048544455.1 Silene latifolia | reverse complement strand
TGCAGTAAATCCTCATGCTCTGTTTTTGGATTCTCCTCAGGAATTTCAGTACTCTGTTCTACCGTTTCTCGTACAACTTCCTCCTCATCCTCTATTTCTTCCACATCCTCTTCTTCATCCTCAGTTTCTACTTCCAATTCAGGAATTCCTGTTATCTCATTAATATTTTTCGTTTTCACTGCATTCTCACCATCCGGCCCGGCTTGATGTTCATTAGGGTTTGTTATATCATTAGTTTCCTCTATCTCTTCAACAGCGATGATGTCTCTACAGCAACTTGAATACTTCGTCCTCTTAAAGTCATCTCACGCTGCTTCTGATGCGTTTATTTCCTAGCCATTAGCTCGAAAATCAGATCAAAAATTGTAATTAATGCGCATTAACATCTCATTAGGGTTTTTTCTCCTGTTTATATCTAATTAATGTGTAAGTTATAAAATTATAATATTAAAAAAAAAAACACCTTGCTCATGCATTGGCCTCTTTTACCCTCCCCTACCCGGTTTTCCTTGTAGAAAAGACCAAAGGGTTTTCTCTATTATTTACCTAATACACTACATCAAAAGATTAGTGTAAATTCATTCATTCTACACATCTAAAACAAAAGTATTTTAGAGAGATAAAATTACTCCATTATTCCTCCTCTTGACCGAAATTCCAAGAGGACAAAACAATAGTTTTGGGTCATTTTATTTAGATTAATATTGTTCTAGTATTAATAATATTAATCTTATTAAGAGGTTATCTTGGGTATTATTCCTTGGGAGGGATTCTAAACTTGAATCCTTTGTTCATCCAATATTAGGAGAGCTCAAGAACAAGTGAGTAGGAGAACTCATTTGTGCCCAATAATCCGAAGTTTCCAATGTAAGAATGATGATTTCTTCTCTATATTTACTTGTGTTTGCATGTATAAGATCTAATTAATTTTATGACTAAATTAAATTGAAACATATATGAATATGTTGAGTATAATGAGATATATATTTCTAACATTAAGAGGGTAAGAAGTTCGTAGATTATTTGCACGATATAAGACTTTGGGTGGTGAGCTAGGTGACGATACAATTAAGGACAAAATTGGAATGAATGTTGAGGTAGTATCGTTGATGGATTTAATATTCGCTAATTGGGATGGTAACCGAGGATAGGAAAGGAATTGTTATATTTAGAGGTGATATGGAGAGCGTAGCGATACGAAAGATGGTGGCGTCGTGGTGTTGTCACATGTGGCTAAGGATGTTGATAAATAGAGAGGACAGTCGTTCTAAAGGGGTTGATTTTGTGGAGGCCGGATTGGTATGTATGGTTGAGAGGGAGTATAAGATGTGGAGATAAGAGGCGTTTGCTAGTAGTGAGTATTAATGATATGGGTACATTTGTCAGGAGGTGATAGTTATGTGAATGGGAGAATGTGCTATGATGGTCATACGAGTTAAGCCCGGGCGAGAGATCCACTTTATCAAGTGGTAACGTACGTGATCAAGATTGACTTGTTAGATGTGATTATAGGTCTATGATGTGTGTAAGTGTTTGTGTGAGGTTCTGAGCTCATGAGTAGTGGTATGGTGTGATAGTCATAAAGTTGTTACCTGAGTGTTCTGTGTCATATGTCGTGTATGGTAACCTAATATGACGGTATTCACAAAGGGTAATGGTGCTTGGATGAGTCATGAGATGATTGTTGTGGCGGGACTCTTGTTTTGGTAATGTGGTTATTGTGTTCCGGGTTGCGATACGAGATAAATATGAGACGAACTTTCTAAAGTGTATATCAGTTATATAGAATGTTGTTTTGTTTACTGCTGTTTCCTATGAGTTTCGGTTTGGGAATATAGATTGTTGTTTTGTTTATTGATGTTTCTAACCAGTTCGACTTAGGAGTGAAGGTACAGTTTGATATGGTAGAGATTTGCGTATGTGTTCGTTGTTGTCACGGTAGAGTGATATTTTGTTGATGGGACACAGTTGTGAGAGGCTATTGGAGTACTTTTGATCTTGTTTTAGATAAGACATTGGTTGAGATAGTTGTGACCAATGATTTATGGCACGTGTGCGTGCTGAGCTAGAAGCGGCAAGTAGTTCGTAATCTTTATTGGGACAATAAGTATAGGGTGTTGGGAATTAGAATCATGTTAAGATATGGATGAGGTTTGCGGGAATAAAAAAGGAAAACTTGAGGAGCTAATGTGAGTGTGTGTAACAATTGTGGATCGTGAGTTATGATTTTGGAGATAGGTGCATTATAGGGAAGTATGTCGTTTTGCGGTAATGTGGAAGAGTTGGAGTAGTGGTTATGCTAAGAATTTTGTGGTATAGGATGGGTAGTGTGCCGAATGATTTGAGGTATGAGAACGGTTAGAGAAAGAGAACCCTGGATATAGGAATGGTTGTAGGTGTTAAGGTTATAGGCAGTTATCGTTGACATACAGTGGTGATGAGGATAATTAGGAGAAATAGCTAAGGATCTAGTATTAGTGGGCTATGAGGACGTAACATTTATCTTAAGAGGAGTAGGATACAACAAAGAGAGTTTGATGGTTGTACATGTTGCAGTATATTTGGAAGTTTGAGTCTTGGTGTAGAATAAAGGATGGATTTGTATTGTGGTTGATATTATTAACGGTTATGGCAGTGCTTGTAGTATGATGTTTATGTGTGTGAGTAAACTTCGAGGACTAAGTTCATTTTAAGGGTGGTAGAATGTACCTCTGTTTTGGTGGTTGATCTTGTTTGTTGGATTGTCTTAGTATTGGGTTTGATACTGGGTAATATGTTAGTGAAACGGAGTTAGCGACATTAGTGGTTGGTATTCGGTAGTATTGTGGAGTTAGTGTCGAGAGGTTATAATATAGTTGATACGATATTGATGTGGGCGATGTCGTCGTACACCCAATCAAACACATTTATAATACTCAACATACAACTAGTTAGTGGTAAGTCGAGGTCGATCCATGGGACGGTGTGCTTTGGGTTCTAAGTCTATCTATCTCAATTTATGCTAGTGTCACAATTTGTTTGGGTTTGTAGTTGTGTCTAGACTAATGCAAGCAAAAAGGTAAAGCAAACAATGAAAGGAAGTATGTAAACAAATGATTAAAAGTGCTAGGATATCATGGGGTCATAGGGGATTCATGGTGTTGATCATACAAACATGTTTATAATTATAAGCAACCAATTAGTGTTGTGGGGGAACCGAGTTGGTTTATGTCTTACGGTCCTTAGGAAGAGTTGGGTCCCGGAGCCGAATCAATTAGATTGTACAACACCTACAAGTCGACTTACTTTCCTCCTAATAAACTTCTATGCATGGTCTAACAAGACTCGAGTTGGTTTATGTCTTACAAGTCAAGTTGAATAGATAAGAGATGATTGTAAATGCAAGGATTCATAGGCTTAGCATTTCATCAAACATAACATGTGCATAAAGTTGACATCACAACAAGCAAGCAAATTAATTATGTGAACATATTAGATTAAGCATGAATCAATCCCATGTTTGGTTTTCCTTAATTACCCACTAATCCTAACTAAGAAACTACTCACTCATTATCATGAAAAACATGTCATTAATGGTGTCAATCATCACAACAAGTATAAACACGATAATAGAATGAAGAAATGAACAATAAAGAGTAAAGAGTAAAGGAATTATACCAAACTTGAGATGATCCAAATAATAAAGCAAAGAATAATAGAATAAACTTGATTGATTGATGAAGGGTTGTCAATCCTCCAATAATAACCCAATAATCTTCAATTACCCAAAAGTAACAAACTTGAACAATAATTAAGGAGAGATCAATGTGAGATTTGTGGAAAGATTAAAGAGTAATCTATTCTAATCTACTCCTAATTGAATCTAAAAGGAATTTCTAATGTGGAGGCTTAATCTAATCTAAAACTCCATACCATGATTATTTACAAATGGGGTATATATAGTAGAGCTTCATTAGGTTAACTAAGGCTAAATTAGTAATTACATTTTTTGAGTTTTAAGCAGGGAAATGCTAGTCTTTTTGGAGGGATGAGCATCTCGGCTGAAGACGTTGCGGTCCGAGCGTCCAGGAAGGGAAGACGCTCGGATTATTGAGGGGGTGCACGGGCGTCTTTCTGCAAATCCGCTCGGATTGTAGTAGAGGAATCCGAGCGACTTTGTTGCTTGGACGCTCGGATTGTCATTCTGGACGGGCGTCTTGCCTGTTTGGCCGCTCGGGTTCTGCTTCAGAATCCTTTTCTTCACTTTCTTTTTATTCTTGTAGGATTGGTCTTTAGTTCTCGCTTCCTCTTCATACTAGTCCATCTAATGTCATCAATAAGCTTCCAAATATGCACGAAGGACGGGGAATTCCGCCTAATTATCTTCTTTCCTACAAAACATACGAAATGCACTAGGAAAGCAAATAGGAAGGTTTTGACGGATAAAATGGCTATGAAATGTTATAATAGTAAGCAAAATAGGCTCAATTAGGGGACTAAATGTGCGCAAATAATGTTCACATCAGATATCGTGAGCCGCGTTGTGAAAGTAGGCATGATTGGTGGAGTTAGTGTCGAGAACGGGGGGAAGATAGTTGAGTGTGTGTACATGTTTTACAAGTTAGGCCTTAACATCTGGACGAAGTTCGTTTTAAGGAGGGAAGACTGTAATACCTCAGTTATTCTGATCTTTGAGTACTCTATCGAGCTGGGGGTACTCTGTCGAATAAGTTGTATTCAGATTCTGGAATACATTCTGCTCAGGGTGTACTCGATCGAGCTGTGGCAACTCGATCGAGTACGTTAGTTACTCGATCGAGTGCCTGTGTTTTTACGGGTTTTTTGTCCGGTTTGATAATAAAGGAAGGAGAGTTATTTATAAGTTTGAGTCATCAGTTCTTTTTATTTTTCATTCTCAAAGCTTTCTCAAAGAAAAACATTTACGACCTTCGATTCTCTCCTATCTTTGCTATCAAATCAAGGGCTAGAGTTCTTAACTTTTGGGGATTTCCATACCGTTGCGTCCGTCATCAATTGGGTAAGATTTCTATGTTGTGTTTATGACAGTTTGTTAATATTGGCTAAACCCTAATTAGGTGATTTGGGGGTTTTTGGGAGTAATTGTTGTAATAGATTATACTTATATGATTATTATTATTATAGGAGGTGATTTCGTAGAGGAGGCTTTTGATCTGTTGCTATTGTTGTTGGTGATTCCATTTCAGGTAGGGTTTTCTCTACTCGGTTAATGTATACTTGATTTAAGTTAATGTGATTGATGAATTACATGGTTATCATTGTGGTCATAATTGTATTTCTTGGTATTGGCATGATTATCAACATTGTGGTTTTTTGTAACACCCGCAATTTTTCTAATCTCGCATATTTAGTTTTTGTTTATAAGATTTAAATTTTAATACTTATATTTACCATTTTTGTACAAATCATTAATTAATGTCGTTTTAAATCTTATTTCAGTCTGATTTCTTCTCGGGCCGACTTTTTATTTAAATGACATTTTTTTGTAAGCAAAAATGGAAAATCGACTTTTGCGCCATTGATATATGGACTGTGTTTTTATTTAAAGACAAGTTAGTTATTTAACTATATTTATCCTTTTTATTCTTTTATTTGAAATCTTTAGTATAATTATTATTATTCTACCATTGTTTATTTTACAACAAAATGGAGAAGTTATTTTGGTTGTTATCATTTTATTTGGTTAGTTTATTATTAGGCAAATAAGTAGATTTTATACTCTCTTTTCTTATTTCATATCCTCCTAAACACTCTTTACTTTGTCTACATATATTCTTATTCCGTTTTTTTTAGGAAAAATTAATCAAACCCTAATGTGAACAACGTACGGTTTTCAAACAAAAACTTATGTACGTGCTTGCTTACCAGCTTCTTTATTTCCGTATTCTACGTACGTGCTTGCCTTCTTGCTTCTTTATTAAAATCGATCTTCCTTCATCATCCGTTCATCCTATTCTAAAAGTAATTATTGCCGTTAATCGTTGTCATATTTTTAGTTTTGGTTTTTATTTAATTAGTATATGATTTAATCATATATGAATGTTTGTTTTGGGAGGATATCGTCAAGATCCGTACAAGAACGAGTATTTCATCGATTTGGAACGCGAATAAGAGGTAACTCTTAAGGGCATGACTCGACATTTCATTAGTTATTGTTGAGTAGTTGCTTGTTTTTGATCATTATCGTTGTTTTAATCAAACTATGATATTTAATTTATATATTCCGAATCTTTGTTCTCATGGCACGAAATTTTCTAATATTTCATTATATAGCAAAATATATTTTACTTATGAATTTATCATATTTAGTATTGCTTTTATTCGATTTAATGTTGTTGTTGTTATACTCGCAATATATCGATTTCTAGGGTTTTAAATTACTAATCATGATATAATTTCGTCTTTATTATTTTATTCTAGTCCTATAGCAAATTTTAAGACTTAAGATCATAAAATTTTTGATCTTTTAATCGTATTACTAAATATTATGATTTATACAATGTTTCAGAAGTTTTGATGTTTATTAGGTATTAATTCGTTTTGATTTTTCTAATTTACGAAATCTATTTAATTAGATCTGATAATGCATTATGGAATGATATAAATTTTGTTACAAATTATTTTGGGTGGAATTATATTTTTAATAAATAAAATATAGGTATGGTTGTTTTCGGATTACAATTTTAATAAATAGTATTTACGATTTTTAGTTACTGGGAAAATTATTTTTAGTGTTTCTGCTTATTCCAGAATATTACAAATTTTCTTGGGAACCGTTCTAGTCAGAAACTATTTTTAATAATTGAAATGGTGTTTTGCGGTTTTTACGATAATCTGATTTTTAATTCGGTTCGTATATCAAATGAGCATATCTTTTTACGAAATTTTACATGCTGGTCAGAGATGTTATAAACAGTACTCATGTTAAATTTCAGGAGTATCGAAGTTAAAATCGATTTTATAAAAATAACACACTGTTTTGGTTAAACCGAGTAAATAATAGTTTTGAAGTTAATTTATGGAGAAGGGTATTATGGTCATTTTTCATATGATTCCAGAATATGTTAAGAGCCTTTTTTATAAGAAGTATTTGACTAAAATTATTTTATCATTTTAAATAATGGATTACTATTTAAATTGGACTACCCAATTTGGTAATAAGATAATGACTTTTATTTTCTAACTTTTTAAATGACATTGTTTATAACATCATACATTACTATTTTCATAATATTTCTATTTTGAGAAGGTATTTACTCTAAGTAAGATTCTATTTATAGAAAATTACTATTTTTAGAAATTGCCTTCTTGGAAGGTTTCCCTTTTAAAGGATTTGAATAATACACTTTTGAAGTAGTTTTGAATACTTATGGAACAGTTAGGTGTAAGATTTGGAATAATAAACTCAGGATATGCTTAGTATTGCCATTAGCTATAGACATGATGATTGTCATCGGTGGTCGTCTGGGAGTGTTGCACCCCAGGAGTTATGTGCATACACTTAGACTAGGGCCTCACACTGTGGAGTAAGATGCCACTCTATTATGGTTGTGGAACCGCGGTACTTTAGCATAGTCCGAGTGAAAATCTATACTAAGACACAAAGCTGGTTTTTAATGGAGTATTTAATATTGTATCTTATGCTTTAATGTTTTTGGATTTGATTTTGACTTTCAATTGTTCAAATGCTTATTTATGTTTTTAACATTTTATAATGTATTGAGGTTTCATTTTTTAAATAATTGTGGTTTTAGCATTTGCTTTCCTTTAACTTGATGAAATGTGGCTGGGAGAACGCCTGAGTTACTCCCCACTAATTGTGGCTGTTATCTATATAGCATGACAGGTATTTATTTTTCTGGGATTCGATGAGTGAACTAGCGAGTAGTTGATCCTACTCTTTTTATTTTCGTTTCTTTGGATTGTTGAACCATGTTTTTGGAAGTTTTGATTTTTAGCCCTTTTTAGCAAAAGTTACAATTGTATCGACTACCTTTTTAGGAATGTTTCCCGTGGATTATATTTATTTTAATCCGAGTTTGATTATTTAGTTTTATCATTGTGTAATTAATCCCATTCGACAGTGTTTCCGCCACTGTTTTGCACTAATTTTTATAGGGGATTACATTTTTGGTTGTAATTGTATGTGGCTCGCGAGGTACGCCCTCGGCTGAGTGGAGTCATTTTTGGGAATTCCTTCACGCCCTTGATTCGCCCCTTGTGGTTCCCGTCACAAGGGGGATGTGCACATTAATGGTCATTTTGTTATTCGCTCTACATTTTTGAGCGGGGCTTAGGTGGTAAGGCTGTGGTCCCCACTAACGGAGTGGAATATCTGTTGAGATGGGTTTCTGGCAGGTCTACACACTTTAGTGTGTAGTCAGGTGATTGGTGATGAACTGGAGTTGGAGGAATGTGATTATGTAATTCGATGTTGTTGTATTGCTTATTTTGATTATTCAGTAACTGACCCCGGTTAAATGTACTGAAACCTCTGGTGATCCATTAGGGGATGGCAAGCTATTGTTTAACAGGTAACCATAAGGAAAGCTCGCGGGATCTGGCTGGGACGGAGTCATCATTAGTCTTGAGTTTAGTCATCTGCTGATGTGTTATGACAGTTTGTTTTCTAGTTGGTTTGGTTTGAGACAGTTTATATCGTACGTTTGGTTTTTGTTTTTAGGTTGTAGGCACTTTAAACAGTTGAACTTTAAAGTATGTTTCTTTATGGTCACTTTTGATATACTTTACCTCGGGCAATCGAGATGGTAGCATCTCCATATGTTAAGGTGATATTGGTAAGGTACCTTGGTGTATGGGGGCGTTACAGGCCACCTGAAAGAGCCTCCACAACCGTCGCTCGTAGCCGGTTGGGCATCCTTCATAACTCCGCGTGCCTCGACGGTGCTACCTACATTTCCATTTCAAAAATAATAAAACCAGGATTAATACCGTGTTCTTACACGATCATTTCAAAAAAGGGAAAAGACAGTCTAAGCTAGGGGCTTACCCTCCTCACGACGTGTTGTCGCTCGTCGAGTCCAGCCTATGTCACCGCCTCAATAAAGGACGGAATCTCCATCAACACCGTCGTACCAGCTGGCCCTATATACTCCAACGCACGTCTCGGGAAAAGCTAGGGGCTCAATGCCCGACACCTCGATCTCATGTCAAGCCAAGTTTGTCATTTCCAGGCTATGATCAAAAGAATTCATCATTTCCGTTTCAAATAGCCAAGAAAGTCGTATACTTACCACGATCGGCCAGTATACCAGGCGCCTCCGCACAAACTCCGAGTACTCGAGCTCAGAAAGTAAAAGAGCGTCGCCGCTAGCTCCTGCGAGGTCAGTCATCCTCTCAGCCTCTTAAGGCTCCCTAAACATCGTCCGTGCAGGATCAATAGGAACCACAAAAGCGTCACGGAGGTACTACCGAGCCAACCGCTCACCCAGGTACTACACAAGTCCCATGGGCGTCATCAGAAGCAACCTACTCGAACTCTTAGGTCGGAGAACGTCGGCTATGAAAGCTGGAATGTCAGCGTAGTCCTCCCAAGGTCTCGACACCCACTAAAACGGATACCAAGGGTCATTCCTAGGATCACTACTATTCAAGAAAGGCAAAATAAAATCGAAAGAAAGGTAAAGTGCTTACACTGTCGAGCTGCACATCATTGACACCCCTCCTACAGGTGTCATAAGAAGACTGATGGCTGTTCTGCCGACACATAATCCAGTCTCTAACTACGGGGTACTCCCTCGCCATGTCCATAGCCCTCTAGAGAGCGAAGCTAGGGAAGTACGAGTACTCCCATGCCTAAAAGAAGAAATGATCATTCATTATTAATGGTTTATGATCGTACATTTAAGAATGATCTTTTATTCAATTCCAAATTTACTGAAAATCCAATTTTTTTTAAAATGATCTATCATTCAACTCACCAATAATTCAACTCCTATTTAAAATGATCTTTCATTATCTATTATTTATATATTTCAATTCATGTTCAAAATAATCTCTCGTTCCAACAATTCAAATTCATTTCAAATAAGTTTTCAAAATTCCTATTTCAACTCGTATTCAAAAATGATCTTTTATTATTTTCCATTTCTTATTTCAAATTTATTCTGAATGATCTTTCATTTATAAAGTAGTTTATCATTTTTAAATCAATCAAATTCATAAAAGAAAAGTAAAGGAAGGTTCATACCTCCAAAATGAGACCTGGACCGACAGTAGCAGGAGAAGTCCCCTACTCCATTAACTCGGGATGAACCATCGCCCTCATGTACCGTATGGGGACCGCAAAGCTAGGAGTAACCCAGTCCAAATGACCCATGCTACTCAAGTCAGTAAGGAAAGGAAGAAGCTTCGTCGACAGCCTCTCCCCCTTCTCTCCGAAGTAAATCGAAGACAGAAACAACCAGAGCCACAGTCGGGCTCGCTGCTCAGTTGTACACACTGGATGAGACACCATACCACTACCTGCAGTCATCTGCACCCTCGCCGGAGTCTCACCGTCAAAGTAATCCTTGATTTAAGAACTCGGAACTAGGCCGGGTACCCTAGTCGCAGCCTTGGCCAGGTTCCAGCCGATCAAACCCCTAGCCTCGGCTGAATTCGCTCTCATGGCCGTCGCAGGCCATACTATCGGATCCTCTCCATAAGGCAAGCCAGAGTTCATGCCGTAATCCTCCAAAGTAACCCCGATCTCTCCAAAAGGCATATGGAAAGTCGAGGTTGTAATACCCCGTATTTTTATATAATAAATTAAATGGATATTAGTATATATTAATTATTATACCATTTATATTACTAATTATGTCGGGTTAAATGTTAGTCGATAATTACATTAAGCTATCGTGAGTTAATTGTGACGGGTTTATATGGAAGTCGAAATGTGAGTGAACCATTGGTGGCCCATTAACTGTTTGACCCATTTAACCCTAAGCCCATTTAAACCCTAACCCTAACCCTAAACCTAACCCTAATAGTACCTCAACCCGCCTCCCTCCTCTCAGATTCCCTCAACCCGCCTCCCTCACTTCACCGGTAGAAATCTCGGCCCTTTCACGCAAAACGAGAGAGAGAGAGAGAGAGAGAGAGAGTGTGGTGGTGGCCAGCAGACAAGGAAGGCCAAAGGGCGGTTGTCGACGACCTAGGGTGGCCCTGGTGGCTGTTTTGGTGGCGGTAAAGGTAAGCATTCAACCACCCTTCCTCTGTTTTTCGCATTTTACGTCGAGGTTTTGGGTTTTGTTTCGTGGCTTAGGGAGTTGTTGGTGGTGGTTGTTAGCAGGGTATTGGTAATGGGTGGTAAGGGGCGAGTGTTTTGGTGGTGGTTAGGGTGGTTTTGGGTGGTAATGGTGGCTGTGAAAGGCGGCAACGACAGGGGTGGTCAAATGGGTTATAATACGGGTTTTCAGGCGAGTTTAGAGGGGTAAGGTTTGGGTGGCACCACCGTGGACTAGGGGAGGTCGAAACGGTGGTCTTTGTGGTGTCTCTGTGTGCGTGGGTTGGCGGCGAGTAGAATGGTGGTTGTTTGGGCAGGGGGTAGAGGTTAGTTGCGGTGGTGGTAAAGGAAAAACAGGGGGTGTTTGGTGAGCCGTGGTGGTGAACCAGGCCAAATGGCGGCCATGGTTGGACTCGCCGTGACAGTCGACCCTAGTGGGGGTGGTCGCCGGTGGCTGGGTCAGAGTGGGTGTTGGGGCTGGTGGTTGACACGGCCTCACAATGGCCTGTGGTGGCGGGTGAGTGCGTGTGAAGGGGGTGGTGTAGGTGACGCGTTGTTTTTAGTTTTGAAACGGGTTTCGTGATAGTTAATCGTTATATTTCGATAATGGGTCACATGCTTAATTAATTAATTTAATTCCGAGTTATTTAATTAAAATGATTAAAGACGGGTTTTAAGTCGGGTTGTTGAATTGTTTTATGTTTGATTCGGGCTTTCTTAAAACGTTTAATTCGTTTAATATTTTATTATCACATTAGTTATTTAATTTAATTCGAAAGTCATTTGAATAAATTATTCAAAGTCAATTAAATAATTTATTTAATTTAATTCGAGTTGATTAAAATAATTAGAGATGGATTGAGTCGGGACTGGTTAAAGTGGAAAGTTACTATATCGGGAAAGTTTCTATTTTGGGGAGATTTCTATATTTAGTAGTTAGTAATTATAAATATCATAATTGTTTTAGGTGACGGATTCGTGAAGGGTCGATAATCAAATGCATTGCTTTGTTTTCTGGACTGCTTAAACTGCTTAATTGGAATTGCTGGCTCTTTGAGGTAGGGAAATACACTTACTCTATTATCGTTGTTGAATTGTGTTATTGGATTCTGGTTGTTGATTTACGTTATCATTTATATTCGGAAAGGTGATTGACTGATTTGATCGTATTGAGTATGATATCACGACATCGGGTAACTGGCATGATTTTTATGATTCATCAGTTCATTTATTTATATATATATTATGTTGCATCAATTTCTTTTGAGCATTCATATGCATTGGAGTTGGAGGATGGTGTAGGAGTGACGATGTTGAGATACGATGTGATGTTGTGATAAGGCCCGGGCGGGTTCTGCGGGACTTGCCACCGGTGTCCTCGGTATTGGTTGAGTGGCGGATCGGCTTCGGTCGATATATAGTCTACCGGGGATCGGTATGGCTGGGCGTTTCGGGGTATGAGATGTGTGTGATGAGTTGAGATGGAGATGGAGGTGACGGAGTATCATGCATATCATATTTTATTGTTTATCGTTTTCCCTACTCAACCTCGTGGTTGACCCTGTGTATTCGTGAACACCTGTGATGAACCGTTTTATGGGGAGCAGACTTGACAGGTTTAAGAGATAGGACGGGAGCTTGATGGGCGTGAGACACTGGATCAAACGACTTAGTAGCTAGATCATCACCTAGAAGACTTTCACTTTTATTTATGTCAGTTCTTGTAATTTGAGTTGAAAAGAGGATTTGTAATAATTAAGTTAAAATATTATATAAATTGCCTTGGAGTTTAATTTGTTATTCACTACCTCGGGAAACCGAGATGGTAACAGTCCGTTTTATTAGAGAATGTCTTGACGAGGACTTCTTTTATAAACCGGGGTGTTACAGAACATGGGTGTTAACCGTGCTAGAAATGCGTGACTTCCGTAGGTACGATATACAATACCATTTTGAGGTTTGAGTACGGGAGCGAACTTCGGGACGAAGTTCATTTTAAGGGGTGAAGACTGTAATACCCCGTATTTTTATATAATAAATTAAATGGATATTAGTATATATTAATTATTATACAATTTATATTACTAATTATGTCGGGTTAAATGTTAGTCGATAATTACGTTAAGCTATCGTGAGTTAATTGTGACGGGTTTATATGGAAGTCGAAATGTGAGCTGAACCATTGAGCTGGCCCATTAACTGTTCAGCCCATTTAACCCTAAGCCCATTTAAACCCTAACCCTAACCCTAAACCTAACCCTAATAGTACCTCAACCCGCCTCCCTCCTCTCAGATTCCCTCAACCCGCCTCCCTCACTTCACCAGCCGAAATCTCAGCCTTTCACGCAAAACGAGAGAGAGAGAGAGAGAGAGAGAGTGGGTGGTGGCGCAGACAAGGAAGGCCAAAGGGCGGTTGTCGACGACCTAGGGTGGCCCTGGTGCCATTTGTTTTGGTGGCGGTAAAGGTAAGCATTCAACCACCCTTCCTCTGTTTTCGCATTTTACGTCGAGGTTTTGGGTTTTGTTTCGTGGCTTAGGGAGTTGTTGGTGGTGGTTGTTAGCAGGGTATTGGTAATGGGTGGTAAGGGGCGAGTGTTTTGGTGGTGGTTAGGGTGGTTTTGGGTGGTAATGGTGGCTGTGAAAGGCGGCAACGACAGGGGTGGTCAAATGGGTTATAATACGGGTTTTCAGGCGAGTTTAGAGGGGTAAGGTTTGGGTGGCACCACCGTGGACTAGGGGGAGGTCGAAACGGTGGTGTTGTGGTGTCTGTGTGCGTGGGTTGGCGGCGAGTAGAATGGTGGTTGTTTGGGCAGGGGGTAGTGGTTAGTTGCGGTGGTGGTAAAGGAAAAACAGGGGGTGTTTGGTGAGCCGTAGTGGTGAACCAGGCCAAATGGCGGCCATGGTTGGACTCGGCGACGGACGGTCGACCCTAGTGGGGGTGGTCGCCGGTGGCTGGGTCAGAGTGGGTGTTGGGGCTGGTGGTTGACACGGCCTCACGGTGGCCTGTGGTGGCGGGTGAGTGCGTGTGAAGGGGGTGGTGTAGGTGACGCGTTGTTTTTAGTTTTGAAACGGGTTTCGTGATAGTTAATCGTTATATTTCGATAATGGGTCACATGCTTAATTAATTAATTTAATTCCGAGTTATTTAATTAAAATGATTAAAGACGGGTTTTAAGTCGGGTTGTTGAATTGTTTTATGTTTGATTCGGGCTTTCTTAAAACGTTTAATTCGTTTAATATTTTATTATCACATTAGTTATTTAATTTAATTCCCGAGTCATTTGAATAAATTATTTCCGAGTCAATTAAATAATTTATTTAATTTAATTCCCGAGTTGATTAAAATAATTAGAGATGGATTCTGAGTCGGGACTGGTTAAAGTGGAAAGTTACTATATCGGGAAAGTTTCTATTTTGGGGAGATTTCTATATTTAGTAGTTAGTAATTATAAATATCATAATTGTTTTAGGTGACGGATTCGTGAAGAGTCGATAATCAAATGCATTGCTTTGTTTTCTGGACTGCTTAAACTGCTTAATTGGAATTGCTGGCTCTTTGAGGTAGGGAAATACACTTACTCTATTATCGTTGTTGAATTGTGTTGACTGGATTCCTGGTTGTTGATTTACGTTATCATTTATATTCGGAAAGGTGATTGACTGATTTGATCGTATTGAGTATGATATCACGACATCGGGTGCGCATGATTTTTATGATTCATCGATTCATTTATTTATATATATATTATGTTGCATCAATTTCTTTTGAGCATTCATATGCATTGGAGTTGGAGGATGGTGTAGGAGTGACGATGTTGAGATACGATGTGATGTTGTGATAAGGCCCGGGCGGGTTCTGCAGACTTGCCTGGTGTCCTCGGTATTGAGTGGCAGATCGGCTTTGATCGATATATAGTCTCTGGGATCGGTATGGTGGGCGTTTGGGGTATGAGATGTGTGTGATGAGTTGAGATGGAGATGGAGGTGACGGAGTATCATGCATATCATATTTTATTGTTTATCGTTTTCCCTACTCAACCTCGTGGTTGACCCTGTGTATTCGTGAACACCTGTGATGAACCGTTTTATGGGGAGCAGACTTGACAGGTTTAAGAGATAGGACGGGAGCTTGATGGGCGTGAGACACTGGATCAAACGACTTAGTAGCTAGATCATCACCTAGAAGACTTTCACTTTTATTTATGTCAGTTCTTGTAATTTGAGTTGAAAAGAGGATTTGTAATAATTAAGTTAAAATATTATATAAATTGCCTTGGAGTTTAATTTGTTATTCACTACCTTGGGAAACCGAGATGGTAACAGTCCGTTTTATTAGAGAATGTCTTGACGAGGACTTCTTTTATAAACCGGGGTGTTACAGAACATGGGTGTTAACCGTGCTAGAAATGCGTGACTTCCGTAGGTACGATATACAATACCATTTTGAGGTTTGAGTACGGGAGCGAACTTCGGGACGAAGTTCATTTTAAGGGGTGAAGACTGTAATACCCCGTATTTTTATATAATAAATTAAATGGATATTAGTATATATTAATTATTATACAATTTATATTACTAATTATGTCGGGTTAAATGTTAGTCGATAATTACGTTAAGCTATCGTGAGTTAATTGTGACGGGTTTATATGGAAGTCGAAATGTGAGCTGAACCATTGAGTGGCCCATTAACTGCTCCCATTCGGCCCGTTTAACCCTAAGCCCATTTAAACCCTAACCCTAACCCTAAACCTAACCCTAATAGTACCTCAACCCGCCTCCCTCCTCTCAGATTCCCTCAACCCGCCTCCCTCACTTCACCAGCCGAAATCTCAGCCTTTCACGCAAAACGAGAGAGAGAGAGAGAGAGAGAGAGAGTGGGTGGTGACGGCGCAGCAAGGAAGGCCAAAGGGCGGTTGTCGACGACCTAGGGTGGCCCTGGTGGCTGTTTTGGTGGCGGTAAAGGTAAGCATTCAACCACCCTTCCTCTGTTTTCGCATTTTCTGTCGAGGTTTTGGGTTTTGTTTCGTGGCTTAGGGAGTTGTTGGTGGTGGTTGTTAGCAGGGTATTGGTAATGGGTGGTAAGGGGCGAGTGTTTTGGTGGTGGTTAGGGTGGTTTTGGGTGGTAATGGTGGCTATGAAAGGCGGCAACGACAGGGGTGGTCAAATGGGTTATAATACGGGTTTTCAGGCGAGTTTAGAGGGGTAAGGTTTGGGTGGCACCACCGTGGACTAGGGGAGGTCGAAACGGTGGTCTTTGTGGTGTCCTGTGTGCGTGGGTTGGCGGCGAGTAGAATGGTGGTTGTTTGGGCAGGGGGTAGAGGTTAGTTGCGGTGGTGGTAAAGGAAAAACAGGGGGTGTTTGGTGAGCCGTGGTGGTGAACCAGGCCAAATGGCGGCCATGGTTGGACTCGCCGTGCGACGGGTCGACCCTAGTGGGGGTGGTCGCCGGTGGCTGGGTCGAGTGTGGTGTTGGGGTGGTGGTTGACACGGCCTCACAATGGCCTGTGGTGGCGGGTGAGTGCGTGTGAAGGGGGTGGTGTAGGTGACGCGTTGTTTTTAGTTTTGAAACGGGTTTCGTGATAGTTAATCGTTATATTTCGATAATGGGTCACATGCTTAATTAATTAATTTAATTCCGAGTTATTTAATTAAAATGATTAAAGACGGGTTTTAAGTCGGGTTGTTGAATTGTTTTATGTTTGATTCGGGCTTTCTTAAAACGTTTAATTCGTTTAATATTTTATTATCACATTAGTTATTTAATTTAATTCCCGAGTCATTTGAATAAATTATTCCCGAGTCAATTAAATAATTTATTTAATTTAATTCCCGAGTTGATTAAAATAATTAGAGATGGATTAAGTGGACTGGTTAAAGTGGAAAGTTACTATATGGAAAGTTTCTATTTTGGGAGATTTCTATATTTAGTAGTTAGTAATTATAAATATCATAATTGTTTTAGGTGACGGATTCGTGAAGGGTCGATAATCAAATGCATTGCTTTGTTTTCTGGACTGCTTAAACTGCTTAATTGGAATTGCTGGCTCTTTGAGGTAGGGAAATACACTTACTCTATTATCGTTGTTGAATTGTGTTGACTGGATTCCTGGTTGTTGATTTACGTTATCATTTATATTCGGAAAGGTGATTGACTGATTTGATCGTATTGAGTATGATATCACGATATCGGGTAACTGGCATGATTTTTATGATTCATCAGTTCATTTATTTATATATATATTATGTTGCATCAATTTCTTTTGAGCATTCATATGCATTGGAGTTGGAGGATGGTGTAGGAGTGACGATGTTGAGATACGATGTGATGTTGTGATAAGGCCCAGGCGGGTTCTGCAGGACTTGCCCTGGTGTCCTCATTGTTGATTGGTGCGGATCGGCTTCGGTCGATATATAGTCTACCGGGGATCGGTATGGCTGGGCGTTTCGGGGTATGAGATGTGTGTGATGAGTTGAGATGGAGATGGAGGTGACGGAGTATCATGCATATCATATTTTATTGTTTATCGTTTTCCCTACTCAACCTCGTGGTTGACCCTGTGTATTCGTGAACACCTGTGATGAACCGTTTTATGGGGAGCAGACTTGACAGGTTTAAGAGATAGGACGGGAGCTTGATGGGCGTGAGACACTGGATCAAACGACTTAGTAGCTAGATCATCACCTAGAAGACTTTCACTTTTATTTATGTCAGTTCTTGTAATTTGAGTTGAAAAGAGGATTTGTAATAATTAAGTTAAAATATTATATAAATTGCCTTGGAGTTTAATTTGTTATTCACTACCTCGGGAAACCGAGATGGTAACAGTCCGTTTTATTAGAGAATGTCTTGACGAGGACTTCTTTTATAAACCGGGGTGTTACAGAGGTCGTATCCCAAAAGCGATCTAGGAAGGCTCGAATCAGGCACATGTTGGCCCGAATCTTCTTCCCCTTGATCTCTCGCTAGCCCCTCACCAAAGATCCTAAGGCCCAACGCTTGATGATCGCCTTCTACTCCTCCGACATATTCTCATAGGCTTCCATCATGGTCGTGTACCCGGAAAATGACATCATATTCCCGACCCCCGACATTTTCAAAATTTTATTGGCTTCTAAAACTAAGTAAAGTTGATAATATAAAGAAAGTCTTTATACGATACAAGACAAGATCAAAATCTCACCATGCTTCATACCGCACGGAATGACAAGTGACTATCTACTGCCCAAATGAGATGTCGGCCATCCCATTTATCAGCCCACTGAGGCGCAACCACAAGCTGACGCCCCCTCCTTCTCACATTGACCCTCTTGGCCGCCTCTTCCTCTTCCTCCATTTCCTCCATGTGAACCACCATGGTCGTAAGGGGAACGATATCCACCTCCATAGGGTCTCGCCCCGAGGTAGAAGGTACGTCCTCTGCAAAAGAAAGAAAATCAAAGCATTTAGAGGTCGTTTTAAGCCATCTCTTAGAGCCATTTCTTTCACTACCATCAAACGAGTCAACAAAAGTGATAAAATTACGTTCCTACATATCTAAACCAAGCTTAGTCATGGCTACGAGCCGAAAGTTCGACAGCATTTTGCTACTATGGACAAAATCCATACAAAAAGTGTCCCGGAAGACCCATCACAAACCAAAATTCTGACATGATAGCAAGTTTATCCATTATCCAAGGGTTCCAAAACATCAAGCTTTATCAAAAATCAACTACTATAAGGCCATTTTCGAGCCCTCTAAAGCGGTTTAGCAAAGATCGTCTCATTTTGGTCTCATTTAATCAAAATTTAACGAAAACTCGAAATGAATGCATGGTTATGCTCCTAGCATGTTCAATTATGCATTTCTAATGTCAATTTCAAGGGGCAAATTCATTTGGGACGGAACCCCCAAATTTTCGACTATTTTGGGCATAAAACCCTAATTTTCTATCCAATTCAAGCTACAAATGCAATTTAAACTAAAAACGAGATACATACCTGGATTTTTTATGATTTGTGGCGGATTTTGATCAAGTTTTTGTGAAATTTGGTTGATTGTGCGGGTTTTGCCGAGAGGAAGAAGAGGAAGAAAAGTTTGGTTTAAATGAAATAGAACTCACGCTGAGTTCTGTTTTACTCAGGCACGAACGAGCTCAGGAGAAAACGCAGTGTTTGTTGCGCCTATTGGATCATTGAAACTTATATGAATTGTCTTTCACGAAATTAGTATAAAAATTATGTTTATTTAAAATGCTCTTTCAAATAAATGGCTAATTGAATAAAGTGCAAACTAATCTGGTGGAACTTGCATTTACTATAGAAGGCGTGTGTCCGTGGCTAAGCACGTACAACAGGGAAAACCAGTCTCCCGCGCAAGCCTGGCTTCTCTGAACGAGTGGGCGAACTAGATCCCATAGCCAGCAATCAAACAGCGATGGCCAAACATATATACAGCGTAAAAAGTGCATGCACAAATCAAAGTACACAAGAAACGGTACGACACAAAGTATTCCTAAAAGCATAAATGTTGCTTTTAGGCGTAATGCATAAAAGTTCGTCAGAATGACAAAATACATCTGGTCCTCTAAACCAGACTAAATTACATCGAATTGTTTATCAAAAACTAAACAAAATAATATGCCACACTGGGCAAAATACTAACTAAGCAAAATAAGTTTCAGTTGCAGGAAACTACCACTACTCCAGGTCAATTTGCTCCACAATCTCAGAAGCAGCAGTCTGGAGCAGCAGAATTCACTTCTTCTTCAGAATCTGGTGTGTCAGCAGGAGTACCTTCCCCCTCCAGACCAGACAAAGCACTTCCGAGTTGGACCCTCGAAAGTTCTGCAGCCCAGCCTTTTTCTCTTTCTTCCGATTCCAAAGACCTGCACCTCAAAGGCTAGAGAAGCTTCAGTATCCAGAGCCTGTGAGAGGCGAATCTCAGCATCAGAAGTGCGACCCTCAGCATCATAGAAACTTAAATCTCTCGAGAATCTGGACTTGCCAAAAGCTCTAGGGAAACTCAGCAGCAGAAGAACGAGATGCCGGAGTATATCCAGAAACAGAAGCATTTTCAGAAGCAGAAACATACCCAAATGGTGGAGCAGACCTAAGTAGGAAAAGTTCTAATAATAGCAGCAGAATTATTAATTTTTACCCTAGTCTCCAAAAGCCCAAACACTTTAATTTTATTCTTAAAAAGATAACCCCTAACTTCCTGCTGTTTTATTGGATCATTGAAGCCCCTTATATAATGAGCCCCTTATCTCTTCTTGGAATATAAGGGGCTTCAATGATCCAATAAAACAGCAGGAAGTTAGGGAATGTTGAAGGTAAAAATATACAAGAAAATATATGTGAGTAAATGTTGGAGGTAAATCAGATTTTCAGAGCCAAAGAATATTTAAGGCAAAATCTGAACCTGGCGGAGTTGCATCTGGTAGACTGAGTACCCGGTTGTTGACCATAGTGGTCGCTTAGGTGAAATACTTTTTCAAGTGGATGATGTTCCAGGATCTGGGAACCATTTGTCCTTCCATAGTCATGAGTCGGTATGCTCCGTTTCCAACTATGCTCTCTACTTGGTATGGCCCCTCCAAGTTGTAGGCGAATTTTCCTGCTTCCCGGTTCTTGGTATTCTGGAGGACTTTCCTCATTACCAGATCTCCCACTTGCAGGGTTCTTACCTTTACATTCTTATTATAGCTCCTGGCCACCGTTTGTCGGTATGACGCCATCCTAATTTGAGCACTGGTTCTGAGCTCGTCTATCGTGTCTAGGTTGCTTGCCATTTCCACCTGGTTTCGATCTTCTATTATACATCCGTACCTGTGGGTTGGGACCCTAACCTCGGATGGAATGACTGATTCTGCTCCGAACACCAGGCTGAAAGGTGTTTGCCCTGTTGCAACCTTAGGTGTGGTTCTGTCAGCCCAGAGAACCAGAGGCAGTTCTTCTGCCCACTTGCCCCCTCTCTCCTCCAGCTTCTTTTTTAGGTTTTCCACAATAATCTTATTGCTGGATTCAGCTTGTTCGTTGGACTGGGGGTTCCTGGGAGTAGACTTCTGCAGTAAGATATTCCACCTAGCACAAAAAGCTTCTGTCTTATTTCCAATAAATTGAGATACATTATCACATATAATCTCAGATGGAATGTCAAACCTGCATATGATATTGCGTTTAATGAAAGATATAACCTGGGTTTCTGTAACCTGGGAGGATGATTCTGCTTCTATCCATTTAGAGAAGTAGTCTGTCATGGCGAGCATATAGACTTTGTTTCCGGGTGTAACACTACGGATTTTCCTTGGTGACTACTCGACCGAGTAGAGCCTACTCGGCCGAGTAGTGCTGAGGTTGTGTGTTGTTTTGGTTCTGCCGAGGAACACTCGGCCGAGTAAAGTGAACACTCGACCGAGTATGGGACACTCGGCCGAGTATTCACTTACTCGACCGAGTGTCCGGTTTGGCGGAGTGTTATTTCGACGGTTTGATTAGAGAATGTTTAGGGTATTTTATATTTCCGCGTCAGTTTCTGATATCATTTGAAAGCTTTATCATTTCTACGATCTCTCCCTAATCACTCCCTAATCATCCTCTAATCTCGTTGTGTGTGCAAATCGTCGTGATCCTTGCGTGTAGTTTCTTATTCTTCTGTTGGTAAGTTTCATTCCCTTGTCATTTGTATTCTTTTGGGGTTAATGTATATATGGAATTGGGGAAAATGGGATTGTGCAAAGTGTAATTGTATTATGTGATTATTGTTGTAGGTGACAATGTGATATTCGTTATGCATTTGTATGGTTGATTGCAAAGATAAGCGGATTGCGAAAAGGTAGGGTTTCCTACTCGGTTCTTGTGTAATTGATTTGAGATATTTATTGTGTTGTGTATGATTGTTGTCCACGATCATCGAAGTGTTGGTGTTGTGGTGAAGATGGTGATGTGCTTGTGTTGTGACGGAAGTGGTGTTGTGTGACAAATTTTGTGATCTTTGTGGTATGTGTGATTGTGGTGGAGTCACTTGCGGGAGTGGCTTCACACCCTAGTTCGCCCTCCGTGGAACCCGTCACGGGAGGGGATGTGCACATTAAGGGACAGGGATTGTTAGTCGCTCGTTGATGAGCTGGACTAGGTGGGGATGGGTGCGGTCACCCATGGCGGCGAGGATTACTGTTGCGATGGGTAATCTGGCGGGGCTACACACTTCGGTGTGTAGTCGGTTAATGTGTGAAATCAGGAGACCGGTGATGGAGGATGATCAGCCGGTTACATTATTTGTTTGTCTTATTTGAATTATGCGAATCGACCCCGTGTTGTTGTTTTGTAAAACCTGCGGTGATCCATTCGGGGATGGTGAGCAGATATGACAGGTAATGCAGATGTTTAGTTATGGGACAGACATGGGGAGATATCGCTTCGAGTCTAGTTTCCGCCGTACGAGTTTAGCCGTCAATGATTTCAGTTGTATTGAAGTTCTTACACTTTTACTTTGAGTTGGTTTGAGATAATGTATTCGTTAACTCTTTATACTTTGATAAATGTTGTTTGGAAATTGTAACTTTGATATACTAACCTCGGAAAACCGAGATGGTAACAGCCTTTCATGCTAGGGTAGTCCTTGGTAAGGTACCTTGGTATGAGGGGGTGTTACAAAGTGGTATCAGAGCCGACGATTCCGGAACCTAAAACTAATGAACTCAATGAACTTAGGGAGTCTAAATAAAATGAACCCGGGGAGAGTTGTTTGGAGCTACCGCAAAGACTTGGGAGACGTCCCGGAGTCGCACTAAGGCCCTTACGATCTCAAGCCGGTCACATGGGGGGGAAACTGTTATATGTTTGAGTTATGTGTGTTTGATATCTATAGTTTGAATCTTGTGCATGGTTGGATTAAATGATGAAAGAAGTGGAATGTGATAGTTGTTGAAAGATGTATCGACGATTTGTCTATGTTGAAACTTTGAGCATGGAATATGTTGGCATGTTAAGTGTTGGAACATGGTAAATTATGAAAGGTGAATTGTGAATTCGTATACGATATATCTTGAACATGAAATATGTTGGGCATGTTACCTGTTTAATACGTGGCTTTCAAAAGGGTAGTGGTACATGTGTATATGATCATGATAATGATAGTGTTTTATTTGTTGGTATAAGCATGTGATTAAGGTCAAGCGTCTATATACCTAAATGTCGTGTTTAATTTTCATGTGAGAATGATAAAAGTTCATCCATGTACTGGTATTTAGAAGTATTAAGTTATTTTTGTTGCCGTATGCATGTTCAAGTTGTTTTGGCATTAGAAAGCTTGATTTATCTGAATACCGTTACGGAAGGGTTGTCTTAAAACTGTTATAAGTCAAGTTCGAGAAATGATATTGCTGTGATTCCAAGTTGAGGTGATAGCTTGTCCTCTTACGATTCTAACGATAGGTCACACGTCCAGAATGACCAAGTAACGAGTGAGATATGACTGTTTTACAAAAACTGGACGGTGCTGAGAACTGCGCCTATACTCGACCGAGTAGTCCCTACTCGGCCGAGTGTCTTTTATACTCGACCGAGTATTCCATATTCGGCCGAGTAATCTCTCTGTGATAATACTGTTTCGCGTCTGAGTCGTGAACTCGGCCGAGTAGTCTCATACTCGACCGAGTAAGGTCTACTCGGCCGAGTGTTCCCAATACTCGACCGAGTAATCCTTCTGCGACAATTGAGTTTGCTTCTGGAGTCGAAAACTCGACCGAGTAATATAGTTACTCGACCGAGTACCTTGTACTCGACCTAGTAGGTTATGTACTCGACCGAGTACCTCGTTGGGCGGCCACTTTGAGTCGGTGGCTATGTTCTTACTTTTGTTTTGAGTCGGTGGCTATGTTTTTACATTGTTTTGAGTCGTAAGGTATGTATACATGTATGTTTTGGGTCTTAAAGTATTCTTTTATATGCGACGGTCATGATACGTAAGTTACCAAATGTTATGATAGGGAGAATGCCGGGTTATGAGAGATAAGTGTTGGATAAGGAAGACATGTGTTAATGTGGTTGTGAGAAATAGTGGAAAAAAGGAAAGGGAAGGATGATGAGCTAGTCGAGGTAAATAGCATGTTTTGTGAGATATGGCGAGTGATATAGTTGTGTGTTGTGTAATATAAAAGTAAGTATATATATGGGCAAAAGTGATGTAAGTTTAAAGAAACGTGAGAATGAAAGATTGATATTAGGGATACGATTAGTGGCATATTGGGATGTGTAAGGAGTTATGGAGGGAGACGGTTAGCGTTGTGTTGCGTAAGGATATATGAAATGAAAGGATGTTGTAGAGGGATAGAGAAGAGGGGTATGTAATGAATTTGTAGATAGTGGCTAAGTTTGGGAAGTTGGAATATCAAGGGGTGAGCCTAGTGTGTAATTCTTTGGACAAACGGTATGAAGTGAATTTTGGTTTCTAGAGATGCGAAAGGGAGATACGACTAATTGAAGAGTAACTGTTAGTGCGTGGACTTGATGGTGACAAGGGTGAGTGTGAAGCAAGATAAGAGAGGATAAATGATAAGAAGAATGATAAGATATTGATATGAATTAAGGGAATTAGAGTTGTGGAGCTATGGAAAAATAAATAAATTAGTAAAGAGTTAGGTAGGAAGAGAAAGGAGATGAATTATTAATTGGTATTATTGAGTAAAAAGGGGGAAATAAGGATGGAAGTAAGTTGAGAGAATGTTGAGTAGGAGTTAAGGAGCATGAAGGTAAGAAATTATGGAGATGTACGATAGTCTCACTAGAGGGTGTGAGTTAATGATTATATAAGAGAGTAGGACGACATGTTAGCCGTGAGTTTCGAGGTATTAAGGGAATAAGGAGCTTGTAGAGTGTTTGCACGATCTGAGATTTTGGTGGAGAGTTAGGTAACGATATGATAAAGGATAGAATTGGGAATAGTGTTGAGGTAAATCTTGTTGATGGATTAGATGTTCGTATTTGGGATGATAACCAAAGAGAGGAAACAGATTGTTATATTAAGAAGTGATAGTAAGAGAGTAGTCACATGAAGGATGTTGGTGTCATAGTAGTGTCACTAGTGGCTGAGGATGATATTACTTTGGGGAAGTTAGTTGTTCTAATGAGGTTGATTTTGTGGAGGTAGTTAGTATGTTTGGTTGTGAGGAACTATAAGATGTGGATATACGAGGTGTTCATTTGGAAGTTGGTGCGATGTTATGGCTACATTTTGGGAGGGGTGATAATTGTGTGTAAGAGAAGATATGTTAGGAAGGGCACGGGTTAAGTCAGGATAAGAGATATTCATTGTCAAGTGGTAACTTACGTGATCGGGATTGACTAGTTGGATGTGATTACGGGTCTATGATATGTGTAAATGTTTGTGTGAGGTTCTGACCTCACAAGAAGTGGTAGGGTGTGATAATTATAAAGTTGTTATATGAATGTTTTGTAATTTATGTTGGGTACGGTATACTAATGGAATGAGGTTCAAAAGGTAATAGTTTGATTGACCTGGCTTGGATAGTTAAAATTGTGTGTGTATTGATGATACACGTTTATTCCGTGAAATGGTAAGAATGATGTTCATGAGATTCTTGTCAGTTTATTCCGTATAATATGTTGTGTTATAATCTAGTAAAACGGTTTTGAATGAGTTTTCCTGTTCGAAATGTCATACTGAGTTAGTGTTTATGGGAATTATATGTGATTGTGATGTTTATCGATGTGGTTGTTGTGCCTCGAGTGGTGATCCGAGCATGGTACTTCATGTTGTGATGCGGGCATCTTCGCACTGCGGTGCGGCTGTTGGTGGCGGTGTTGCGATGCCGTTACCGGTTGTGGTGGAGTAGGCGGGATGGTTATGATTCGAGTTTCGACAAAGATATATCCGGTTATACATAGATTGTTGTTTTGTTTGATGTTGCTTCCTGCGAGTTTCAGTTTGTGCAGATAGACAATTGTCTTGTTTATTGATGTTTTCTTTACCAGGTTAAGTTTGGGAATAAGGGGTAGAGTATGATATGAAATGGAGTTGTATATGTTTTCGTTGTTGTCATGGTATAGTGATATTCGGTTGACGGGACACGGTGGTGAGAGGTTGTTACATTAATTTTGATCTTGTTCCAGATAAGGCTTTAGTAGACATGGTAATGGCAAGTGATTCGTAAAACATGTGTGGTAATGACCTGAAAGATGCAGTTGGTTCATAATCCTTTGTTGAGACAGTGAGTGTAGGGTGTTGGGGAATTAGTGTCATGTTAAGTTATGTATGAGTTTTACGGTAATGAAGGAAAGAACTTGAGGATCTAGTGTGAGTGTACGTAACAAGTGTGGATCGTGAGTTATGCTTTTGGCAATAAGAGTTTTATATAGTTTATATAGAGAGGTATGTCGTGTTGCGGCAATGTGGAAGAGTTAGAGTGTTTGTTATGATCAGTATTGTGTAGTATTGGTTAGATGGAGTGCAGAATGAGTTGAGGTATGAGAACTGTTTAAGTAAGAGAGCCTTGGATATAGGAATAGTAAGTGTTTAGATTATATGCGGGTATCTTTCACATGTGGTGGTGATGAAGATAATGAGAGGTATAGCTAAGGATCTAGTATTAGTGAGTTACGAGGACGTAACATGTGTCTTAAGAGGAGTAGGATGCGGCAAAGAGCGTTTGAGGGTTGCTTATGTCGTAATATTATTGGACGTAGAGTGTTGGTGTAGCATAAGAATGGATGGGTACATATAGTGTTTGATAGTGTTAAAAGGCCATGGCTGTGCTTGTAGTAGTTCGATGTTTAGGAGTGTTGGAATTTTTTCGATAGTGTTGATAAAAGTGGATGATGATATTTATGAGTTCGAGAGTTTTGGCAGCGGTATGATGATGTTGATGAGTGTGAGTAAACTTCGAGGACGAAGTTCCTTTTTAGAGTGGTAGAATGTAACATTCCGTTTTGATGGTTAATCTTCTGTTGTGGATTGTCTTGGTATTGAGTGCTATTGAGTGTTATGGACGTGAGACAAGGTTGGCAACATTATATCGTGGTTATTGGGGTAAGGTTATGGAGTCAGTATTGGAAGCCTATGCTATAGTTGAGACGATATCGTGAGCCATGTTGTTTGTGGAGTTGGTGTTAAGTGTCCATGTTTTATAGGTTGGGTTGGAACTTCGCGGTCGTGTTTTGTTTTGTCCGATGTTTGCTTTGAGTCGGGGTAATGATTTTCGTGGTGACTTGTATAGTTCCTTGGTGTTGTTATATGTGGTTGGTATAGTCTTGTGGCGTAGTGTTGTGCTTTGTTGTATAGTAGAGTGTGAACTTCGGGACGAAGTTCTTTTTAAGGGGGGAAGATTGTAACACTACGGATTTTCCTTGGTGACTACTCGACCGAGTAGAGCCTACTCGGCCGAGTAGTGCTGAGGTTGTGTGTTGTTTTGGTTCTGGCGAGGAACACTCGGCCGAGTAAAGTGAACACTCGACCGAGTATGGGACACTCGGCCGAGTATTCACTTACTCGACCGAGTGTCCGGTTTGGCGGAGTGTTATTTCGACGGTTTGATTAGAGAATGTTTAGGGTATTTTATATTTCCGCGTCAGTTTCTGATATCATTTGAAAGCTTTATCATTTCTACGATCTCTCCCTAATCACTCCCTAATCATCCTCTAATCTCGTTGTGTGTGCAAATCGTCGTGATCCTTGCGTGTAGTTTCTTATTCTTCTGTTGGTAAGTTTCATTCCCTTGTCATTTGTATTCTTTTGGGGTTAATGTATATATGGAATTGGGGAAAATGGGATTGTGCAAAGTGTAATTGTATTATGTGATTATTGTTGTAGGTGACAATGTGATATTCGTTATGCATTTGTATGGTTGATTGCAGCATAAGCGGATTGCGAAAAGGTAGGGTTTCCCTACTCAGTTCTTGTGTAATTGATTTGAGATATTTATTGTGTTGTGTATGATTGTTGTCTGCTGATCATCGAAGTGTTGGTGTTGTGGTGAAGATGGTGATGTGCTTGTGTTGTGACGGAAGTGGTGTTGTGACAGCTGTGATGCTGTGGTATGTGTGATTGTGGTGGAGTCACTTGCGGGAGTGGCTTCACACCCTAGTTCGCCCTCCGTGGAACCCGTCACGGGAGGGGATGTGCACATTAAGGGACAGGGATTGTTAGTCGCTCGTTGATGAGCTGGACTAGGTGGGGATGGGCTGCGGTCACCCACTGGCGGCGAGGATTACCTGTTGCGATGGGTAATGGCGGGGCTGGCTACACACTTCGGTGTGTAGTCGGTTAATGTGTGAAATCGGGAGACCGGTGATGGAGGATGATGTTAGGTTACATTACTTGTTTGTCTTATTTGAATTATGCGGTAACTGACCCCGTGTTGTTGTTTTGTAAAACCTGCGGTGATCCATTCGGGGATGGTGAGCAGATATGACAGGTAATGCAGATGTTTAGTTATGGGACAGACATGGGGAGATATCGCTTCGAGTCTAGTTTCCGCCGTACGAGTTTAGCCGTCAATGATTTCAGTTGTATTGAAGTTCTTACACTTTTACTTTGAGTTGGTTTGAGATAATGTATTCGTTAACTCTTTATACTTTGATAAATGTTGTTTGGAAATTGTAACTTTGATATACTAACCTCGGAAAACCGAGATGGTAACAGCCTTTCATGCTAGGGTAGTCCTTGGTAAGGTACCTTGGTATGAGGGGGTGTTACACCGGGTTCCTTGGGCAATGGTCCCACGATGTCCATTCCCCACTTCATGAAGGGCCATGACGAGATGACCGGATGAAGAGGCTCTAATGGTTGGTGGCTGACGTGAGCGTGCCTCTGGCAAGTATCACCTTTTTTGCGAACTCCACGGCATCTTTGCGCATTGTGGGCCAGAACTATCCCTGCCTCGGTGCCTTGTTGGATAGGCTCATGCCCCCTGCATGGTTTCCACATTCTCCACTGTGGAGAGCATGCAAAACAGCATGAGATTCTTCCCGATCCAGGTATCTGAGGTAGGTTCCCGCGAGGGATTTCCTGAATAAGACACCATCAATTAGTGTGAATCTGGATGCTTTCATTTTGAAGCTCCTTACCTCCTTTTTATCTGTTGGTAGGATATCATTCTGCAGCCAGTCCTGATACAGTTTCCTCCAATCTGGAGTTTCTTCCTCACCGCTAGTGCTGCAGAACACTTCTGTTTCCTGTTCAGGTATCAGTGTTGCCGGTTCCAGCACGTGGACAGTTGGTATTATGGAGATTGATCCTGCTTTGAATGTTGCCCCCAGGGTAGCTAGGGCGCCTGCTTCTGCATTCTAGTCTCTGGGGATCTACTTGATATTGAACGTAGCAAATCTGAGGGTCAACTCTTTTGGTACGTCTAGGTACGCCATCATCCTGGAATCCCTGGCTTCATAGAATTATTAACATGGTTAACTATTACTTTGGAATCACTATAAACCTTGAGGTGTTTAATTTTCAGATCTAGAGCAAGCCTCAGATCCAGGATCAAGGCCTCGTATTCTGCTTCGTTGTTTGTGGCCTTGAATTCACATCGTACCGCCTGGACTATGAGATTTCCCTGGGGTGATTTGAGGACCAATCCTACTTCTGCTCCTCTTGCGTTGGAGGCTCCATCCACATTCAGCTCCCACACCTGCTCTCCTTTATCTTCATCCAGGTTCAGGATGTCTTGTTCTTCCAGGGTCTGGAGCGCTGGGCAGAAGTCAGACACAAAATTTGCCAGAGCCTGAGACTTTATTGTTGTGCGAGGTTCGAATTACAAGTCGTAACAGCTCAGGTGCACAGACCATTTAGCCATCCTTCCTGACAATTCTGGTTTCCTCATGACGGTCTTAAGAAGGTAATTAGTTATTATAGAAATGGTATGAGACTTAAAATAGGGACGTAATTTATAGGATGCCGTAACGAGTGCAAGGACGAGTTTTTCAAGCGATGTGTACCTGGTCTCTGCAGGAAGCAGAGACTTACTGATGTAGTATACTGGATGCTGTGATCCCCCATGCTCTCGTACTAGGACTGCACTTACTGCTGCTTCTGTGACTGATAGATATATGAATAGTGGTTCTCATGGCTCTGGCTTTGATAGGAGTGGTGGGGTGCTGAGATAGTGTTTTAACTCTTGGAATGTTTTCTCATGCTCCTCTGTCCACTCAAATCTTTGGCTTTTTCTGAGTATGTCGTAAAACAACCTGCATCTGTCGGAGGATCTGGATATGAACCTGTTTACGGCTGCCACTATTCCAGTCAGACGCTGGACGTCTTTTGGTTTCTAAGGTGACTCCAGCTGCAGAATTGCTCTGATTTGTTCGGTGTTGGCCTCTATCCCCCTCTGGGTCACCATGTATCCCAGAAATTTTCCACTGGAGACCCCGAAGGTACACTTTGTCGGATTCAGCTTCATCTGGTATTTTCTTAAGGTGCTGAAAGTATCTGCCAGGTGCTGGTGGTGTTGTAAAGACTGCTTTGATTTTACGACCATATCGTCTATGTATACCTCCATAGTTTGGCTTATTTTCTCGTTAAACATCATGTTCACCAGCCTCTGATAGGTGGATCCAGCATTTTTAAGTCCAAAAGGCATGGCGTTATAGCAATAGATACCTCGCTCGGACCTGAATGTCGTCTTTTCCTGGTCGCCAGGGTGCATTTTTATCTGGTTGTAGCCGCTCCAGGCTTCCAGGAATGTCAGCATCTCGTGACCTGCAGTAGCATCCACCATGGCATATATGTGTGGTAGTGGAAATGGATCTTTTGGGCAAGATTTATTTAAATCTATGAAATCGACGCAGACCCTCCACTTGCCATTTTTCTTAGGGACCACCACCACGTTGGATAACCACTCTGGATATTTTACTTCTCGAATTTTTCCTGCAGCAAGCAGGTTATCTACTTTCTGGTTTATAACATGGTTCCTTTCAGAAACAAACTTCCTTTTTTTCTGCTGCACAGGTTTATAGCTTGGATCATAACTTAGCTTGTGGGTTATCACACTTGGATCTATCCCTATCATATCATTATGTGACCAAGGAAAACAGTCCATGTTAGTTCTCAATAACCGAACGAGTTCTTCACGAATGTTACCTGTACATTCTGATCCGATTAGCACGGTTCATTCTGGGTGCAGCGCGTCCAGGGTTACTTTGTCTAGCTCTGCCTGTGGGGGCTCAATGTATTCGTCCTGGATGCGTTGGCTCTGTAATTGCTATACAGGCGGGCTAGCTATTGATTTCAGTGCCACTTTATAGCAATCCTTAGCCTCCTCCTGGTCTCCACGTATCTCTTGTACACCCCAAGGTGTTGGGAACTTCAGACACTGGTGGTATGTCGAAGGTATTTCTTATATATCGTGGATCCAGGGCCTGCCAAGGATCACATTAAAAGTAGAAGGTCCATCAATAACCAAGTACCTTACCTGCTTGTTAGCTCCTCCAACGTAGGTTGAGATGACAATCTCTCCTAAGGAGTGCTTTGTCTCACCACTGAAACCAACCAAGGGAATAGCCTTCTTTCTCAGATACTTTTCACCGAATCCTATACCCTTGAGCGTCTCTAGCATGATTAGATTGACGGAGCTCCCGGTATCCACTATGATCTTTTTCACCTTGCAATTTTCGATGGGGAGCGTGATGATTAAGGCGTCGTGGTGCTGTTTTGGAGCAGGCTGTGCATCTGTTTTGTCAAAGGTGACTGCTGGCAGGTTCAGACGATTGACTCTGCAGGAATACTCTGGTCTATCTCCCTTTGCTTCGCTGGCATGCATCTTTGCTGCTGAGTATGTCAATCCGCATAGCTCCGAGCCACCTGTAATGACATTCACAGTTCTAGTGCATTGTGGAAGAGGAGATGGCAGAACCTGATCTGTAGAGTTCATTCTGGTTGTGCCTCTGGGTAGGAGGTGATCCAGATTTCCTTGATCATAATGATATTTGACTTCCTTTCTGAGAGAATAGCATTCGTCTGTGTCGTGGGTGTTGCTGCCATGGAACTCACACTTTTGCCAGTATCCTTTCTGCTGCTGGAGTATCCTTCTGACGGAGGCTTGGGCCACCTGACTCTGCGTCCCAGCTCCTTCAGGGTTTTGAATAATCCTGCAAGATTAGTGGTGAAACCGTACTCGCTTACCTTCGGAAGCAGATCTGCATCGCCCTTTCCTTCCGAGCTTCCAGAAAATTTAGTCACGCTCCTGCTGTAGGGTTTAGATCTTTCGCTCCTCTTCTCTACTGGGGCTTTTCTGGATACTGTGTCTGAATCATAAGTATATCTTCTGGGTTCAAAGTCCTCCTCCAGCCTTATGACAGCAATCGCCTTTCACTGTACTTCCTCAAAGGTAGTGCATGGATGCATGGTCAGGTTCTCGTATAGATCTGAATCATGGTGCAATCCCCGGCGGAAGGCTTGTATAGCGGTTGCTATATCGAACCTCGGAATTGCCACCTTCTCCTTGTTGAACCTGTTCAAATAATCACGAGTAGATTCCTCAAACCCTTGCACTATCCGATGAGGTATTTGTCCCTTCTCGGCTTTTTTCGCCGCGAATCGTTGATTGAATGCATTGACCAAGTCGGCGAAGCTGGTTATGCTTTTATTAGGTAGGCCAACGAACCACTGCAGAGCTGCTCCAGAGAGGGTCGACCCAAATCCTTTGCACATACAAGCCTCCTTTAAGGATCCAGTCGCGGTGATCATCATTATTTTCTGCTTGTAGTGGTTGACGTGATCAAGTGGATCTGTGGTTCCGTCATAGAGCGTCATGGCTGGTGGTACACGTCTTTTGGGAACACCAACGAGGGCTATGTCGTCCACGAAGGGTGAATCCGCATAGCTATCTCGTGTTGCTTTCTTTAATAGACGCGCTACACCTAGTATCATGTACATCAGGTCCCTCAGCTCCATGTATTGCTGCTCCAGTGAACTACCTACTCCTGCAAGGGGGTTAGAAACAGGCGGGAAGGAACCAGCGGGAGTACCTCCTAACAATGTCCTCCATAAAATTGTCCAGATGCTGGATGGCTAGTGATTGGTGTTGTACTGATTATAGATCCAGGCTGCCATCCTGGTGTCTGTTGCAGACCACCGACCCAGGCTCCACTGGTGAACTGGCTGCATGATGGAACTGCTGTGTTGATGACAGGTCCAGATTGTCATCCTGATGTCTGGTGTGTGGGAGTACCTGAAAAGGGTGGAAAGTCAAATCCTGACAGAGTGTTAAACAAGGCATTACCTGGTGTCTATTGCAGGCTGGGTGGATTGTCAAATAACAAGCATCCCAATCCTCTGGGCCCAATGGGTTCACTGGGTGCTACTCCTGAAAGGTCTAGCCTGATGACTAGTTCTGATGGAATTGGTCGACTTGATCCTCCAGCGCTGGTCAGGTTCAGGGCTTGAGGAGTTGATGCTTGTTTGGGCTGACCGCTGTTACGATATGAGCGATCAGGTTCTGGTTGTCCTTCCTCAGATCCTCAACAGCCTGGCGCAGAGTATCCATCCCCTGAATCATCACCTGCATCGGGTCAAGTAATGGAGGTCCTCTGCTTCTCAGAACTTCTACGCGTGATCCCTCCTAGATCGGAGCCATGGACGCAGCTTCACCTCTGCTGGGGATGCTTTCCCTACTGGATATGGGCTGACTGGGTACGCTTGCTGCCTTAGGTATCTGCGGTGGCTTAAGAGGCAGAGGCAGAGGCATGGTTCTGGGTGACATGCTGACAGGGACCGTCTGGCTGGATGCTGGAGGCGCACTCACTGATCCTGCAGATGCAGGAGAAGGTCCTGCTCCAGAGGACAGGGCTGACATGCTCTGGCTGCTGGACAGATTCTGGCTGGTTCCGGCCATGGCTACGGTCTGGTTAGATCTTGTGAGATTTGGCTATAGGAGATGATCAATATACCCCACGGTGGGCGCCAAATTGTTTTGGTAAAAAATTACCGAGTTATTGATTTAATTTGTGGGTTAAAGCGATCGATCTATGGCTTATGAACAAAATACAATACGACGATAAAGACGAGCGAATAATTCAACGAAACTACAGATGACACGAGGGTTTTGGTGACGCAGAAAACCCGATGTGGGAACAACCGCGGGGGGGAGACGGAATCCTACCAAATTGGCACTATAATTAAGACGAAATTTGCGAACGTAAGGAAATACAAAGAGTGATTTTTCTATGGTCGTGCTCTTTGATTGATTATGTGTGTGGTTGTAGAACTGATGAATAATGGTCCCCTTCCCTCAACGTTGGACTCCCTTTCATAGCTGTGCAGACCCAGATATTCTGCATTTAAGCTCTTCCCAGATCTGCTCCTGGTCTTCAGCCCTTTTTCCAATAAAATAGGTAACAGCTTTGACTTGCCATTTAATCCTCTTCTATCTTTATCCAAAGAATCTTCTCCCTCTATGCAAGTAACGGACACACTTTATGTTTGTTTTCCACTTTCATCTTATGGTCCATATCGCGCCACGTCATCAATCCTTTCCACTTGGTTTCTTCCAATGCATAGATGCCACGTCATTACTTAATAAATTTGTAATTTTTATCCCTAACAGGTACGCACAGCGCGGGTGGCTGTGTCCAAACTAATCCGCCACTCATGACCACCATTACAACCCTCACTCAACCCACGACAAGGACTACCCAAGATCTTCCCAAGTAGGCCACGAAAAACAAGGTAAAAATTCGTCTTAAGACGGTCACACAACAACAACAATAACCCATAAAAGTCTCGGTCAAACCCCTAGGTCCACGGTCAACGGTGGTCTAAGTGGTGGTCAATGACGGGTCAAGGGCGAGGCGGGCCAACGATATTAATTAAATAATATATAAACTAGTTAAAGACGGTTTTTACCTTACGATCTCGAGGCGGAAGGGCAAAATCTCCCTTTTCTTTACTATCTTTCTCTCTTCTTTCTCTCTATAAGATTTGTGTGGTGGATGAAATGAGATTGTGTTTGGATAAGGTGGGGTTAGGATAAGGTCAGGTTGATTATATAAGGTAGTATACGTATATATGTATGTGTATCGTATTACGTATTATTATTATCATTATAACTTATTATTATTATTATTATAATTACCATCTTATAATAATTATTATTATTTTATTATGTCGTCTCATACATAATTCGTAGAAACAATATAACATATATAATTATAAAATACGGGGTATTACAGTAGTACCCTCTGACGCTATTATTATCATATTAGCCGAGTTTACTTGGTTAGGATAATTTGGAGTTTCAAAGGCGACAATCAGTGGCACAACTAATTTGTGGCTAAATACAATTCGCCACAGAAGTGACATAGTTCGTGGCAAAGAATGATTATTAGCCACGGTTGTAGCCTAAATCGTGGTGCAAGTGAACTTTTGCTGCGGGAGATGTTGTCCCATGCATGGTATAAATTTTTTTGTAAAATAGTGAATAAATTTTCCCGAGGCTAAGAAAAATTACGCCTGAAATTATAAATTCTCGTGCCATAATACGTGGCGTAAGTGTTGTTATAATTTTAGTTGGTTAAGATAATTTGGAGCTTCAAAGGTGACATGATTAGCTTGAGTCTGTGCCGTCAACAATGTTTGTAGATTTGGTCCATAATATTGCAGGCCGTCGTTAACCGTTCACAAGTTGATAGCTTCTTTGCGATCCAAAATAGAAAATATGTTTTTCGGATAGTTCTCGGACGCTATAAGAGTGCTAAAAACTCTACCCTAGTTGCTTCTATGTAATATCCGTGTAGGGCCCTCCAAACAAAGTCCCTCACAAATGTGTATTGTCGCTGATTTTATAACATCGCTAGTGTCTTCCTTGTAAGAAAATACTAAGATGCACACGGTTTTGTTTTCCACTTTGTTGATATATCGTAATATCTTTCTTATTATATACTCCTGATGTTTTATATTGCTTTTGATGATATTGTTGAATAGTTGGACGGCTAGTTTCATATCTAGTAGTTTAGCCAAATGCGTGAAATATGCAAGGTCTCTCAATAGTCCTGGACTTCCAAAACATGCGCTAACTCTCACGTCATTCATTCTCGGATCGCTTCTCATAATTCAGTGGACATTGTCGATGTCAGTGTTAGGCAGCTTATCACATATTTCAGACACCATATTCATCGTCGTAACTTTAACGGTCAACATTACATTTGTGGCCATAGCGGCTACTAAACCAAATGAGGTAGATGTTGTGATCGATGATTTGTTGTGGGTGTGCAACCCAACCCGATGCAGCCAAATAAAAATTACGGATTAAGGTTTTATTTGGATTATTAGTCGCATGACATGTTATTACAACTCGGGTCGGATTTCTCAACGGGAATATCTGAAATAATTTGATGTTGTAATGTCGTTGCATTCTCGTAGGCAACATATGAAATAATATTTGCCACAACAGTGAGCGCGTCATCTGCCGGAAGTTGATATTTGATGACTATCACTTTGGGTTGTTGAGTTACAACAAGCACCCTTCTCAACACATGTTCCCAAGTGCTCAAATTTAGTGTTTTCCTCTTGCCTTCGCCTTTGTTTTTTTTAGTAACGTCGACGGCGATGATTATCATGTTGGCTAACTTTACCTGAGCATTATAATTATTTATAGGTACGAAGTGAACATTAAGGTGCGTATGTGCCAGAAATTATGGTGATAGACCTAACGAGGGCCATTCAAATCCGTCCATGTAACAATAGTTTGTGCATCATCTACAATACAGAAGGTTTTTTGTGGCCACATCTCAGCGGCTACGAGGGTGCTTGCCACCCCTATCTTAGTTGCTCCTATGCAACATATTTAAGTGGCCCCTTGGAATTGAATGTTTGGGGTCGGTCTCACGCTTCCTATTATCGCAAAATAACATAGTTCGTTAGATTATTTTATACGAGTATCTGTTATGTCACAAACAAGTAAATATCGAGAAGATCCTAAGACATTTTTTTGGTTTGTTTAAATAGCGGCCGACGGTGTTATCATATACTCTATATACCTAAAACAATGATTAAACTTTGCCTTGATCTTTGCGGAATTGACATGTTTTACCTATAAGAAGTTTAATATGTTTATTTCGCTCATCAGCATTTTAGTTAATACACTTTTAGTCCACATTTGACAACAGAACTTACTCTAAAGTCTAACTCAAGATCGAAGATTATGAAAATCATGGTGTGTTTCTTGCTTGAGGATGGGTTACTCTTTATGTAATACTCCGTATTTATGAGTCTTTGGGTACTCTATCGAGTAGGCCTTACTCTGTCGAGTAAGGGTAAGTTGCGTTTTAGAATAGTTTCGACTGTTGGGTACTCGATCGAGTAGTGGGGTACTCGATCGAGTAGGGAGTACTCGATCGAGTACCTTGGGTACTCGATCGAGTGTCCGGTTTTACTGGGGAGTTTTCTCGGGTTTTGTTAATTATGCGATTAAGGTATTTAAACATATTCGTCATTGTTTTAATTCACTTTTACAAAACCTAAAACCCCGTTTAAGAGAGAAAGCAACCAGTTCATCTTCCTAATCGCATTCTTAGCAATTCCGGAATTCAAAGTGCGGTCGGTTCTTGTCGTTTTTCGTGTCGTTGGATTCCTTGCGTCGAGGGTAAGCTTTTAATATAGTTTTTATAATGTTTAGTTAAGTTTGGTTAAACCCTAATTTAGGAATTGGGGGTTTTTATGTGTAGTATGTGATGTATGGTCTATGTGTGTTATATGATAGGAGGTGGATTCGTAGAGGAGCCGTTTTGATACAGCTGTAGATACCGTCCGCGTGTTGTGCTTTCCAGGTAGGATTTCCTACTCAGTATTAGTCCCATAATGGGATATTGGTGATGTGCTATAGTTAGTTGTTTGATATGATGATTGTGATTGTGATTGTGATTGTGATTGTGATTGTGATTGTGATTGTGATTGGTGGTCTATGGCTCTCGAGATGCGTTCTCGGCTGAGTGGGGTCACTTGCGGGAGTGACTTCACGCCCTAGTTTCGCCCTTCGTGGAACCCGCCACGGGAGGGGATGTGCACATTAATGGGACAGGGTTATCGCTCGTACGATGAGCGGGGCTTAGGTGGGAACGGCCTGCGGTCCCCATCGGGCGTGGCTGGTCCAGTGGGACAGTCAGATTGAGACGATGGGAGTTGGTGGTGTGTGTGTGTGTGTGTGTGTGTGATTCAAATTGTCTGTCTGTTTATCTTATTGTTGATATGTGTATTGAATTGTGTGATTAGTATCGACCCGTTTAAATGTTTTAAAACTGTGGTGATCCATTCGGGGTGGTGAGCGATTATTGAGCAGGTGTGATATGACGCGTATGGATAGCTGGGATGAGTCATCACGTGGCAGTTAGAAGTCTTCCATTTGTGTCGACGAAGTCTAGTAGCTTTGATAGTTTAGTCAGTAGACCGTATGAGAACCTTGTAATTCCTTTAATTAGTTTTGGGTTTGAACATGTAATCACTTAATCTATAATTACTTTAAAAGTACGTTTCTTTATTGTCTTATGATATTCAGTACCTCGGGCAACCGAGATGGTAGTATCCTTATACCTGAGTGGTCCTGGTAAGGCACTTGGAGTATGGGGGTGTTACAAAATGGTATCGAGCGACGATTTTGGAACTGTAACAAATGAACATAATGAACATAGGGAGTCTAATAAAATGAACCTGGTGTATGTGTAATGGGAGCCCCGGCTGATGCTAGGTTTTGGGTGAGTAGGCGCCCTCACTTCAAAATCTTGGCCCCATGATACTTAAGCCAGTCACATGGTATGGGAACGTGGAGTCCGTGTGTATATGTGCGACGTGCGTGTATGTTAATTGTCTTGTATATGGTTTGTTGAAAGCATGTTGTATGATAGTTGGCTTACATGTTGGTTGGAATCGTTGGAAAAGTATATGAGAATGATGAATGATATGGTAGAAAAAGAAAGTAGTTCGTATATGATGATGTGTGATGAAGTGGATTTGTAATGTTGTTGTATTAGCAACATGGGAATAGGATTTGTAGTGTATGGGTGTGGTTTGTGTTATGAAAAGTTATGAAAATTTAAAACATGCGGGTAATACATGATTGAAAGTTGAATGTTATATGAGCATGATAGATGGTAATGTTTGACTTTTGGTAAGTAGTAGCATGAAGAATAGAGGTTCAATGATATGTGTTTTATATAACGAATTGGATGAAAAGCATGATGGTTGTTTATAACGTGGCACTTGATAACACGAAGTAGATTATTTTGTTAATTGTATGAGGAGTCGCGCAGATTTGAATGCGTAGTTGTAATCATAATGTTGAAATAATAATGAATGCATAGTACGTTAGGGTATGTGAGATAACATTCGGGTAGTATTCACGAGTCTGCATGACTCGATCGAGTGGGGTTGATTCGATCGAGTGGGTACTTGTCGTTATTTTGACCAGAATCGTGTTTTTGGGCACTCGATCGAGTACCTCGGGCACTCGATCGAGTATGGGGTCACTCGATCGAGTAGCGGGGCTACTCGGTCGAGTAAGTCGAGATCGAAGGTCTGTTTGGGTTCGAGTCGGGGCACTCGATCGAGCATGTTGGGCACTCGATCGAGTAGCCTCAACTCGATCGAGTAGGTTCCGGTACTCGATCGAGTGGGGTCCTGTGCGGCAGTCATATGCGTATTTCGGGTCATATGTTTGTCTTTTGACATTCGTTGCATATTATGTTTAATTCAAAGGTGTTGTATTATTTCTTTATGCATTGTTTTACGTATGTGTTGGTCCTGAAGCGTAAGTTACCCAATCTTATGATGTAAAGAGTGGCACTATGATGAGTATGAGTTCGGTGGGGAGGACATGAGTTATATGTGATTATGATAGATGGTGGAAAAAGAAAAGGAAGATTGGTATAGTTTATTGAGGCATGGCGCACGTTTTGCGAGACGGGATGAGTGATATGATTGTGTGTTGAGTAATGTAAAAATAAGTGAATATAGACAAGGGATGATGTGAGTATAATGAACGTGAGAATGAAAAGATTGAAAGTAAGAATGTGGATAGTGGCAGCTTGAGATGTGTAAAGAGTTAAGGAGGGAAATGGTTAGGAGTCGTGTGGGTTATGGATTTAGATAGTGAAAGTTCGTTTAAAGGGGTTGAGAAGAGTAATATATAGTGAACTTTGTGGAGACATGTCGCGAGGTGTAGTTGTAGACAGTGAGTGAGTTTGGGAGGTTTATTAAAAGATGAAACTACTGTGTGATTTCCTTGGGTAATTAACGGTATTAAATGAATTCTGATTTCTAGAGATGTAAAAAGGGGGATGCAATTGTTTGAACATTAAACGTTGGTTCTATGGATAGATTAGTGGCAAGTATGAGTGATAGCATAATAAGAGAAGATCCATGGGAAGAAAGAGTGAGATGATGTCGGTAGAAAATAATGGAATTAAGTTTTGGAGCAACGAAGGGGTAACCAGATTTCTAAAGAGTTAGCTAGAAGGAATAAGGAGTTGAACTATTAATTGGTATTATTGAGTGTAAAGAGAAAAGAAGGATAAAAGTAAGCTGAGGGAAAATGTTCACCGGAGCTATGTGATATAAAGATAAGGAATCATCGAAATGTGTGATGGTATCACGAGGATGTTAGCTAAAGGTTATATAGGAGTTTCAGGACAAAATGATTGGTAATGAGTTTCGAGGAATTAAGGGAGTAAGAAGCTGGTGGAGTATTGGCACGATACGAGATATTTGGTGGAGAGTTGGATGACAATACAAATAAGATAGCATTGGGAATAATGTTGAGGTAATTTTGTGGATGGGTTTGATGATTCGTTATTTGCAATGTTAACCAAAAATAGGAGAAAAACCATGTTATTTTGATATGAGTGTAAGAGATTTGATATACGAGCAGCGGTGGCATTGTGGTGTTATCACTAATGGTTAAGAGTGATGGTATATTAGAAAGGTAGCAATTCTAAAGAGGTTGATTTGGTAGGGACCTGATTGTTGTGTATGATTGTGAGAGGGTATAAGATGTGGTTAGATGAGGCGGACGCTATTAGTTGAATAGTGAAGGTGTGATTATATTTGGCAGGAAGTGATGGTTGTGCGAATGGGGGAATATGTTATGAGGGGCATATGAGTTAAACTCGGGCGGCAGGTAACCTTTTTCGAGTGGTGACTTACGTGGTCAGGATTGACTAGTTGGTTGTGATTACGGGTCTGTGATTTGTGTAAATGTTTGTGTGAGGTTCTGACCTCACAAGAAGTGGTATGGTATGATAATTATAAAATTGTTTTATGAGTGTTCGGTAATATATATGTTGGACACGGTAATTTAATTGAATGATATCCAAAAAGGTAATAATTTGATTGATTTGACATGGCTAGTTATAATTTTATGTGTATTGATAACACATGTGTATTCCGGGAAATGATAGAGATGATGTTCATGAGATGTTATCTCATTTTTGTTTATCCATATAATATGTTGCGTGGTGATTTAATAAGGTGGATTTGAGTAAGTTTTTCTGTCTCGAGAAGTTATATCTTTGAGTCGTATTTATGGGAATTGTATGCGATTGTGATGTCTATCGGTGTGGTTGTGGTGCCTCGGGTGGTGATCCGGGCACGGTACATAATGTTGTGATGCGGGTATTTTCGCACTACGGTGTGGCTGTTGGTGGCGGTGTTGTGATGCCGTCACCGGTTGTGGTGGAGTAGGCGGGATGATTATGATTCGGGTTTCAAAGTACATACCGATTATACATAGATTGTTGTTTTGTTTGATGTTGCTCTCTGCGAGTTTCAACAGATTTTGTCTTGATAGACAGTTGTCTTGCTTATTCATGTTTTCTTTACCAGGTTAAGTTGGGAATGAGGTAGAGTATGATGTGAAATAGAGTTGTATATGTTTCGTTGTTGTCATGGGATAGTGATAATCTATTGATGGGACACGGTTGTGAGAGGTTGTTACGGTAATTTTGATCTTGTTTTCAGATGAGACATCGGTAGACATGGTAATGGAAAATGATTCGTGGAACATGTGTTGTAATGAGCTGAAAGCGGCAGGTAGTTCATAATCTTTTGTTGAGACAGTGAGTGTAGGGTGTTGGGGAAATTAGTGTCATGTTAAGTTGTGTATGAATTTCGCGGTAATGAAAGAAAGAACTTGAGGATCTAGTGTGCGTGTACGTAACGAGTGCGGACCGTGAGTTATGCTTCTGGGAGATAAGTGCCTTACGTAGAGAGGTATGTTGTTTGGCAGTAATAATGAAGAGTGGGTATGGTGATTTGCTACGAGTTTATGGTATAGGTTAGGTCTTGTTGCCGAATGAGTTGAGGAATGGGAAATGTTTATGTATGGGAGCCTTGGATATAAGAATGGTGAGTGTTTGGGTTATAGACGGTTATCTTAGACATGTGGTGGTACAGAGGGTAATGAGATATAGATATGGTTTGGTATTAGTGAGTTACGAGGACGTAACGTTTGTCTTAAGAGGAGTAGGATGCGATAAAACAGATTTTGATGGTTGTACATATGGTAATATATTCGGAAGTTGAGTCTTGATGTAGAATAAAAGATCGATTCGTGTTGTGGGTGATTTTATTAAAGGTCATGACCGTGCTTGTAGTAGCGTGATGTTTAGGAGTGTGAGAATATTTCGCTAGTATTGTGAGTTGGATGATGAGGTTACGAGTGTGAGTAAACTTCGAGGACGAAGTTCCTTTTAAGGGTGGTAGAATGTAACATTCCGTTTGACGTCTATGAGTGTCTTGGTATTGGATTTGATAGTTGATGATATTATGGAGCTAGCAGCATTAGAGGATGGTAGTTGGTTATGTATGGAGTTGGTATCGTGAGAGATATATATGTGGTAGATACGGTATAGTGAGTCATGTTGTGGAAGTAAACATAGTTGGTGGAGTGGGTGTTAAGAGTTCATGTTCTATGTTCGGTCGAGTTCTTGAGTCCTTAGCTAAGTTGTTGTGTCTTGGTCGAGTCTGTATGGTTGTTTTTATGTATGGGTTGAACTTCGGGGACGAAGTTCCTTTTAAGGAGGGAAGACTGTAATACTCCGTATTTATGAGTCTTTGGGTACTCTATCGAGTAGGCCTTACTCTGTCGAGTAAGGGTAAGTTGCGTTTTAGAATAGTTTCGACTGTTGGGTACTCGATCGAGTAGTGGTACTCGATCGAGTAAGGGGGTACTCGATCGAGTACCTTGGGTACTCGATCGAGTGTCCAGTTTTACGGGGAGTTTTCTCGGGTTTTGTTAATTATGCGATTAAGGTATTTAAACATATTCGTCATTGTTTTAATTCACTTTTACAAAACCTAAAACCCTGTTTAAGAGAGAAAGCGACCAGTTCATCTTCCTAATCGCATTCTTAGCAATTCCGGAGTTCGGGCGGTCGGTTCTTGTCGTTTTTCGTGTCGTTGGATTCCTTGCGTCGAGGGTAAGCTTTTAATATAGTTTTTATAATGTTTAGTTAAGTTTGGTTAAACCCTAATTTAGGAATTGGGGGTTTTTATGTGTAGTATGTGATGTATGGTCTATGTGTGTTATATGATAGGAGGAGGATTCGTAGAGGAGCCGTTTTGATACAATTGTAGATACCGAAATGCGTGTTGTGCTTTCAGGTAGGATTTCTACTCGTATTAGTCCCATAATGGGATATTGGTGATGTCTTTGTAGTTAGTTGTTTGATATGATGATTGTGATTGTGATTGTGATTGTGATTGTGATTGTGATTGTGATTGGTGGTCTATGGCTCTCGAGATGCGTTCTCGGCTGAGTGGGGTCACTTGCGGGAGTGACTTCACGCCCTAGTTTCGCCCTTCGTGGAACCCGCCACAGGAGGGGATGTGCACATTAATGGGACAGGGTTATCGCTCGTACGATGAGCGGGACTTAGGTGGGAACAGTTGCGGTCCCCCATCTGTAATGTGGTCCGGGTCCGGTGGACGGTCGTATTGAGACGATGGGAGTTGGTGGTGTGTGTGTGTGTGTGTGTGTGATTCAAATTGTATCTGTTTATCTTATTGTTGATATGTGTATTGAATTGTGTGATTAGTACTGACCCCGTTTAAATGTTTTAAAACTGTGGTGATCCATTCGGGGTGGTGAGCGATTATTGAGCGGTGTGATATGACGCGTATGGATAGCGGGATGAGTCATCACGTGGCGTTAGAAGTCTTCCTGTGTCGACGAAGTCTAGTAGCTTTGATAGTTTAGTCGTAGACCGTATGAGAACCTTGTAATTCCTTTAATTAGTTTTGGGTTTGAACATGTAATCACTTAATCTATAATTACTTTAAAAGTACGTTTCTTTATTGTCTTATGATATTCAGTACCTCGGGCAACCGAGATGGTAGTATCCTTATACCTGAGTGGTCCTGGTAAGGCACTTGGAGTATGGGGGTGTTACACTTTAAATTAGAACGAAAGATATAAATACACAACACCTTGACGAGTTTTTATGGTTTAACTAGTTCTATTACCCATGAAATTCATAGGACTAGCTATGTTATGCATTGCTAGTGTTATGTAATCTCGGATGTGCGATTGCACTGTGCCCTAGGACAAAAACTCTCCTGAAAAGAGAAATTGGTTCGTCTGAAGAGGCATATCACTTGATTATCATGATGACTCTATCACAAGTCAACTGTTAGAACATGGCTAAACAGTCTCCTTAAATCAAACCACCCACTCTATAATTTTACACAATTATCAGGATTTACAATTAGAGAGGCGAAAAATTTTAGCAGGGGCGAAAAAGTAATGGCATAAAGTAAACTTGAAAAAAGTTCGGAAATTCTATGTAAAACTCCAAATTTTTCCTTGGCCACGGAGGCAAGCTCCCTACTAGCCCCGCTAAATCCGTCACTGATTATAAATCTAAACCAAAATTAATTGACTACTTGGTTTATAAAGGTGATATTCTCTCATTTTCTTCAAAAGGGAAACTTTTACATGTATCATCACATGAAACGATCTCATAATAACGGTTCTTTCAGTTGGTCCTTCTTAGACTGCCATATTCGTCTAGGTTTAAAATGGGTCAAATGCTTAGAAAAATAGATCAAGTTTTATGTTGATTAATTTTCAACGTTTAACTCTCTCATTTATAATATGCCATTTAAAATTTAAAATTGATACATTTGCTTGAAATAAAAATTATGTATAGCTCAATATATTAATGGGGATATTATTATTAAGAGCACTTGGTCAACACAAAATCTCATTATAGACGGCACATATCCGTCTATAACTAAAGACGGGTCAAATACAATACCACATTCCTAATAAGACAAGCAACAAGTGGGGTGGTGGGGGCAAAAAATGTCACAACTTTCAAGTTATTTGACCCGTCTTTAGCTATAGACAGATATATCCGTCTATAGCAAGACTAGCTGCTTGGTCAATTGCATAAATATCAAACCACACTTACCATCAATGACCAGAGTCCAGAGGGAAAGCTTCTCATTTGCCATGATTGTAGATGAGAACACATACGTCTTTTTTCTCTGTACTTTATTGATTAACGACTTCAACTACACAAGTACACATGTAAGCTAATCAGATGATGAGCTTTTCCCACCAACGGATAAAGTCTGTTGTCCAGTCAACTACTTCACGTAAGAGTTAAGAGCACCCGTAATATTCATAATCATTTAAAGTAAGTCCGTAAACTTTACGATGGCTTACCTGTATATGTGGTTCGTAAGCTATTACATATATTTAAAGGTTTACTCAGTACGCATTTAAAGTAGCGGCTGCGACTGCCTGCGAGTTCTCTCATCACACACACAAAAAAAAGCACTTCTTTGCGAATAAAGAAAGAGTTGCTTGCTTAAAACCGTCTTTTAATCAAATATGAGATCCATCTTAAATTAAGACGGTCTTAATTAAAAAAAATGGCGATGAAGAAATTGGTTTGCAATGGTGAAGAAGTGAGGGGCGTTTTTAATAGGGATATGGTGGATGCACCTACATTCCTTATTTTCATTATTTATAAATGAAAAATGATATTGCGACAACGGGTGTCACCTAGTTTGAGTAACATCCAGGATATCACAGTAAATTCGCTAACATTATCATTTATATTCCATGATTTAAAATATTTTCAATAATAAAAGAGGTCAAGGATATTGTAGGAAGTTTACATTTACTTAATTAATTAAATAATAAAAATAACTAACACTAAATTTGTGGCATATTTTTAGGAAAGGTTTCAACTTATGTTATATGATATTTATCACATTGTTGACCATTGAAGCACAAAAAAAAAATTGTTCTTGAAATGGAAATAAGAGGTAAAACAAGATAATGAAAATGACTAATGATGAAGTTATGAGCCATAACTTTGATGAGATGCGAGGCTTGAAGCATTGCAATATACTCAGTATATAATTAGTTGGTATTCCTTGTAAATAAGTCTAGAAGTATATTCCTGTAACAGCAAATTTAATATTGCGATAACTGAAATACAAAACAAGGAAACAATTAAATTTTATTAATATCAGAAAGTTTATGTGTACAATCTCTAATGTATCCTCTGATTCTATTATGCCGTAAGGGGTACGTGTACGGGGTACACGTGAGGGGTGCGCGTGTAGACAAATTTAATTGCTCTACACGCGATATAAATTTGATTTCTTGAGAGGGTCGCGATGACTTGAATCTCTCTTGAAGGTTTGAATTTGTGATTGAATCTTCAACGCAGGCGGCACGATTTGATATGCTTGTTGACTGCTTGCAATGATTTTGACAGAGAGGATTTGTAGGAATTTTGTACCTTGTTCTCTCTAGCTCCTTTGCAATTATGAATTTTCAACCCTTTGAATGAATGAGGAGAGCTCTATTTATAGAGTTTCAAATCTCCTTGTTGGACTTTGGTGGTCACAAGCCCATTTGTGGGTTTATAAGTAACCTTGGCCCAAATTTGATTCTTTCTGGGTTTAGTGATCCGAACAACTCCTTTTGTAATCCGAATCGGCCCATATTTCATTTAATCGGGACAAATTAATTAAATTAAGTTAAAATTTGGTATTAACTCAAAATAATTAATTTATTTTATTTATTCGGCACATTAATAAATTTTCCGTGCCTACAAATTGCCCCCTCGGGACCTTGTCACGTGCACCTCCCGGTGTCTTGACGTGGCGGGGTCTCGATTTTGCTTTGACTTGGAAGTCGATAATAAGCGCCCTTACTTGTTGCGAAGACAGCTCCACTTGACTTGATTTGACTTGGAAATTGATAATGAATACCCTAACTTATCGCAAGAATGATCCATCTTTTTTTGTCACCCTGTCGTTATCCAACTTGGCGGGTGAATTTGTATTTGACTTGAAAGTCAAGGGCATCTCAACTTGTCGTTGAGACAATTCATTTTTCTTGTAACGTCACCCTATCATTATTTGATTTGGCGAGCGACTTTTTTTTTTCCTTTGACTTGGAAGTCGAGTAGCGTACCCGAACTCGTCGTAAGGGTAGTAGCTTGCGGTTTTTTTTTTTTTTGACGTCCCCTGTCATTTTTTAGACTTGGCGGATAACGCAAATTTCTTTTTTACTTGTCTGACTTGAAAGTCATCAGGTATCCGAACTAACTTATCGTAAGGACGACCTTTTTTTTTTAAAATGCCTCCTTTATTATGTAACTCGATGAGTGACATATTAGACCGACGCCTTTTTAGTCATATGAAATTTTCATAACATCTCACTTTCCAATAAGAGCACAAGTCGACTGATATTATGATACCAAAACTAAACCCAATAACTTAATATTTAGGAAAGTGGTATCATACTAAATTTCTTAAACTTACCCAGGGTTTATAAAGACTCCAGACCTATATATACTCAACTACCTTGACTCTCATGCTATACGCAACATCTCCGAATTTCTGACCTCATTGCACTTGATTCTTCGCCCAAATACCCAAAAGGTACGAGCATCTTCTCCTTTCTCGTTTTATTATCGTCTTCAAATGATGCTAAGGAATCTTGAACAAGTTATCCATGTTTCACGATAACATGAGAGGCAAAATATAGCCTTGTATTTGCGTGAATATGCATCATGTATCTTTTATCTCATATAGAACAGCAGGCTGACTTCTTTCCTTGAACTTTCTTATACGAGTTTTAGCATACTTTTGCCTAATCCTTGCGTAAAACTCTTGGATTGTTTTCTTATTTGTCAATGTCTTACAACACCACACTCTTAATTCCTTTGTTTTCTTGCGCACACACAAATTGTAGAGCTATTATTTTCGAGATTGGTAAGATACTATCAGTCTATCACCTTTTTGCTTTTGTGCAGCTTTATATTTTTTTTTTTTTTGTTTATGTTGAATCTTCTTCTTCGTTAGCAGCATATGCTAATTCCGTATCTATTGAACAATCAAAACTGACACAACCAAACGATTTAGAAGCTTTGCCTTATGTTGCTGGACCCCCTCCTTTTTTGGTACCTGTGCCTTACTCTTTTCATAATAACAGTAGACTCAGATCGACGCACGAATACCGGTCTTCTCCTCTGCGCATATGTTGAGTAAAGTTAGTAACTCCTAATTATTTCTCACTGAGTGGTCTATGGTCCTTTCTTGATCTCTGTCTTTGGCTTTGGAACAAAGGGACATAGAGGCACTAATTTCTCACTTCATTGTCCTTTCTTCATTGCGTCGGTGTGGTGATAACATCCATGAACCCCATTATATGCGCTTGACAAATGCTGTGGAAATTTTTAAAAGAACTTGACTAATGACGATGCCCTCTTTTTTTGTTTGTTTACACCCGATTACTCTCGTCGTAGCGATTTGTGCGGTACAGCCTGAACCATCAGGTATTATCTCACTTCATCGCTGCTTGACTGACCAAACAATTAACCAAATCAGGCCGTGACTTGACCCAAAATCTCAGAGGCTCGAAAGAGTGTACAAATTCGGGTTGATTTTCGGCACAAGTTCTTCAACTCCGACATACATATTTTGCCAACCTGACTTGTAAAACTCACCCTTCAAACTTATTTTAGCCTACAAATTAAAATTTGCTATTTCATCTGACCAATTTGTCTTATGAAAGGAGCTTTGATGCATATCAAATTTGTCGTGAAATAAAGTTTTTTTTTGTTATGAATTTGATTCATTGACGCATCATATATTGCTGCAATGCATGATGATTTTGTTTTTGTTTCATTGATTTCTTATCCTTTGCAGGTTTCGAAATATGAGTTGGTTTATTTGTACCTTCCTTGACCATTATTTCAGACAATGATGATCCGACTATGCATATAAAGGCTAGAATATGAAATGTTCTTCATCTTAACCTCCTTTATTTTCCATTGCAGCTGGATATTTCCGGAGGATCTTAATTCAACATTGACTCGCTTGGGTTACACCGTCCCATTTAAAGTAGGTGTCTTTTCCATCTGTATACTGCGTTTTTTTTTCTTTTTTTTTTTTTTATTGGTTGACAGCATCTGCAGGGCTTACATTTCCATCTTTTCGGCCAATTCCAATTTCAATTTACCAGTATTTTCTTCACATATCTTTCCGGCTAAGGAATGATAAAGATTTCTCCTCTTACATGAATCCAATTTTCATTTCATCCGGGAAAAGCCATCTTTTTCTCAACAATGTCTTTGTCATTTGATCCAATAGTGTTCCATTCGCACTGCAATCTTATTTATCCACCGCGGAAGATTTATTACTTCAGACAATATTTCAGCCTCCAGTCGAGTTGTCAGGGTGAACCCATTTTGGGTCATCGCGACAGAGTGAAGACTTATTGCTTGTTAGGGTGAACCCATTTTTGGGTCATCGCGACAGGTTGTGTCAGGTGAACCCATTCGGGTCATCGCGACACAGTTTTGAAGATTTATTGCTTGTTAGGGTGAACCCATTTTTGGGTCATCGCGACAAGTTGTGTCAGGGTGAACCCATTCGGGTCATCGCGACACAGTTTTGAAGACTTATTGCTTGTTAGGGTGAACCCATTTTTGGGTCATCGCGACAAGTTGTGTCAGGGTGAACCATTCGGGTCATCGCGACACAGTTTTGAAGACTCATACAATGAACCTCTTTATGAAGACCATTATTTCATTACCATGAAACATGCCGGATGAATATACTTCTTGATTTGATGTCTCTCCGACTTGTAAAAGATCTCCACATATTCTCTATATTCACTTGTATTTGTCCTTTTTGCAGGGCTGCAATGGTGTACCTCAAGGAATTTCACAAGGGGAGTGACATATATCTTTCTGTAGTTGACCGCAAGGATAAAGATGCTGCATCTGGAACTTACTTTCTCACAAGAAAATCGCTTCGTATGTTGGAAGGTGGAGCAGCCAGTCTAACAAGGGATTCTTTGCTAAATGAAATGTCCATGAAGCTTGACACTCAAGAACCAGACGCTTGCTCACGCTACCTTTTAAAAAATAACCTTAAAGTAAAGCCTGAAAATTTACGGGGAATCAATCTACATGCCGAAGTATTGGGAGTGGACTGAAGATGTACTTGCTCGCTTTAGTGACATCCTTTCGACTGCTTCTATCCGTCAAGCGGTCTATGCTTCCTTATATTCTTATGATAAGGACTTACATATCATGCGTGCCTTCTTCGAAGGATGGTGTCCTGGTACAAATACCTTTCATACTGTAGAAGGCGAATTTTCTATCTCCCTGTGGGATCTAAAGAAACTTGGAGGTCTCCCTGTTGTGGGAGAGATTTATGATGAAACGGTGTCTCAACTTAGAATCCTAAAGTCAAAGACTGAAGAAAAGAATTTGACTGTCCCTGCTACGTGCACTTTTTTGTTTACTGCATTCCACTACCTTGCGAAAGAATCGAAGGACAAAGGTGAAGTTTCTGCTCAGCAATGGATTGACTTCTGGTGCAAAAGACAGGTTGTATATCCTCCTCCTGTCAAAGGACGAAGGACCACCAAAAATCCTCCAGCGTCAACCCAGAATCCAAGTGGTGAGATTGAGCCCCGAACATCTGATGAATGGACAGAGGAAGAACACTCCTTATTTGAAAAGCTTGGTTGCAATGATTCCCGACGGCCAAAGATTTATTTAGCCGCGCATTTATCATGCTGGCTTTGCATATTTGTTTTGCCGGAAGATAGCGACAGATTAATTAGACCAGCTACCTTCGAGATTGCAAGTATGATGGCAGAAGGTCGAGTTTTTAGTCTGGCGATTCCTGTATTAGCTAGCATTTACAAAGGCTTGAATGGGTTAGCCACGTCTTTGAACCCCGGATACTCCAGGTCATTCTTCCCGGCACATTACTTATACGGGTGGATTGCAAATTAATTTGACACTTATCATGCGATAAATCCATCACCGACAGGTCCCCATATGACTAAGTATTCAGGTCCCGTTGGAGCGAGGAATGCAAAACCCGAAGAAGCTCGAAAACTCATGCATGAGGGAAGAAAATTTGATGCAAAGCGTTTTATGTTAAATAAACACAGAGTAGATGTCTTGTTAGACAATGGTGACCTTGATGCCCTGGGCTCGACTATCTTGCATCCCTTCGTTCCTCCTATTTGTGTTTGCGTCTGAGTAATGGGTTTCACCTTGAACCTTATAATCCCCATCGGTTTAGTAGACAATTTGGCTTTTGTCAAGACATTCCCGGCGTATTGAATCGTGGTTCAGACAAACTTGACGTCACATGCTTCGAGGCACTGAAATATTGGCAAATGTTTTTGTTTACAGGTAGCATGTCTCGCGTTTACCTTCCCAGTCCTTCGTTCAGATGGGATGAGAATGTCACCCCTAGTTTTACTAAATGGTGGAAGGAACTCTACCCGAAGGATCTAAGAAAGAATGTTGACATTCTTGTGCATAGTATCGAAAGTGACCACAAGACTAAGAAGCGTGATTATCATGGGGATACTAGAAATCAGCCTCGAGAGCAAGCAGTGCCCCTGAAATCCAAAGTTGTTGTCCCTAAAGCGAAAGGCCATACTGAGGACAACCACCACAGCGATTCAGATTCCGAGATTGACCCTAAACATGATCGTCGTGGCAAGAGAAAAGTGTCTGTCTTGGATGCAGATGATGTCAGACCAGACGCCCAGATTTTTGAGGGGGTGTCGAGTGCATCAAGAATGCCTTCGCAGACACTGGTCAGCTTCTTTTCTTTTGTGATTATCATTGTTTATTTATTTATTTCTCTACTTGATCATCATTATTTTTTCAGGAAGGTGAATGTGCCTTGGAGACAGTCTCCCTTGCTCCGGAATATCGTCTTCCGCATCGTCCACCAAAGATGAAGCCTGGAAAAGGGAAGGGGCTTATGATTCTTAATAAATCAATACCCGTAGGAGACTCTTCTGGTCCAGCATCTCAGGGGAGCCAGACTGACAGTTTGTTTGCCAATGGTAGTCAGACTGCCGTGGATAGTCCAGCCTCAACTCATATGTCTCCTCCTTGCAAACCTGACGATCGAAGGCAGACGTTTAAGCCTCTAACAATACCATTTAAACCTACCACACTCCCTACGTGCTCCAAAGCCTCATTTCGTCCACCTCCTTCACTTAAGGGGATTTTTGACAGAGCACTAGACGCGATCCGCTTGCAGGTCTTAGGAGAATTAAAAAATGCAAGTTTCTCTAATGTAGGGGAAGTGGCAATGAAGGCTAACGTGTGTTATGAGGGCATTCGACAACTCAAAGGTGACTGTTCTTCACTACAGGCGCGAGTGGATTCTTATGTGGGTACGGTACATGCTTACCTTGCACTCGAGAAGCAGGCAGCAAAGTGTCATCACCCTGCATTGCTAGAGGACAAAAGGCTGGAGTGGCATCAAAAGATTGCGGATACCAAATCTCTTCATGATAAGGCGCAAGAAAAGCATAGAGAGCAAGCTGTGGAACTTTCTGTTACTCTAGAAGAAATAAACGATCTTGAAGCTAAACTCAAGCAAGCACGAGAGAAGGAAAAGACATTGCGAAGCAATTTAGAAGCTGGGGATATATCTTTAATCTCATTGCAAGATGATCTTCAGAAGTTTGAGAGAGAATTAACCGAGTTTGACGATATCCCTATTTTGAGTCCTGAAGAGGAAGCCTTACTTCAAGAGCGAAGAGTTGAATTGGAAGAGATGCGGGCTTCTCTGGATGTTGATCCATAGGCACTTAGATTTTTTTTTTTTTTTTTTAGATTATCTAGATTTCATCCTTGATTCATCCATATTTTTGTAGCCTAATGGACCAAACGCTCCCAAGATGTTTGTTTGTCTTAATCGTTTCAGTGCAATAACACCCTTTCAGCGTGTTACATTCCATTATATTTATTTATACAAACAAATACTTATAATACTGTTTATTTAGCCGTTCACAGTTTAAACTCTTGCGGGCCAGGAATAATTATTTTGATGTAATTTTTTTGGTGTGGCTGTACTTGAACAAAGTGTTTGCTCAAACTGCCTACGTACTTGCAAAGCTACCAAGATGACAACTTGCAACATCAAGCCAACGTAGTTCAAGAGAGGGATTTTTTTTTTTGTTTGGAGGTGTGGCTGCACTTGAGCTACATGTTCACCCAAGTTGCCTACGTACTTGTGAAGCACAAAGTGTATTTCACAAAATCAAGCCGACGTAGTTCATAAAGGAAGGAAGGAATAATTTTTTTTTTTTTTTGTATACAGTTTAACCTCTTGCTTAGGAGCTTGGACTTGCAGTTTACGCTCTTGCTTAGGAGCCTTCACTGTTGGGATTTAAGAATAGTAACGCTTCAAAAACTTCCCATTGATTGGGCCTACCCGAACGCCGTCTTCATCCACGATTTTGTAAGCACCATTTGTGTAGATCTCATGTACCACGTATGGACCATCCCACTTAGAGGTGAACTTGTCAACTGGCTTGTGAGAGGTGATGATTGGTCTTCATACTGCAAGGACGAGGTCTCCTACTTGGAAAGAACGAGGGCGCACCTTTTTGTTGAATGCGCGTGACAACCTTGCTTGATAGCACTGAAGCTTTTTTTGAGCCTCTAATCTCATTTCATCGAGAGCTTCCAACTCTGCTAATCGCAATCTGTCATTTTCGTCATCCGTGAGTCCTTCTTGAATAGCGATGCGCAAGGAAGGGATCTGTAGCTCTAATGGCAACACGACCTCTACTCCATACACCAACGCATACGGGGTTGCTTGAGTAGGTGTTTTGTAAGTGGTACGATATGCCCACAATACCTCACCAATTCTTTCATGCCAATCTCGCTTCGATTTTGCTACTACTTTTCTCAACAAATTGCAAAGGGTCTTGTTAAAGGCTTCAGCCAAACCATTTGCAGAAGCATTGTACATGGATGACTTGTACTGTTTGAACTTGAATTTTTCTCCCAGACTTGTCATCAAATGGTTGAAGAATTGTTTCCCATTGTCAGTTGTGATACGCTGAGGTACACCGTATCTGTAGATGATTTGGGTTCGAATGAAGTCCACAACATTTTCTTTCTTCACTTCCCGTAGTGTGATGGCTTCTGCCCATTTTGAGAAGTAGTCAGTGGCGGCGAGTATATACTCGTGTCCATTTGAGGCCTTTGGAGTAAGAGGTCCCACAACATCAAGTCCCCAAGCTTCAAAGGGCCATGAAGAAACAGTGGGGTGCAACGGTTCTGGCGGTTGGTGTATGAAGTTTGCGTAGAACTGACAAGGTTCACATTTTTTCGCAAAATCCATACAATCTTGCACCATGGTTGGCCAGTAATACCCCATTCTCTTTACACGATCATGAAGTTTAGGCCCAGATTGATGAGCACCACAAATGCCAGAATGAGCTTCATGCATTGCTTCAGTAGCTTCGTCCTTGCTTAGACATCTCAACCATTGGCCTGAGAAAGAACGTCTGTAGAGTGTCCCTTTATAGTGAATGAACTTTGGAGCACGTCGACGTATTTCTACCTTGTGTCTGGGATCATCGGGTAGTTTTTGGTGGTTCAAGAAATCAATGATAGGTTGACGCCAGTCATCTTCATCAACTGTGTAGACGCATATCATGTTGGTTGTGTCTACATTTTCTACTCCTTCAAGCGATGATACTACCCAACGATTGTAGACTGGGACTTGCATAGACTCTTCTGCCCCCAGTGCCAAAGTGGCTGCAAGATTAGCAAGCGCGTCAGCCAACTTATTGGCACTCCTTGGCACATGACCAACATGGATGTCGTCAAGTTGATTCAGTAGTTGTAATGCCTGTTGATGGTATGAAATCAAGTCTTCCTTTTTCACTTCGTATTCACCACCAGCTTTGAGTCTCCATATATGTCCATATCCCTGACACCTATTTCGATCGCCATTTGAAGACCGAGTATGAGAGCTTGGTATTCTGCCATATTATTTGTACACAACTGAGTGAGTGTAAAGGCATATGGCATAAGATGATTTTGTGGAGTTACGAATACAACTCCAGCTCCATCTTGCCTTGCAAAGACCGTCAAAGTACATTTGCTATGGAGGTAGGACGTCCACATAGAAAATTTCTTCTCCTGGGAGGTCATCTGAAATTTCCCACTCTGTTGCCTTTGGATGATCAGCAAAGAAGTCGGCGATAGCTTGACCTTTCATGACCTTTTGAGGCACGAACACCAAGTCATCTTTGCTTAAGCAACATTGCCCATTTCGCAAGTCTTCCAGACAAGACTGGTCTTGAGAGTATGTACTTGATTGGATCAGCTTTTGAGACCACATGTATGGTATGCGCCTGCATGTAGTGCCGCAACTTCTAGATGGCGAACACCAAAGCAAGACATATCTTCTCTATGGGCGCGTAATTCAACTCAGCTCCAACCAAGGTACGACTCAAGTAGTAGAGTGCTCTCTCCTTGCGGTCTTCAATTTCTTGAGCACACATTGCCCCCAGTGAGCGTTCTTGTGCTGCAATGTAGAGGACAAGTAGCCTTCCTGGAATTGGTGCCCTCAGCACTGGCGCGCTGGCCAAGTACTTCTTGATGCTATCAAAAGCATTTTTGCATTTTTCATCCCATTGAAATGGAGCATCCTTTTTCATGAGATGGCTAAACGGCTGGCAACGCCCGACTAAGTTAGAGATGAACCTTCGGATGTATGCCAAACGTCCTTGCAATCCGCGCAACTCTTTCAATGTCTTTGGTTCCGGCATTTCGTTGATAGCTTTGATTTTTGTTTGGTCAATTTCAATGCCTCTATGCCTGACCACAAAACCTAAGAACTTCCCAGATGTGACTCCAAATGCGCACTTGAGTGGATTCATCTTGAGTTGACATTTTCTAAGTCTTTCAAAGATGGTTCGAAGGTCTTTGATATGGTCTTCTCTTTTCTTTGATTTGACAACCACGTCATCAACATAACACTCTATTGTTTTATGCAGCATGTCATCAAAGATCTTTTGCATTGCGCGTTGGTACGTAGCGCCAGCATTCTTCAATCCAAACGGCATGACTGTGTAGCAGAAGATCCCTTTTGGGGTTCGAAAACCTGTTGCTTCTTGATCTTCAGGTACCATATGTATTTGATTGTAACGAGCAGTACAATACATGAATGAGAGGGCTTCATGACCAGTGGTTGCGTCAATCATCAACTCTGTAACTGGCAAAGGGAAGTCATTCTTCGGGCATGCATCATTAAGGTCTCTGAAGTCGACACATATGCGCAGTTGTCCATTCTTCTTTCTGACTGGGACAATGTTTGCTATCCAGGTAGAATATTTGACTTCTCGAATGAAACCTGCTTCAATGAGTTTATTGACTTCATTTTCAATTTCAGGTACAAGCTCCGGCCTGAAACGACGTTGAGGTTGCTTTTTGGGACCGGTGCCTTTCTTGATTGCTAGACGATGAACTGCAATTTTTGGGCTGAGTCCAGGCATCTCCTTATAGCTCCAAGCGAAGACATCCTTGTACTCGACCAACAACTTGTAGTACTCTTCTTCTTCTTCCTTAGTCAGCAGAGCACTGACATAAATGGGCCGAGGATCTTCAATAGTTCCCAAGTTGAGTTCCTTGAGTTCATCTACAGTTGATTGCCCCCCGTCTTCAAGTGTTTCAGGGGCTTCATCCGCCTCAACTTCTTCGTTCTCGTCGGGTATCTCTTCTACTGTGATGTGATATGACGACGTTGTAATTTCTAAGTCACTTGACTTCTTTGTATCACCGGGACGTGAAGATGAAGGCACAAGCTCTTCGGCATTCTTTTGCTGACCAGTAAGAACTAGTACGCGCCTCCTTGCTTTGAGTGGCTCATGTTGGATGATATCCACTACTTGCATACGCTTCATGCGAGATGGTATTGCGCTTCTCAAGTCATCACTTACTCTTACTTCTTCTTTATTTTGTGTTGCAGAAGTTGAGAGAGGATGACCCTTGCCACTATTCTTCTTGGGAGCCCTTAGTCGACTGAAGACTGTTTTTGATGGACCGCCCAAGCGTTCATGTATTGCGCCCTTCTTGTTTATGCGCAACGAAGGTGTTGACACTTTGACTTTACTTTCTCCTTGATTGCCAAGCCTAGCAAATACAGAAATGTGTTTGGTTGAAGCACTTGGTCTCCCTAACCTTGTCAATATAGAAGGGCGACACTTCTCTTCAGGTGGACTTATTCGATCGAAGACTGAAGATGGATGCATCTTTTTCTCTCCTTCTTCATTTTCTTTGACCTCTTCTACTGTGATGTGCTGAGAAGACGCAGTAGCCCCTTTTCTACGAGCACCAATATTCACAGGCGCAGGAGACTCATATTCGAGCCCGGCCTTGGTCACCATGAAGCTCCCATCTTGCTTGAACACTTCATGTTGCGCTTTGTTAAGACCGTACGACTCAACTTCTATAACTTTGCCGAGAGCAGTCGGATTTGTAAAGTCATATCCAGCCTTCGCAAGTAGCTTATAAGCATTGGAATCAAATATCCCCTTGATTTCCTCACTTGATGATTGACTGGATGAACAGACGAAACCATTCGGAGGAGGTCTCACAATCTTCGTTTGAGATGAACTTGGTAGAGGTGTAACGACTTTGGCCACCCATTCCTGCTTGAACACCAGACTTGACTTTTTATCCTTAGGCTCTATCTTTGGTGTTAGACACTCTGCAAAAGGACTCTCCCCATCTTTGCGGCAAGACTTCGGGATGTAGCGTAGTACTGGTGGTGTAGTTTTCTGCGTCGTCTCTTGCTTCTTGGGTGACGCAACAGGAGTAGTTGTTTTGTTGGCCTTGTCTACATCTTTCTTAACATCATTTTCTTTAGCAGGACTTGCAGCACTATCTTCTTTGATGATGTTCTTTTCTCGCTTACCCCCTTTTCCTGTTGAAGAGATGGTGGTTGGCATGAACTCACTGGAAGTACCATTCTCTTCAAAGAATTTTGCATCAACGAAGAAAGAGTCGATCTTAGAGAAAGGTTTGGCGTCTCCGTCTATCTTCCTTTCACCACCACGATAATATTTCAAGCATTGATGGAGGGTTGAGGCGACAACTCCATTCTCGTGCTTCCAAGGTCGTCCCAGCAATAGTTTGAACGATGTCTTGCCATCCATGACATGGAACAATGTGTCGGAAGAAAGATCACCCATGGTAAGGTTCACACGGATCATGACCACCGCGCGCTCCCCATTCAAGTTGAAACCATGAATCATTGTTCGACTACTGGAGAGTTCATCCATCGTGATCCCTAACTCGTTCATAGTGGCTTTTGGCATGAGATTGACTCCTGAGCCTCCATCTATTAAGATGCGCTTGACCTTTTGCCCCCGGATGTACCCGGACACATAAAGTGGCCTGTTGTGAGGTTTGGATCCAAGAAGTAAATCCTCATCTGAAAAACTCAAGGCTACGTTGCAGGAGACACATCCAGTTGATTGCTCAAGAGGCTCAATTTTTTCTTTCATCTTGCCCGCATATAACTCGGGCTTCTCAAGTCCTTGAATTATCAGCTGACGCCTCTCTTTAGGTAGATGAAAGATTTGCTTCCATCCCATGTTTGTAGGAAGGGCGTCAAGAGCAGCCACTATTTCGTTCTCCTTTTCAGAATGCAACTGTTGTGGCAATACCGCATCATCTGGGCCTCCTTCCTCTATCTTCTTTTTATTATCACCACCTTCCGTAGCTGAGACAGCGCACACGGTAACCTTGTTTAAGAAGTATTGTGGGAATAATTCTTTTAAGGTGATGGGACTTAGTGGTTCTTGCTCCAGCAAATCAATTGGCAAGACATGTGGTTTGACAACTATTTTGGACTTTTTCTTTCCCTTCGTCTTGCGAGGTTTCGTCTTCTTTGATTGTTTTCTTCGACGGTGAACAGGTTGCGCTGTCTGCCTTGTTTGTTTCTTTGACTTCTTGCGCGTAACCAAAGTCCAACCCTCATCGTCATCTTCATGCTTCTTTTCCTCGTTCTTATCCTGAGGAGGTAGTATTTCTTCCAATGACATTGGAGGTAGTGACGACAATGACTCTTGCATCCGTAATGCCACAGGCTCAAAACTCCCGAACTGCAACATATACACACACTGTCCTCGTCGTATAATTGGCTCATCAGGTTTCTCCAAGACTACAGTAGTTTGATTTGTAGTTACTGTGTCATCCAAGTCAAGAATGATCTTCCCTTCCTTGGAGAGCTGCATGATCTTCTCCTTGAGTGTTATACACTTTTCAATAGGGTGACTCACCAGCCTGTGATAACGACAGTAATTAGGATCGTTTGTCTTGTTTGCTTGCTCAGGGCGCTTCAACTCTGGCAATTGTATAACCTTCTTCTCTAAGAGGTCATCGAGCATTCCAGACAAGTCAGAATCTGGGAATGGGTATTTCTTAGCCTGCAACTCTTTCAATGTAGGCTTGTCTCGTTGGTAGTTATAAGAGAACGACTCTTTCTTCTTTTCATACTTAGGCTTTGACGATATTTTCACAGGTGCACTGCTGGTTTCGACGCCCATTGTTTCCTTTGTCGACGATTTGGAGTTCTTATCAGTTTTCTTGAACTCCTTCTTTTCACTTGGCACCTTAGAAGAACTTGGTCGAGCACTACCATGTTCTTTGATTGTGATCTCCATGTCATGGGCGCGGGTAGCCAGGTCTTGGAAGCTCTTTGGCATGATCCCTTTCAGGATGTAAAGAATGTCTCATTTCATCCCGTTGACGCACATTTCAACTGCTGACGCTTCACTTAAGCGATCCTTGCATTCCAGACTCGCGCGCACGCCACTGTTGATGTAATCGACGCGGGCTCATCTTGCCATTGAGTTGTCTTTGTCAATTCGCTCATCCGACGACATGTCCAGTCTTTGTAGAATCTGTTGAGGAATTCATCTTCCATGTGACCCCAGCTGTCAATTGACTCAGAGTCCAGATCTGTGTACCAGTCGAACGCGATCCCTTTGAGCGAACGAACGAACTGCTTCACCAAACGATCACCTTCTGTTCCAGCATTGTTGCATGTCTCGACGAAGTGGGCGATGTGTTGCTTTGGGTTCCCCTTCCCGTCGAACTGTTGAAATTTTGGAGGCTGATAGCCAGATGGCATGCGCAGACCATCAATCCTCTTAGTGTAAGGCTTGATGTAGCGTCCACTACTTGTCGAGCTATCATCCAACTGACACTTGATCGTCTTGGCTATTAACTCCTGCAGCTTCTCTTCAGTGAAGTTGTTGATCTCATTCTTTGGCTTTTCCCTATCCTCGCCAACTTCTCTATCGCTATCAACATCCCTATCGGTGTCACCATGCTCGCTCTCGGCCTTCCTGTCACGGAGTGCCACCACCTCTTTTTGGAGCTCATCAATTTTCTTGTTCTTTTCTTCATTCTCCTTCATCATCTTTTCAAGGAGATCATTCATTTTTTGCATTCGATCCTCAAGAGTATCGCCACTTATCACCATAACTGAAGCAACGTTAGGAGTTGAGGTTTCTTTCTTTTTTGGCGATGCTTTGGGTTTGCAAGGAGAAGCCTTCTTGTCAACCTTAACACTTCTAGTCTCTTCGCGTGAAGGAGAAGAGGCGGCCGAGGAGCTGTAGCAAAGAAAGCAGCTATGGAGGCGACGAGAGAACTTGCGCGGCCTAGTTGGGACGTGTGCGTAGCGTAGGACGCGGCAAAGCAGCAGCCTTCTTCGCCATTCCTCTTGTGGAGATGCCAACTGACTGCGTAGCAGGGGAGGTAGCAGCAATGGGGGTACCCTGCAGGATATCTGCATAGGTCTTCTTGGATGCACTGGAGGAGGTGCTTTGCTTGGTAGACATCTTCTTGTTTTGGTAGACTTGAATAAAATAGCAGTAGAGATTAGAGGTAGAGATTTTCACGTCGGGTTCACCAAAATTTGTAACAGCAAATTTTGTATTGCGATAACTGAAATATAAAACAAGGAAACAATTAAATTTTATTAATATCAGAAAGTTTATGTGTACAATCTCTAATGTATCCTCTGATTCTATTATGCCGTAAGGGGTACGTGTACGGGGTACACGTGAGGGGTGCGCGTGTAGACAAATTTAATTGCTCTACACGCGATATAAATTTGATTTCTTGAGAGGGTCGCGATGACTTGAATCTCTCTTGAAGGTTTGAATTTGTGATTGAATCTTCAACGTAGGCGGCACGATTTGATGTGCTTGTTGACTGCTTGCAATGATTTTGACAGAGAGGATTTGTAGGAATTTTGTACCTTGTTCTCTCTAGCTCCTTTGCAATTATGAATTTTCAACCCTTTGAATGAATGAGGAGAGCTCTATTTATAGAGTTTCAAATCTCCTTGTTGGACTTTGGTGGTCACAAGCCATTTGTGGGTTTATAAGTAACCTTGGCCCAAATTTGATTCTTTCTGGGTTTAGTGATCCGAACAACTCCTTTTGTAATCCGAATCGGCCCATATTTCATTTAATCGGGACAAATTAATTAAATTAAGTTAAAATTTGGTATTAACTCAAAATAATTAATTTATTTTATTTATTCGGCACATTAATAAATTTTCCGTGCCTACAATTACCATGGCTCAAGATGCTAGGATGGAAGGCTTGAAGCATTAAGATGATGGAATGATGATAATGAGATGAAGACATTAAAGAACAAATATCAATATGATATGATAACTAGATAGAGTACCATATGTTTCCAATGGCATGATCAACTAACTCAATCAATGAGAATGATGTTTGAGATAAAATAATTACGTATATTAAATCATCAATTAAATCTTCAAATTATGCAACTAATCCTAAAACTAATGTTTGTGTTCATCCAAAAATTCTACCGTCCTCTCTTTACACACAAACACAATTCACCCAAGTAGAATATTATAATGGCTTGTGTGTGAGGAGTACCGTCCTCCGAGATGACGATAGAATTACTGATCTTATCTCATTTCTAAAAGTTAATTTAATTATCAATACATCCTTGCCCTTGCCCTTTTTAAATTTGGTGCTAAATAAATTTGTGAGAAAATATTTTGCAATATTTTTATTAATTTAATTAAGGTGTTACTCATGCTCGGTAACACCTGTATCGCCCTAGCATAGCATACTTTGTCTAGTGATTGTGGTTAGTATTTTTTTAATTCAAGGTCATAGGTTTAATATTTAAAGTGAGCAACTTTTATTCAATGTTTTTTTTTATATTATTTGCGATATGAATTTTTTGCCTAATATAAGAATTTTTTATGTTTGAACTGGATTTTCCATTTCTACATACCTGAATTTGCCACTTCCGTAATTTTGTTAATTTTATAATATGAATCGAGATATGGGGAAATATTGGGATCTTAATCATTCAATTGTGAATTGTACCATAGTTATGTGAGCCTATTTATACAACTACAATATCTTACATATTTACTAGTGTAGAGCCAGTGTAGAGCCCGTGCGAATGCACGGTATTTTAGATTGATATGTGTAGAGAACTTAATAATTAGAGTTAATAATAATAATATATAAATGAACTTTGAATTTTATTTTTAATTATCTACAATTATTTATGTGTAAAATATTAAGAATTAAAATAGAGTGATTTTACATTTTTACTCGGAATAAGTTTATGATTAAAAAAAAATAAGATTGTTAGCATTTCAAAAACTTATGCTTATTTTTAAAGCATATAACTATTTTTGTAATTTTTGTTACAATATACGGAGTAAAAAATTTAAAGAATAAAAAAGTGAAAAGCACACACTGATTTTAATAATATGAATAAAATCTGCATACATTTTAAATATAATATTTACGACATTTAAGTAGTCATATAGGACTAATGAGATAATAACGAATAAAATACATTTGGTCCAACTATAACAGTGCGTTGTTTGATTAGATATTGTGATACATAAATGGCATACATGAGGTCCAATACATATCTTGATAAAGTTAGACACTTAGGCCCGATTTCTAGCTAAAAACATTTAGGCGGGAAAATTTTCAGTTTTCTTATTCTTTTAGTATAAGGGGGATGGAAATAACCATCTAATAGCCATACCATCTATATACAGGGAAAGGATCATATTGTTGCCTTGATTGAGAGATGGAGCCATGGACTCTTAGTGGATGATGGCAACGGTAGGAACGCTATTACCTCCCAGTAGAGATCACCTGTCCCACTTTTATGTCTCATCTTGTGTCCCTTTCCGTTAAGATTTTGACACATCACACTTGAAATAATAAAAAAGGTAATATTATATATCAAAGCACTAATGTGTCATTAGGAGAGGTGATGAGACACAAGATGGGACATAAAATGGGACAGAGGATCTGCTCTGATTACCTCCCCTACCCTCAAGTTGGCGCGTGGAGGTTTGAGACGCCCAAACCTGGACAATAGATCGTTAAATGAAGCACGACCGAGAGCTTTTATGAAAATATCCGCAAGTTGGTTCTTAGTGTGAACGTAGCTTATGTCGATTGTACCCTTTTGTATCTTGTCGGAAATAAAGTGACAGTAAACTTCGATGTGTTTTGTCTATTCATGGAAAACCGGATTCCGAGCAATGTAAAGCACAGATTAACTATAGTATAGGAGTTTTATCGACTGAGTGTGAGGTATTCCAAGGAAGGTGAGAAGGCCTTTGAGCCATTTGAGCTCACAAGTCGTATAAGCCATAACGCGATAACAAAGTAGGGCGCGGAAGAGCGGGAAATCGTAGTTTATTTCTTCGTTTACCAAGAAAATGGAGAAGAACCTAAGAAAACAAAGTAGGCCGTGAGAGAGCGCCGGCTAATGGTAGGACTGAGCAAAAAATATCTGATCCTATTTTTTTTCCGAATCCGATCCGAAAACCGGAAAAAATTCGAATATATGGATACCATTTAAATTGGATATCCGATCCGATTTTTTTCCTAATAAACTGGATCGGATGTGGATTGTGATTTTCTTAATACCGGATATCCGAATACGATCCGAATTTAAAAAATTTATATAAAAAAATGGAAAACTTTATGTTTAGTTTATGCGGTTTTTACTTTCTAAAGTAGTTTTGAACTTTGTAATAAAGACTTTTAATTTGTGCAATTAAGACTTATAACTTATGCGATCGAGACTTGTAATTTATGCGATCAAAGACTTGTAATTTATGCGACCGAAGACATTGCCTTTTCTAGTGGGTTGCAAAATGCGAAATGGACCGAAATTGCCTTTAGTTTTAGTGTGTCAATAGCCCAATACCACCAGCCTCAGTGGAACTTATACTGTACATTTAAATCCGGATCGAATCCAATTTCCGAAATTTGTATTTCCGAATTTTTGGATTCCATATTTTCGGATATCCAAATTATTCGGATCGCATGTGGAGCAAGAAAAATGATAATTTAAAATTCGGATATCCGATCCGGGTTTGAAATCCAGATCGGATATCCGATTTTGCTCAGCCGTACCTGGTGGTGGAGCTGGCTTAGTCGGCGTCGCAGTAGACATGGAGCGAAAGATCGATGTCTGACTAGAGAAGAAGACCTTGACCAGAAGAGTTCTTGAGGTATCAAACTACTTGTAATGCCGAATGACAATGGTCGGTTGAAGGAGTATGCATAAATTGTGCCAAGATGTGGATGGAATAGATGAGCTTGGGGCGTGTAATTGTAATATATACGAGGCATCCGACGAGACGACGATATGATCGGGGATCGGTCATGAGCGCAACATTCGAGAGTCCTAAGTGATGATTTGGTTCCATTGGAATAAACCTGGGCTTGGAACCGAGAGGCCCGGTTTCTGTGAGTATGTCGAGAGCATATTTTCGTTGAGAAATAAAAATCCTGGAATTTGTTTCTAGTTATTTCAAGCCCAAGGAAGTATTTGAGAGCTCCTAAATCCTTCATGTGCAAGCAAGTTCATAGATAAGTCTTTCAGCGGCTGATCATGTCGGAATTATTCTCAAAAATAACTAGATCGTCGACATAAACATGGACGTGCACTTCGGTGTCGGGATTGGTAATAGAGAAAAGCGAGTGATCATACGGACATTTCTTGAACCCATAAGTAGTGAGAGCCGAAGTAAGTTTAGTGTACCAACAGCGAGGCGTTTGTCCAAGTCCAAATAAGGATTTGCGTAGACGACATAGTTTTCCATCGGTGGAAGAATGGAAGCCGAGTGGAGGTTTCATATATATCTCCTCATGGAGATCGCCATCGAGGAAAGCATTGTGAACGTCCATTTGATGGAGTTTCCACTTTTTTGCCGCCGCAATAGCTAGTAAAGTACAGAATGTGTCGAGTTTAACAGTGGGAGCAAATGTTTCGGTGTTCTCAACCCCCTCAATTTGTCGATTGCCCATAACGACCAAGCAAGCTTTGTAGCATTCGATCGTTCCGTCAGCATTATATTTTATTTTGTACACCCACTGCAAGCCAATGGGCTTTTTATTTGGAGGCAATTTTTCAAGCGCGCAAGTATTATTCTTCTCGAGTGCATCGATTCAGAGTTTCATCGCATCTCTCTATTGCACAACCTGTACGGCTTCTGTAAACGTACTTGGTGGTCAGGTGAAAACGTATTACAATTAACAATAATGAGATTTCAAAAAAATAGTACTTAAGATGGTGATGATGCGGTGAGTGTGTGAGTAGAGGGTCGAGTAGTTTGTAGGACAAAGTCTTTAAGATGGTAGTTCGGCATTTTTTTGTCGGTGTCCACGTCCCAAAATAGGGGAGGTCTCGGATTAGAGCTCGGGAATGTAGTTCCCATTGTGGGATGGAGTGGGCGTAGGGATGTGGTGGTCAGGAGTAGGCGTGGTCTGGTAGGGTGTAGTGGGGGCCGTGGTAGTCGAGGTAGTGGTGGTGTTTGAGGTCGGTTCGAATGCGGACGAAGTGGATGTGGGAGTGGTGTCGTTGGGTGAGCGATTAATAAGAACAATCTGATTATTAGGTGTGAGGTCAACATGAATAAATGAGCTAGAATCATTATCGGTGTCATGAATATTGATGGAATTAAAAGGAAAATCATTTTCAACAAAAACCACATCACGATACTCTAAATAAGATCCCGTATCTAAATCATATAAACGTCGACCCGTCGAGACGTATATTGTCCATTGGTGGAGGTTTATTAAATAAAAGTTCATATGGGGTTTATCCTTGAAGAAGATTTGATGGAGTCTGATTGATTAGGTAAACTAATGCTAGGACACACTCCACCCAAAAAAAAATATGTAGGCAAACTTGAAATAAGAGGGCTATAGCGACATTTCAAATGTGACGGTGTTTTCGTTCAACTTGACCATTTTATTGGGGAGTGTCAACATTTATTTTTTGAAAAATGACCCCTTTGACATTGAAAAACAACTGAAGACATGAAAATTGGTCTCATTGTCGGCTCGTAAACACTTAGTTTTCTTCTTAAATTGGCGATCGATCATTGCGAAAAAATTTAAGAATTTTTTACGAGTATCGCTTTTGTGACGCAATAAATATACCAAAGTCGAACGTGAAAAATCATCAACAATAGTTAAAAAATAGCTAGACCCAAATGACCCACCTTTGGAGTAAGCCCCCGTAGGTCACAATGAATGAAATCAAAAATAGAAGTAGCATTATTCGGATTTAAATAACATAGTTCACGAGTTTGTTTTGCACGAAGTCAAATTTTGCAAGTCTTACTATGAAACTAAGTACTAGTTCGAGAAAGCTTATTACGCGTAAAAGGAAGAAAACGAGTAATTACAACGGTTATTATTTATATAATCGTTGTTATAAGTAATTACAACGGTTCTGATTATGGTAACCGTTGTTATTAATTTTCACAGAATTTCGCGGAAATAAAATAATACTGTTAACAACGTTATTACCAATTCGCGTATATATGCGTTGTTAAAGGGCAGTTGTTATTGCATATATTTGTAGTAGTGAAAATCCGTTAGTAACAGCCTTTTTTCTGTCAGTAATTCGCTTTCCTGACGGAAAATCCGTCAGAAACGCGCGTCACTACAATTCATCACTAAAATCGCGATCATGACGGAAATTCCATCAGTAATTAGGAATACTGACGGAACACCCCTGACGGTTAAATCGTCAAACATGGCAGGCGCATTACTGACGGATTTTCCGTCAGGAACACGCATTACTGACGGAATTTCCGTCAGGAAGCTGACACATGGCATCTTAGGTGGTTCCATAAAAAATTGAATAGAGAGGCGTCTGAAGGAAATTCTGTCAGTAAAGTCAACCAAATATTAACTTTACTGACGGAATTTCTGTCATAAATCTGACACGTGGCATTATTTCTGACGGAATTTCCGTCGGAAAAGTAAATACGTCTGTCGTGTACCTATCAAATATAAACTAACTAGACTAACTATATAGCTAGGGAAGTCAGGTCGATCTCCTCAGGGAGGCAAGATATCTGTAGAAGTCCGTCTATTTGGTCACAAATGGGGGATGTTTAAATTGGTTTTCTAAACTAAAAGGTAAAAAGGAAAGAGAAGCAGAGATAAGAGCAATAAAGGCAAGAAAATAGAATTAAACTATCAGATAGAAAAGGGACATGTCAAGATTTCGATTCACTACGGTAGTCCAGTGACTCAACTTTAAACAACTTAGACAAATTAATGCGAGACGGATATGAAAAGGTCCTTCCGGTCCACTTTCTACCCTAAACTTCCACTAACTTAACTTCCGTCCTCGTCAGGGTAGTCTACTGTTCATAGCAGGCCTATTTAGTCCAATTTTCCGATCCAGGATTAAATTTAGTCAGATTAAAGGGTGGCTCAGAAGCGTGCACTCAACTAAGTCGGTGAAATACAATTAAATTGCTATGGTGACAGAATTTCACAATTAATTCATCTAACCCATTTACTACATCGTCACATTTCTAGCGTAGATCCCCTAATCCAAACATGAAATAGATTTAGCTACTCATATCGCTATTAATATTATCAAAACTAACAACAAATGATGAACTAACAATAAACATAATTAAATTATAAATAAAGTGCATAAAAGAGAATTAGGGCAGAAAGTAAATGAAGCAAAACAAGTAATTAAAGCAAATGAAATAAAGATTATTATTAAGAAAGGAGAAAGAGATTACAATCGTGCGAATCCGGCGTAAAGAACGCACAAATTGAAGCGAAATAATCCCGAAAATAAGGTTACAGTGAAGAGGAAAAGCAACGCAGTCTTTGTTGTGAAGAGTGGATAAAAGCTAAGTAAAGAATTCGTGCTAATGACCTAGCTAATGCGTGCTTAAATAGGAAAATAACTAAGTTCATCAACTTAAAACAACTCACGGGCTAATTAAAGCCCACGCCAACAGAAACCACTCGATCGAGTAGAATAAATCCACTCGATCGAGCAAAACACCAGAAAATCTACTCGATCGAGTAGAATAGTTACTCGATCGAGTAACCTCTCTTTTCAGCACTTCTGGATCGAGTAAATAACTGCTCGATCGATCAACCGAGGCCATAAAAACCGCTCGATCGAGTAATAAAGTCCTCGATCGAGTCTTCTTCCTTCAAATCAGCCTAAACTCATCACCGACTGCCTCGTAAACCGTGCCTTCACGCATTCCAATGCAGTATCTCACTCTGGAAAATCCCGTCTCCTCAAAATGCATGCAAAAAGGACGAAAAATGGTACGATTCTGCTACTTTCGCGTTCATTTCTACAAAACGGACAAAACGAACCAAAGTAGCCAATTCGGGGCATAATACTATATAAACAGTACAAAAATGCATAGAAATACGTGCTAAAATAGGCTAAAAAGACTATACAATATGCACGTATCAAATCTCCTCAAACCGAACCTTTACTCGTCCTCGAGTAAACTAAAATGCAACTATTGGAACGGAAATGATAACTCAGAGCTAGCTTAACTTGTCTACTTGAACCAATTTAATGCAACAAAAACTAACAGTTATAGCTAAGTAGTCAATTCGCAAACGAGTTATAAGCTGTTCTGAAATATAGCCAACCTGCCGACCTTGCAAGACCAACAAAATCGGACTCTCTCGTGGTCACTCTTCTCTCATGAAGCAAAGGGTGAATGTTATATGTAAAAGAGAGAAGGAAAGACAGTCCCTCACCTAACTGCGACCCACATAGCATGCATGCAACAAAAATGAAAGACAATTCAAGTACTAATGCACACGCTCTAACCAATAATGTTCGTCACAGCCGAGGGCTTACAAATAATATGGGAATAGTGAGGTTCAGGTGAGAAAAGGTAAAACAAGTTATGGTAATGTGGAGGTAAAAGCGTCAAGCTAGTTCCTAACATGACCATAATAAACCATCCGAATCTCAACTGACTGAAAAATAGAGTACAAGTGCCCTTCATTTGGCACACAGCTCACTAAACTCATACACAATCTCCTCAAAAATATGGAATAAGAATGGAGGAGTTAGACGGTCACAAACTTTTCTTTTTAACACCGTCTAAATGAATCAAATCAAACAAATCAAACCTTTTTCTTTCTTTCTTTCTTCTTCTTCTTTCACGTGAATCAGCTCTTTTTTTTTCCTTTCACGTTTTTCCTTCCTTCTTTTTTTTTTTCAATTCTTTTTTTTTTCCTTTCTTTCTTTTTCTCCCTCCTCTATTTACACCAACTCCATACAAAAATATACGGGCCAAACTGCAGAAGGAAAATCATACCACAAAAGACATACTAAACTAGCTTGACTAGGTAGGCTCAGTTTGGGATGTAGCTAATGGGTCAAAAAGGCAAGTTTTGGCTTATGTGGAGCTAAATGGGTGAAAAATATAAGAAAAAGGGGAAATTTGCAAGCACCTCCCTGCATGTGACACCAACCACAAACCCGAATGTGTGCATTTGACAAGAAATTGAATGTCATAAAAGTGCAAAAACGATGAACATGCTATGCAAGGAGTACTACTCTCAATTCCTAATGAACCGGTCATGAATGTCACCAGTTATGGGCTCTAAAACTCAGAAATTATGGAGTAGTTTGCCAATTTATCAGGTCAAGTCTAAACAGTCAGCTATATTTGACCAGAAACTCGTAGACTATACGTATGACAAAGCTAATAACTATCAACAGAAGTGCAAGGCTCAAGTAAAATGACAAGTTATAGTGCAGTTTCATCACGGAAATCTACCGTTCCAACTCAACCTATATGCAAAAATAAACGTGAATATTTTTGAATATTTTTGAATTTTTTCTAATTTTTTTTTTTTTGAATTTTTTAATGAGAGAAACAAAAAATGCAAGCTGAAATAAATAAACGTGAATGCAAAACAAATGCAAATGCTGACTCAAAAGGATGCAATACCCTCCCCAAACCAAAACGGACAACGCCCTCGTTGTCCTCCAGCATACACCAGCAGATATATACAGGGGAACGGGAATATACAACCAATAAAGAATAAAAGCAATAAAATAAAAGGAGACAAAAATAAAAGAGTAAGATGTACATACAAAACACGAACTTTCCCAAACTAGCCAGAAAACTGGGGAAGTGAGTAGACCAGTAGCTACTCATCAGCCTCGTCGTCACGGACATCCTCCACCGTGAACTCTGGATCCTCCTCCTCCTCTCTCCTCCTCCTCTGCTCAGCTCGAGCTCTCTCAGCTGCCACCTCCGGGTCCTCGTCCTCCTCCTCCTCCTCAGCAGGCTCCGGGTACCCCTCAGCTGGGTACCGGTAATAGGAAGGGTGTGGCCAACCCTCTGGGATCGGACGGTGTCGACTCAAGTGGTACTCGTATAGAGGGAACAAAGTAAAGGCTATGTCCCGCTCCATACGAGCCTGTCTCTCTGCAATCTCAACTAACAAACCGTCACAACGCCCTTGGTCCATGACCGAGGACGCCTCAAAGGGTGGTGGAGGTAAAAAATTAGCTGGTAGGACCGGCTGTGCCTGTGTCTGGTCGGCGGGTGCAGGAGTAGGAGTAGGGGTCGGGATGGGAGTAGCCGTGGAAGGCTGGACACTCCCAGAAGGTTTGGACCCCTCTCCAGTCTCAAGTCTACGCCGCTTCTTTGCGGCGGTTAAAGTGGGAGGTGGTCGGAGTGGAAGGTGGTAGTCAGGCAGTGGTGGAAGTCGGGCGCCCCTAGCGACAGGAGGCAAAGGGGCTAGACGGGGGAGAGTGTCACAAGGTAGGTCTACAGACAAGGAACTGTCTATCTTCCATGTCTGGTAGTCGGTGGTCAGCCAATGATGACAGTGCATGGCATCCAGGCTCAGGTACCTCTCTCCCCGGAGGTACGGTAAGTCACGAGGCCAGACGGGGAAAAGGGAACGGGCAAGAATGGTGGCCATGCCACCGCAGGCAATAGATCCCGTGGTCTTCAGCCTCTGGGCCTGTAAGTACTAGGCGGTCAGATAGGCGATGTTGAGGGTAAAGGGACTCTCGCAGTTAATGTTCAGGTAACCGCCTAAGATGGAGAGCTCGTTGTTGTTGATGTTGTTTGGCTCCTTTCGGCCAAAAATGGTGCTTCCCATCAGTCTAAGAAAGTAACGGGCAGGGGGAAGGTGGACATGTGCGAGCTTTCGCTCGGGAAAGGTGGTTTGGGCCAAGGTCCGCCAAAGCTGAACAATGACCCTCCTAGGGGCAGTAGCGTCGCCCGTAGAGGAGAGGCCAAGTCTACTACCAAACTCCTCCAAAGTCATCGAAAAAGTCCGGTTGAACAACCGGAAAGACACAGAAGAACTAGTGGGGGCAGCATCGTGTGCCCCGGAGGAGAAGGTGAAGGAGCTGAGGAACTCAAGACTCAGCTCCAGAAAGGTACGGCCACTCATAGTAATGAGTCCGGCCATCCCCGTGCCCCGTAAAAGCTCACAAACTGACTCGTAGATGCCGAGTCTCTCAAGTGCCGGTTTATCTAAAAACCGGGTAGGTAAAAACTCACAGCCTAGGAGGTTATAAAACCTCTTACGATGTACACCGTTAATGAAAATTACATGCGGGTAGTCTGGGTGAGAGTCGAAGGAGTTATCCCTTCGAACCGTGACCGTGCCAGAAGGAGCAGCTGAAGTGGAAGTGCTAGGAGCTGGAGTAGAACGGGAACGTCCACGGCCTCGGCCCCGGCTTCTAGAACCCGAAGTAGAAGCCCGTCCAGTGACGTTGCGAGGAACTAAGGCCGCTCTAAAGGCAGCTGCAACTGCAGGTGAGTCTGCCACAGGTGTGCTCACTGTGGCTGGAGTAGAGGTTGTGGCTGCTGTGACCACCACTGACGAAGAAAGACTAACAGCAGTGCTAGCAGTAGTGGTGGCTGTAACTGAAGTGGCAACCGAAACGGAGCTAGCAGCAGTGCTAGCTGGCGTAAAAACAGTACCGGCAGCTGAAACTAAGAAGACAGAAGTGTTGGCCGGTGCGGAGGCGGTAGTAACAGCAGGGACTACCGTCTCAGACAGAGACGAAGACGGACTGGCAGAAGAACTCGACGAAGGCATTGAGCTAGAGTCCATCCTAAACAAATTGGGCAGGAGAATTTTATAAGAAAACAACGGCTAAACAGCATGAAAACCAGCATGGTAACGGCATGACAATCCCCAAACAGTCGAAAAATTCGACTACAGCCCGAAAATTCCCAATTTTCCTCAAAAATTCGAATGACAGCGGGTAAACAGCGAGAGGGGCGGGGTAGCAAGCATCAACAGCAGCAGTTAAGAAACAAATGAAGTTGACTAAGCATATGACAGCAGCAAAAACCAAGTCTTTCAGTCGAAAACCAGGTTTCAGTCGAAAATTTCAACTGTAAAGACCCCTAAACGCAAATTTCGCGCAAAATTCGAATCAAACATGTAAGAATAAATGAGGCATAGGAATTAAGCATCAAGTAGTGTAAATTAAACAAGGAAACGAAATTTAAGTCGAAAATTTCGACCCAAAACTGAAATCGAAACCCTAATTGTTAATACACTTCATAAAAGGCATAAATAATGAAATTAAAATGCAATAAGGTGTAGGAATTACTTACTTGGTGCTAGAGATCCTACAAAGAAGAATTAATCGACAAGAAATAAGCAAATTAGGCGATTTTTGAATGAAAACCGTGGAACCCTAATCCCCTCAATAGACCGTGTAAATGGGCGTGAATCAAAGGGGAAACAGAGGGCAAATGACGATTAATCAACAATAAGCACAATGTAGGTGACGGATTTGGTAAAAGGGCAAGAAAAATGTGGGATTTTGGGGGTGTTTTTAGTCGCAAATAGGAAAGGGAGTCGAAATAATGGGGAAAATGAAATAAGAATGAAAAAGAAGGAAGTTAAGGAAAAACTCTCTGCGTCTCTTGCGATTTCACTCGATCGAGTGGTTTAGAACTACTCGATCGAGGACTTTATGGATCCATCTACTCGATCGAGTAGAATTTTACTCGATCGAGAACTCCCCATTTCTGCTTTACTCGATCGACTGATATGGTATTACTCGATCGAACAGAATCCACTCGATCGAGTACAAAAGGTACTCGATCGAGCTCTTTTTCTCGTGTAAGCTCTTGAATTCGTCACTCTTCCTTCAAATTTGCGTAAAAATTCCCCAAACCTGCATAAAAACACTTGCAAGAATATCCCAAAATACCAAATACGCAAAGTAACAGTCTATAGTCTTTATCTACGCTAAAAATTGTCTAAATTCTAATTGTCCTAATTAAAAGCAATAAAAGAAATTCAACGGAAATTCAAAAATTGTTTATACAAGATGGTACACGGGGCATTTCCCCGCTCACTTCCCAGAGCAATTCAGTAACCCCTCGGAGGGCCCCTGACTGGAGGATGTCACCTCAGCAACATTGATCGTCCTCTTCAACTTCCATGAGCTTGAACGTGAATCATTAGGAGGAGAATAGTTCACATCCACATATGCGCGAACTTTTCTCACCCTTGCTCCTTTCTCACCGGCTTTAACTCTGTCACTCCCACTTTGACTGACATTAATTGCACAATGCCCTTTGACTGCTCCTTCATTATTTTCATCGTACTGCAAAGCAAGGAAAACAGACGAACTTTCCTCCTTTTTGCTCTCAACCTGAGGCGGAGGGGTCACAATAGCAGCACAATGCTCCAAATTTTCATTTGGAGTATCAATAATAGGGTCAATAGAAGAGAGGGCATTGCAAGGCTGAGCTTGCATAGGAGCCCTCCGGAACTTAGACTGATGGAATATCAGCTCCTCGTCCCCAACCTGAAAAATCAATGTCTTGCCCCCGACGTCTATTACTACACGGGCAGTAGATAGGAATGGTCTCCCTAAAATAATAGGGGTATGTGCATCTTCGGGGATGTCAAGTACACCGAAGTCAACGGGAATAAAGAACCTCCCGATCTTAACAGGTACGTCTTCTATTACACCTAGTGGCCGTGATATGCTACGGTCGGCCATCTCAACAGTCATGTTGGTGCAATTAAACTTTGTCAAACCAAGTCTTTTAGCTAGAGACAACGGTAAGACACTCACGCTAGCGCCAAGATCGCATAACGCGTTATCAATCAAGTGGGTACCAATATGACACGGAATCGAAAAACTACTCGGGTCTGACTGTTTGGGAGGTAACTTATTCTGAACTAGGGTCATCCCTACCTCAGTCAAGGCTACCGTCTCATTATCACTAATGTGCCTCTTACGCGATAAAATTTCTTTCATAAATTTAAGGTAAGAGGGTACTGTGTCGTGATTCGGCGAATGGCACAGTGACCTGCAAGCTTCTCAGGATCTCGGCAAATTTGCCGAATTGTTTACTAGCTTTAGTACTCTGCAGACGCCTCGGGAAGGGAACTGTGATGGGTATCTCGAGTCCCTTATTTCTCTCTTCCAATGTGTCAGCCGGATCAAGCTCCGTATCCTTTGGACGCTTCTTTCCTCTCGAACGAGGTCTTTCAGGTGATTTCTCACTCAATCGAGCACTAGCAGGCTCTCGATCAAGCTGTCCATTATCCATACTACTCGATCGACCAGAATTCCCATTCGATCGAGTAGTCTCTTTAACAGCATCACTCGATCGAGTAGATAATTCACTCGATCGAGCAATTGGCTTTTCCTGTTCACTCGATCGAGTAGAAATTCCACTCGATCGAGTACTTTCTTCAGCAAATCTACTCGATCGACCTCTAGAAACTAGTCGATCGAGTACTTTCTTAGCCTTCAACTCATTTCCTTTGACAGAACACTGTTCATCAGCTATTATTTCCTTCCTCGGGTCTGATTTCAATACTTCCGGTCCCTCATATGAACGACCGCTTCTCAAATTAATTAAATTTACTGTCTCATGTGGATTTTTCTCAGTTTATGATGGCAAATGACCCTGCTTCCTTGTAGACTGGTTCACGGCTAATTGGGCAACTTGAGTTTCAAGTGCCTTGATGGATGCATTTTTCTGTTGATCACTCAACTGCCACTGCTTTGTAAAAGATTGCAGCATAGTCTTTAGCTCACCAATCTCACTCACCCCTCCAGAAGATGATGCTCCGTGATTAGGAGGAGGGAAGGAAGGAGGCTTCTGAAAGCCTTGTTGATTCTTATGTGGAGGAACATACGGCTGCTGCTGGTGCGGAGGAGGGTTAGGATTGAGCACATTTTGACTAGTCCACCTCAAATTGGGATGGACTGCCCCTTGGTTGTTGTAATAGGAACCCCCTCCTTGCCTATATTGTTGAAAGGCAAGGACTTTTTCCTTCTCCGTAAGACAGCCAACAGCAGTGTGACCGTCATTGCTCCCACACCTCTCACATGTGACGGTCTCCCCTCTAGTAAGCATATGGACCGTCTGAGGCTCCCCAGCAGAATGTAACTCCAACTTGTCAAATCTAGCATTCATGGCTTCCACCGAGCCATAACACCTTATCGATCGCATGAATCTGTTCTAATACCATCCCTCGGGTTTCCATACTCAGCACTGTGATTCGCCATCTCTTCAATAAGGGCCCATCCCTTATCATCGTCGGTATTTTCCTGGAATCTCCCATTAGATGACGCATCAAGTATGGCTTTGTGATCATCGTACATCCCATTGTAGAACTGGTTAGACAGAAACCACGGGTCAAAACCATGGTGAGGAATAGACCTCACCAATTTCTTGAATCGGGACCATGCCTCATATAAAGTCTCATCGGGAGCCTGCTTGAAACTGATAATCTTGGCCCTCACTGATTGGTGCGGCTGTTTGTGGAGGGAAATATATCTTGTAAAAGGCAAGAGCAAGCGACTCCCAATCTGTAACTCCTGCAGCTGTGCGGTCCAAATCAGTCAGCCACTCCCTGGTTGAGTCGGTCAAAGAAAAAGGAAACAGAACCTCCTTAATCTTGTCTTGAGTTACCCCCTTTGTGGCGGGGATAGTAGAATAGTAGTCTGTAAAGACCTCCATGTGCTTCCTCGGGTCTTCACCTGCCACACCTCTATAGATATTTCTTTCCACCAGATTGATATAGGAAGGACGGATGTCGAATGTATTCCCTTCCTCAGTCTGGAGATTGAAACCCTTTGGAATTGAGGCTGCTTTAGGCTCCGAGTGACTAGTAGGTTTCGGCATCTTTACTTGTTGATCGGCAGAAATAGGAATGTCTTCTACTAAAGATTGGTCTTCTGCAAAAAGAGAATGATGTAGCTCTGGCTCGAAAGTACTCAAGTCTTCCTTTCGTGATTTTCTCTGCAGACGGAGTCTATGCCTGAATAGTCTCTCTGGCTCTGAATCAGCTGAAACTAACTCAAACTTGTCTGACCTGGGCATAAACAACATTGAAAGAAAATAAATAAGAACTGCCTCAAGGAATAAAAAATTCCCAGAGACGGATAAAATAAACGAAACAAAGACAGATAGGGCAATTGCTTCCCCGGCAACGGCGCCAAAATTTGATACGTCTGTCATGTACCTATCAAATATAAACTAACTAGACTAACTATATAGCTAGGGAAGTCAGGTCGATCTCCTCAGGGAGGCAAGATATCTGTAGAAGTCCGTCTATTTGGTCACAAATGGGGGATGTTTAAATTGGTTTTCTAAACTAAAAGGTAAAAAGGAAAGAGAAGCAGAGATAAGAGCAATAAAGGCAAGAAAATAAAATTAAACTATCAGATAGAGAAGAGACATGTCAAGATTTCGGTTCACTACGGTAGTCCAGTGACTCAACTGTAAACAACTTAGACAAATTAATACGAGACGGATATGGAAAGGTCCTTCCGGTCCACTTTCTACCCTAAACTTCCACTAACTTAACTTCCGTCCTCGTCAGGGTAGTCTACTGTTCATAGCAGGCCTATTTAGTCCAATCTTCCGATCCAGGATTAAATTTAGCCAGATTAAAGGGTGGTTCAGAAGCGTGCACTCAACTAAGTCGGGGAAATACAATTAAATTGCTATGGTGACAGAATTTCACAATTAATTCATCTAACTTATTTACTACATCGTCACATTTCTACCGTAGATCCCCTAATCCCAACATGAAATAGATTTAGCTACTCATATCGCTATTAATATTATCAAAACTAATAACAAATGATGAACTAACAATAAACATAATGAAATAATAAATAAAGTGCATAAAAGAGAATTAGGGCAGAAAGTAAATGAAGTAAAACAAGTAATTAAAGCAAATGAAATAAAGATTATTATTAAGAAAGGAGAAAGAGATTACAATCGTGCGAATCCGGCGTAAAGAACACACAAATCCAAGCGAAATAATCCCGAAATTAAGGTTACAGTGAAGAGGAAAAGTAACGCAGTCTTTGTTCTGAAGAGTGGATAAAAGCTAAGTAAAGAATTCGTCCTAATGACCTAGCTAATGCGTGCTTAAATAGGAAAATAACTAAGTTCATCAACTTAAAACAACTCACGGGCTAATTAAAGCCCACGCCAACAGAAACCACTCGATCGAGTAGAATAAATCCACTCGATCGAGCAAAACACCAGAAAATCTACTTGATCGAGTAGAATAGTTACTCGATCGAGTAACCTCTCTTTTCAGCACTTCTGGATCGAGTAAATAACTGCTCGATCGATCAACAGAGGCCATAAAAACCGCTCGATCGAGTAATAAAGTCCTCGATCGAGTCTTCTTCCTTTAAATCAGCCTAAACTCGTCACCGACTGCCTTGTAAACCGTGCCTTCACACATTTCAATGCAGTATCTCACTCTGGAAAATCCCGTCTCCTCAAAATGCATGCAAAAAGGACGAAAAATGGTACGATTCTACTACTTTCGCATTCATTTTTACAAAACGGACAAAACGAACCAAAGTAGCCAATTCGGGGCATAATACTATATAAACAGTACAAAAATGCATAGAAATACGTGCTAAAATAGGCTAAAAAGACTATACAATATGCACGTATCAAAAGTCAAGTAAAGTTTGACTTTTCTGACGGAATTTCCATCAAGACCATTTAAGGCAGGGGCCGAAAATAGCAGCTTGCTGCCCAGCCACGATGCCTATTTGGATCGTTTCAAATTAACATATACAACTAAAACCTAGAAAACATATACAATCGTCGATTACGAAACGGGAATCCATTTTCATGTCGACTGCAAGTGCGGGGATCAAGAGTAGCCAACAAAAAAAAATTGAACGCGATTGGAAAAACAAAGTTATTTACATAAAAAATTTGTCAAATTCGTACAATGTCTTACTAATTAAATACAAATAAGCAATGTTTTTTACATACTAACAGAGACGACAATAATACTAACCTATAGGCTGAATGTGACTATTACTTCCAAACCCATGCCTGTCATCCGTATAGTCGTCTCTACGATATGAAGGGAAACCTGAGCACGAGTTTGGAGCCCAAGCCTTTTGCATGGCTGCCATCTGTTCGCTTCATAAGGTAGGTGAACAGGCAAATACTCCATAGAATTGAAGAAAGCTGGGGGAAATATCTTCTCTAACTTGCATATTATCTCCGCAATGTTTGACTCTAGACGTTCCATAGAATCAACTTTAATCGTAGAAGTAAACAAGTCTCTAAAAAATTGGTTTATCTCAGCTATTGCATTCCAAGAACTAGTCGGGAACAAATGTTTTAAGGCAACATGGAGCAACCGTTCCATAAAGACATGACAATCATGACTTTTCATGGAATACAATACCATCTTTTTATGGTCAACACACCGACTCAAATCTGAAGCATAACCATCCGGGAATTTCAAATTAGCAACCCATTCACATAGTGTCTTTTTCTCTGCCGTATCTAAAACAAACTTAGATGATATGGGCCATTCCAAGCAATGTTCATTAAAGTCGGCTTTACCCTCAGGGCCAAATGTAGTTTTCTTTAGCACATCCATCACCGTGTTGATAAACTGTTCAGAAAACTTTTTCTCAATGCGCATAACATCTACGTTGTGTCGAATCAACAACGTTTTCCAATAAGGAAGTTCGCAGAACATGCTTTGTTTCCACCAACCTTCATTCTTGTCTTTCAATCTTTTTAATTCTTGATTAAAAGCATCAACTATTTTCGGCAAATCTTTTACCGAATCCCACACCTCATCACCGGTTAATTTCGCTGCGGCTATATGATTATCAGTTTTCCTGTTCTTTAGAATGCTTACAATTGTTGCGGAAAGGATGATCAGGTCTCAAGAACTCACGGTGACAATCGAACCAACAAACCTTTTTGCTATTTTTATGCCAAAAATATTTATGGTCTTTTTATTGACAATAAGGACAAGCACGGTACACAGATGTAGACCAACCGGAATGCAGCCTTTAATTGAAAATTTTGTTTCTTAGAGACATCATAGATATACAAGCCAGTTTTCCAAGGTTCTTTCAACTCTTTGGTCAATGGTTGGAGGTAGACATCCAAATTTGTCTTAGGTTTCTTAGGACCTAGAACGAGAAGAGATAAGAACATAAATTGTCTCTTCATGCATAACCAAGGAGGTAAGTTGTAAGGAGTGACAATCACGGGCCAACATGAGTAATTGTTTCCGAATTGCCCATAAGGTTGAAATCCATATGTACACAAACCCAGCCGAACATTGCGAGGCTCACTTGCAAACTATGGATGCTCTCTATCAAAGTGTTTCCACACTTCTCCATCACTTAGGTGTGCCATTTCCCCCTTTCTCTTAATCGGGAGTTTCTATGGTGTCAACTCATCTCACCTGCTATGTGCTTGGTTGCATATGGTAGTTGTAACCTTGGCGCAATCGAGAAATAAGTTAACGGTTTACAAGGAATTCGCCTCCCACTTGAATTCTTTTTACCTTTATACCGAGTTGCATGATACTTTGTACACTCAAGATTAACATTTGTACATTCCTCAAGATTAACATTCTCCTCCCAGATAAACATACATGCAGAAGGACATACATCGATCTTCTCATGGGGTAGTTAGAGTCTTAAGCACATTATAACACCCCCTCATACCAAGGTACCTTACCAAGGACTACCCTAGCATGAAAGGCTGTTACCATCTCGGTTTTCCGAGGTTAGTATATCAAAGTGACCAATTCCAAACAACATTTATTAAAGTATAAAGAGTTAGCGATTACATTATCTCAGACCAACTCTAAATAAAAGTATAAGGATATCATTACAACTGAAATCAAAGACAACTAAACTCGTAACAGCGGAAGCTAGACTCGAGGTGATGACTCTCCATGACTGTCCCATAGCTAAACATCTGCATCACCTGTCACAATCTGCTCACCATCCCCGAATGGATCACCACAGATTTTATAAAATAACAACGGGGTCAGTTACTGAATAATCAAAATAAGACAAGTGCATAAAGTAACCAGCTGATCATCCTCCAACCCCAGTCTCCCGATCTCACACAGTAACCGACTACACACAAAAGTGTGTAGCCCTGCCAGATTACCCATCGCAACAGGTAATCCTCGCCGTCAGTGGGGGACCGTAGCCAATCCCCACCTAAGTCCCGCTCATCAACGAGCGATAACCCTGTCCCTTTAATGTGCACATCCCCTCCCGTGACGGGTTCCACGGAGGGTGAACTAGGGCGTGAAGTAACTCCCGCAAGTGACTCCACCACAATCATCACAACACCATCACAACCACCATACCACCACCACACCAACACTCCAATGATGATCAGCAGACAACAATCATACACAGTATAACAATATATCTCAAGTCAATTAAACAGGAACTGAGTAGGGAAACCCTACCTTTTCGCAATCCGCTATGCTGCAATCAATCATACAATATGCATAACAAATACCACATCGTCACCTACAACAATGATAATCAACAATCACATAACACAATCACTATATGCAAAACCCCATTTCCCCCAATTCATAATCAAAGACAACCCCTAAAATATGAACCATTTGAATATGAAGATAAAGACTCACCGATGAAGAATCAAAGGAATGAATGCAATTGCTATGATCACCCACACACAAAAGAGAGATTTAGAGATGATTAGAGCGTCGTATGTCGTTTTAGGTTTTTTAAAACGTGTTTAGAAATTGATTAGCGTATTATATATATTGCCCTAACCATTTCCAAATCGAACAGCGGAAATAACACTCGACAGACCGGATACTCGGTCGAGTATAGAGTATACTCGGCCGAGTACCCTCTACTCGGTCGAGTATTACCCATACTCGGCCGAGTATTCCTGGGCAGTAGCCAAACAGAATACTCAACGTACTTTACTCGACCGAATAGGCCATACTCGGTCGAGTACCAGCCTATAAAATCCGTAGTATTACAGTCTTCCCTCCTTAAAAAGAACTTTGTCCCCGAAGTTCCAACCCAACCTATAAAACCTGGACACCTAACGCTAAGTCTACCAACCACACTTACTTCCACAACATGACTCACAATATCGTCCCAACTACAGCATAGTCTCTCAATACTAACTCCATAATACCATCGAACGACCATAACATAAGTGTTGCCAACTCTGTCTCACTTCTATAACGCTCGCTAGCACACTCAATACCAAGACAATCCACCGAACAAGATCAACCATTAAAACGGAATGTTACACACATTCTTAATCTCATTAAAATTGCGCAACATTTCATTTCTATTTGGAATAATGTCACCAATGAACAACACAAACCCATTCACACATCTAAGGCCTCTAGGATGATGATGATGATGATGATGATGATGACAACATACCTATACCAAGCAATCCGGCGTCAAGACCGCTACCCGACTCAAGTATCCCATCCCTATGGTGTAACCACTCTCAAAGGCCTCAAGGAGATGAACCATGGTGAATAAGAAGTGATATGACGGCATCTAGATTTAGGAGAGAAGAGGAAGAAATGATTTGGGTTTCACGATATTACTATTTATAACTCCCCGCTGAACTCTCGTTACTCAATCGAGTAAGCAACTTACTCGATCGAGGGGCCTCTACTCGATCGAGTGACTAAGCTACTCGATCGAGTAGCCTTCGATAGATCGAGTAGCCAAAACTCCAAAGGGTTATAACGTATCAAGGTTAGTTCGTAAGATTTCCGAAGGTCTAGATAGGTGTCTAAGGTCAGTCAGCGACAGTCAACGGATTTCTAAAAGGGCGGGTATTACAGTCTTCCCCCCTTAAAAATAACTTTGTCCCCGAAGTTCAAATCATCCTTCCCAATGACACAAAGCAAAAGGAACTAAGGCAACCTACAACTATCCATCCCGACAAGGACAAATACAACCGTTCGTATCTACCACTCATAATCATCATCTACCCTAGCACACAACATCCGATATCACTTTCTATCGAGTCGTCAAACATACGTTACACACAAGAACAACCAACTCAACCATCACCTCCACCTATCTCATGTCATTACTCAAGCATAGACCAACACGATTATCTGTTTATTCCTCCATCAATTACTTGTCAACAATCATTAGTTATCAATCACCCAAAAGCAGTAGATTATCGATCACTTAGACAACAACAAAATAACATTCATTTTAAATTAATTCCTTTAAATCATTTCTATTACTCAACCATGCAGCAACAACTCAATTATTAAACAACTTTGTGAACAATTACTTGGAAACGAAATACAACAACATGATAAATTTAATCAACAATTGCCAACAATTATACAACAATCACTAATAATTACTCAAACAACTGTTCAAAATACTATGAGATTGTCATAATTTTGTTATTTCCCATGCGACATTACTCTTCCCCTCTTAAAAGGAATTTCGTCCCCGAAGTTCACCTTCAATACAACTATAACTATTACACGAGACGTTAACTTTTATTCCACATTGACATTACGAACAAATTATACTATACGTTGAGACTCACCACGAACATGGTACTTCATTGACATTACATAGATATGAACTTTGCATACTAAGACCATATGAAAAGTGGAGAAGATAATTACACATTCCGTTATCCTGTTATTATATACGACATCGATTAACTCCTTAAGCGGCATTACAAAACATGCAACAAGATTAAAACCGCCATTCAACATGTTACTTGAGGCAATTCAATATAGCATGCAAAAGTGTATAAGTCATACTTATATTGTATAAACCACGTACATATAACCTTATGAACCATACTTGAGACACGTCTATGCTATCACCAACCCAGACAGGGGAACATTTATCAATAAGATTCAGAAGCACGAAAACCCAAAACAATTTTGAACGAAATAACCAATATACAGGGGAACTCGATCGAGCTGAGAAGTTACTCGATCGAGTTCATCAGCTACTCGATCGAGTACGTCGAGTCCAGAGGGCATTTCTAAATCACTCTTGCAGTTACTCGATCGAGTGAGGGGCACTCGATCGAGTAGCCACAGGTCAAAATCCACCAAATGAGCATGTTGCATAACCAAGGAAACATATATAAGTCAGAATTTCATTTCCGACACCAACCACCTGCATAACAAGTCCTAAAATCATCCAAAATACTGCCTTATGGCCAAATACAAACCAAAGTATAACAACTGTACCAACCAAAACAAGTACCGACTAATTACAATATCATGGACACGAAGATAAAACAAAAGAAACATCATCACTTCAAGGTCGGCTCCTCCATCTCCTCATCTCCACCTCCTCCTCCGGATGTGCCAGCTCCTCCTGTCTCCCCGCTTGCGGTGGCTCCAACCCCTGAGTCTCCCTCTCACTCGCCAAGGTGCCAAGCAACCAAAAGGGTAACTGATGAGTAGTAATTTGGTAGCTTTTACCCCGCATTTATACCTTATTCCGACTCGATTTTGTGTGCCTAATTGATTAATTAGCTCATTTATTTACTAATTTATAATAATTAGTTCTCGTAGTTATATTTAGTAATTAGTTGGTTTTATATAATATTTGTATTTGTATTATTATTATTATTATTATTATTTTATTTATATTTATATTTATATTTATATGATGCGTAGGTGAGACGGAATAAACAAGGAGAATCAAGGAGTGAGACGATTAAATAAGCAAAGCGGGTCAAAGGCGAAACAAGCAAGGATTGATGAAGTCAAAGGTGAGGCGGAATGACAAGGCAGAAATCCGAGGTCGAGAAGAAAATCAAACAAAGAGGCAAGAAGTTAAGATTGACTTTTGTCAATTAGTTGACCCGTCATCAACTCAGTTCCCTGCGTTCCTTTTTCTACCATCAGCTTCATCACCATTTCGTCCCTCATCATTTTCGTCCACTACAAATTCAACCATTCACCAATTCGTCACCATTGATACACACCTTCATCATCAATCTGCGTCATCATCGTCAATTCACCATTAATCCACCTTCACTGCTCCTTCACCTCCTCCATTTCACAATAACAGCCACCATCTCCATTTCCGTACCAATCACCGACATCATCTTCATCATCCTCAACCACTATTCCACCATTAACATACCACATTCACCACCATCCATTTATATCATCAAATAAACCTTCCATCATCATCAAGTTCAATTCACCTCCGACTAAGACTCGCAAAGCAATGACCACCATCATCATCACCGACACCGGAGCTACACCAACGAACCAATTTCACACCAGCATAAATTCGTTCCAGAACCATACTCGGCCACCATTAAACCCGACATCACCATCTTCGTTTTCGCCTCACCATAGCAGCCCAGAACTTCATCATCATCAACCACGACTCCCTGCATTTTCATCACCAGTCATCTCCATTCAATCACCACCGAGCTCCGCTCCTTCATCTCCAACAACTCCCCGTGTCCTCTGCCTCGCATTCACCATCACTAACCCGTAACATCAACAGTCAATCACCATTACGCATCAATCGACAACTACCTTCATTCTTCATACCGGTCAACCGGCAGCCGACTCCTTCAACCGGTAGCCACAACATCAATTTTTCCTCCTTTTGTGAAGTTCTCGCTACCGGCCATAGCCGCCGGCAGCCGGGCTACCGGCACGCAACACGCAATTCAAATCTCGCATCAAGTTTGTGCTCTATGCGGTTGCCGTGATAAATGCCGCATAGACTACACCCCATTTAATTCAACCCCTTTCTTCAAGCTACGGCTGCAGGCACTCGCACCGACCATGGTGGCCGTGAAACCCCCCTTTCTTTGCGTTTTTGTCGTCTTTTTCCCGTGTTCCCCCTTTCAATTGTTTTAAGGCAAATTTAACAAAAATAACCCAACCTTTGATATGTCTTCCAGAAATAACCCAACCTTTTAACTTAAACAATAATAATCCAACCTTTGTATTTTTGTCACAAAAATATCTCAAAATCTCACCTAAACTAATTTCTACCTAATATTGAGAAATGATATTTTATAAAATAGTTTCATAAATCTTTATATAAAGTTTATTAACACTACATAAAATCAAATAATCAAGTAGAAAATTAAAAAGATCCAAACTTTCATCTTCACCAAACTTTTATTCATTGAGAAATCACAAACATGGCTTATCAACTCTACAAATTTTCGCTAACATTAAAAAAGTTTGAAACTTGCAATCTTTTCCAAACTATTTTTTTTTTCAAAAAATTATATATTTGTTTTATTTATTAGTTTTCCATTTATAACTAAGGAAATTATAATGTTTCAATTTTTTTGGTTATGATTTTTTTTAAGTATGATATCGCAAAATAAATTTTATATAAAGATTTATGAAACTATTTTACAAAATATCATTTCTCAATATTAGGTAGAAATTACTTTAGGTGAGATTTTGGGACGATATTTTTGTGACAAAAATACAAAGGTTGGATTATTATTGTTGAAGTTAAAAGGTTGGGTTATTTCAGGAAGACATATTAAAGGTTGGGTTATTTTTGTTAAATTTCCCTTGTTTTAAAGTGTCGATGGTTTTTGATGTAATTAGAGTAGTTATTATTATTATTATTAGATTATTAATATTATTATTAGTTGTATTAGTAGTATTATAATTAGACTAGTATAAAAAGACTACCATTACCTTACATTAGAACCACTACATTAGATAGAAAATTAGATTAGTCTTTAGTCTCTCTTATTGTAACTCAAGAACCCTAATATTTACTCTCTCCTTTTTCATTCAATAAAATTTGCAATCTTTCTTTAATTATTAGTTTAATTCTTCCTTTGTTCATTCAAGTTCCTCATCTCTCATTAGTATACAATTAGTATTATGGGTTGTATTTGAAGATTAGAAGAAATTCATTCTTCCATTATTATCCAAGATTGTTACTTTCCTCTTTGTTGGTACAATTCTCATCTTTTGTTTACATTATTTTCATTTGTTTACATTTCTTATGTTGTTTAATTGTTATTCATCAAAAGTATTAGTCTTTATCATGTTTGCAATGTTTACTTGTGTTTTGTTGGAAATTGTTGGTAATTTCTCACCCATGAACATGAGTGAGTAGTCTTATCTAAGGTCATAGGGGGAATTTGGGTAATTAAGGGGATGAATTTGGGTTGTTAACCTTTTGAATTGGGTGATTATGTGGTTTCTACTCTTAATGCATTTGAAGTGTTTGTGAAAATGCCTCAATGAAAATTGGACATTTCATTAACATGTTTGGCTTACCTTGGTGCATTGTGCTATTAGATAGTTTTAGAAGTGCTTATAGATGAGTTTTAATGAAAGTTAGAACATCTCTTTGATGCATTCGATCCGTCTTGGTGCTCATGCTATTGGGTAGTCTCTATGCTTAATTTGTATTTAGTTCATCTCGATCAAGTGACAACTTATTGAGGAGCTTAAGGTGACTAAGAAATTAGTCTTAAACCCTTGACCACCATTATTACCATTTTCTTGTTAGACCTTGTTTCTCCCCCTAATTGCCCTTTGTGAACCCAAAGACCTTAGCCTTCCATCAATTGAATACAATCCCATTTAGTTTAATTTAACTTGTTCGCATCTTAGTTTTAGATAAATCAACATCTTATTTTGTTTGACTAAACTAAAGACTTAAACAAACCAAGTATCTAACCCCCGCCATCTTCGTGTTCGACACCCGAATAAATACTACTTTTATTTGGTTTTATAAATTGTTTTTGATTGGGAAGTGACGGCAAATCCCTATATCAGTAACTCTGAGGCTCTCCCCAAGTAGTCGGATCCACCCCAAAAGAGTGGAAGACTCCACTATCATCTCCAACACCTCTCCACCACACCGGTTGGGCCGAGACGGTCCCAATGCCCTGCATATATGCCATCTCGTGTAGATTCCGGAGCGTCAGAGTGGCAGATACCCTTTCCATGAGCTCACTCACCCTCATCTCAGGACTAAAGAACGAAGGGTAGCTGGGAAACTGATGCTGTGGAGGCACGGGCTGCTCTGGCTAGGTCTCAGCAACTCTCTCCTTCACCCGTCTCGGACCCCTCTCTACTCTAGGTTGCCGATCCTCGGGTCTAACCTGATCCCCCTTAGTCGGCTCTTGCATCACCTCCAAAATATCTGGATCAATGAGGTAGTACTGCCGAGTAGGAGTCTCCTCATCATCATCGGAATCTGATGCCACTACCGCTGCCGTCAAAGGTTCAGTCACAGGAAGGTGCTCGGGGTCAGGTAGTTTCATCCAGCTCATACCCTACACTCTCCAAGCCAACCCACCAACCTCCAAAGTTCTCAACCATTTATGGTCGAGGAAGTAGTCTCGGTCCAAGGTGGGCACAGATGGAGCCTGATACCGTCGTTTTAGTATCAAAAATAATATTTATAAAACCAAATTACTAAAAGGTAGTAATAAGGGTCGATCCGCAGGGAGGCAAGATATCTGTTTTAACGGTTCGTTTATTCGGTCACAAGTGGGGGTTTTATATAATTGGTTTTCTAAACTACGAGTTCGAGAGAGTAAGAGAAAAGCAAGGGAAGAGGGATAGCTAAGACAGTCGGTTCACCATGATTAATCAGTTTAGCAATCTAGGTCTAAGGTCAAGCAAATAGATTTAAGGGGTAACGAACGTCACCTTTCGGTCCTTAATTCGCCCTAAAACACAAATAGCCTAGCTCTCGCCCTCACTACCGCGTCCTAATGTATCGCTACGAGTCTCACCCTTTCCAACCTTTCGGTCCAGGTCAAGGTTTACTAAGATCTATAGACTAACTGCGTCGACTCAATTAGACTATAACAATTAATTGCGTGAAAAAACAACAAAAATCATATGAGCATTATCATAATAAAATCGATTGCTAATCTAATATAATCACGGATCCCCTAATGTCCTAGCAAGGAATTAGCAATGCATAATTAATGAATAAAGCATAAGAGAAGGGGAAGAAAATACCGAAATGAATTAAGAATAGAATAGAGTTTCAAGATCCAGAATAAGAAAGGGTTGGCGGAGAAGAGCTCCGATCCGTCTGTGTATATCATGTGTTTGGCGTGCAAGCCTATTTATAACAAAATAATGACTTGCTAAACCTAAATAACAAAACAGGCCAAGCCCGTCAAGGATTGTTGCTCGATCGAGCACTTAAGGCTCTCGATCGAGTGATATTCCTTAGCATTCCTCTCGATCGAGAACAATTCCTCTCGATCGAGGACTTCTTTCCCTTTAATCACTCGATCGAGAAGAAGTAGCTCTCGATCGAGCAAATGGGCTCTCAATCGAATAGAAATAGTTCTCGATCGAGCACTTCTCAGCGCGTAATTCCTGCTTCGCGCACTGAACTTCAAACGGCTGCCATTTCTTCGTTACTTGTCCGAATCAAGCGATTTTTGTGGCGTTGGAAAGCTAAGAGGATAAGCTTTCATTTCCAATTCGTATCACCTGAATATCAGTTGTAGAACTCGAGATATGGCTCTTTGAATTAAGCACTCGTAATTTGGAGTTCTTGTTTTGCTCGCCTAGCTTCTTTGCTTCCGTGCGCATCTCAAATCAATAGTTCCCAAGCTCCAATTCAACTCATCTCCTAAATGCATGCCTAGGGACATGTTTTAGGCTTGATTTACTCCTTTCTGGCTCATACCTGCAAATATGACAAGAGAACCCAAAGTAGACTATTCGGGGCATATTCGTAGCAAATTACTACTAAAATAGCATAGAAATGTGTGCATAAATGGCCTATAAAGACTATGTAAAATGCACACATCAAACTTCCCCAAACCAAACCTTTGCTTGTCCTCAAGCAAGCTAAATGCAACTAACTAATGAGCTAAATGGAAAGGAACAAAAACTAGGACAAGCTGAAACCGTTTACTCAAACCGATTTAATGCAAAAGAGTCAACTACTAATAGCGCAATAACAAAGCAAACGAATTTATACATATCTCATAAATAGTTGAACTTTTGACCTTGCAAGACTTTCAAAATTGGACTCCCCGGGCCACTCTCTCTCAATTGAGCACAAGGTAAGCATTATATGTAAGAGAGAAAGAAAAATAGACGCTCACCTAAACTACAACCCACATAAACATGCATGCAACTAATATGATAGATAATTCTAGCTACCGTACACATACATTCCAACCAAACGAGGTCCGTCACAGCCGAGAGCTTACAAAATTATGGTAAAGTGAGGCAATGGGTAAGAATAGGCAAAACATTTTTCGGAAATGTGAAGGTATAGGTGATCAAGCTAGCACCCTAACAGAACCAAATGGAACATATCCATCTCTTATCCATCAAAATTAAGCAGAAGTGCTCTTTATTTGGCACAAAACTCACTGAAAATACTCCTCATATGATTATAATAAAGCATAAGAGTGAAACATCTTTCTTTTTTTTTTTCTTTTCTTCTTTTTTCTTTTCTTTTTCGATTTTTTTTTCTTTTGATTTTTTCATTTTTTCCTCATTTCCTTCATAAATTACCAACTCCCACAACTTTAGATATAAGACCAAACTTGGCACAATAAATAATATACCACAAAACAATCTAAACTAGCTTGACAGGGCAGGCTAAATTTGGATGTAGTTAAAGGACAAAAGGCAAATTTGGCCAAATGTGGAGTTATATGGGTAAAAATGAAAGAAAAGGTAATGTAAGCATCTCCTTGCATGTGACACCAACCACTAACCCGAATGTATGTAGGCAATAAGCAATTGGATTTCATAAATGTGCAAATTGATGATACATGATATGCAAGGAGTACTACTCTCAATTCCTATATGAAACTGGTCATAGATGTCACCAGTTTATAAAGCTCTAAACCTCAGAAAGTTATTGTAGTTTGCCAAAATTTCAAGTCAAGTCTAATTGTTCAACATATTTAGAAACGAAATTCGAGAAATTGCTTTGAAAATTACTAAAAGTCGTGAGAAATTTGCAAGGCTTAAGTGAAAACAATTCTAGCATAGAAATGTTCCATTCCGACACAACCTAAATGCAAAATTAAACGTGATTTTTTTTTTTGAATTTTTGTGAAATTTTTAAGTTTTTATGGGTTTAAAAATTTTTCGAAATTAAGTGCAATGCATACGGAAATGCAAGAAATATGAATGCAAAACGAATGCAAATGCAGACTTAAAAGGATGCAAATACCCTCCCCAAACCAAAACAGACAATGTCCTCATTGTCTTCACAGCTAACCAACAGCAGCAAAAAGGGAGATGGGGTACGCAAACCTAATACATGTTCCTAAAATACAGTAAATGAGATGGAAAAACAAGGGAAGGCGGTACTCACAGGACGGCTTCCCCAAACCAGCATCAAACTAAGGGGACGAGTAGCCAGCGTACTACTCGAAGAAGCGCGCACGAGTCAAAAGCACAGCAGAAGAGGTGGCTACGGCAACAGCAGGGTCCGTAGTCCGATTTGGTATTTTCTGGGCTAATATAAATAGATAGAAAATTAAGGGAGAGGGGGTGCACGAAATTGGGAAGTAACAAGAGGAGGAAATAAGGCGAAAAGAAATAAGAAAAGTCGAAAACTCCCCTATCTTCTCGATCGAGATGTTCTTTCTCCATAATCCTCTCGATCGAGTAACAAAGTTACTCGATCGAGCCTTCACTAAGGTCTGCTTCCTCGATCGACCAGAATGGCCTTTCGATCGAGGTCTTGACTTTCCAATTTCCCCTCGATCGAGTAGTAAACTACTCGACCAAATCTTTTATCAGCTACCTGCAAAACTAAACATAAAAATATATCCAAATACCAAAAAATTGTTTCACGCAAAACATTGTCTTAGAATTGCCTAACAAAAACAGAAATGGTTTTAAGTATATAATTTATTACAAATTGCACGGGGTTGCAGACCCGGCTTAACGAATAACGAAATAAATCGCCCCTCCTCGAGGCTTTTTTGAAAGCGATTATTTGACCATCGTGACTTCACTACCGTCCTCCATAGTATAGCAGTAGCAAGGCAGCGGCCTATCATAGCATCCATCACGACTCTATCAGCTCTTTGTCGTGCTTTCTTCCTAGGCGGGATAGAATCTTTCGATCCCTTTCCCGGGTCACAACTCGTTAGACCTGCATAAGAAGAAATATAGCGATTTTCCTCCAAATTGCTCCCGAGTCGGGGCGGAGGCGTCAATTCAAAGGCAGTATATGAATTGACGGAAGGATGAAAAGTAGTCGTACTAATGTCAACAAAAGGACTGATACTACCTTTCATTGAAGCGGTATGGTCTTCGTTCACCTTCTCATCGCCAAACGGGACAGAGTCGGATGCTAACTCAATTTGCCGCAGCTATTGTGCTCGATCGAGCAACTAAATCACTCGATCGAGACTCTTCTTCACCAAATCCACTCGATCGAGCAATGGTAATGTACTCGATCGACCAAATTTTCCCCACTGTGATCGATCGAGAGCTTTGAGGAGCTCGATCGACCAAATTTTCCCACGTGATCGATCGAGAGCTTTGAGGAGCTCGATCGACCGATTCTTCATAATATTGTCGATCGAGAGCTTTGAGGAGCTCGATCGACCAATTTTCTCGCTGGGATTTCCTTGTCAAATGTCGCAATAAAGTAATCGTCCTCGAAGTCCGAGTTGTACACATCAAAATCCGTCTCGACTGTTACCTGAGCGACCTGGTGCGTAAGACTTTCAATTGAGGCATTCCTCGATTGTTCCATTTGTTGCGATTGAAGAGTGAGTGACGCTAATAGCGATTTCAACTCGTCAAACTCTTCATTGTTGACAGCGGGAGGGGTTGGTTGTTGCGGTGGTGAAAAAGAATAGGAGGGCTCTCGGAAGCCTCGTTGATAGTACGGATGCGGTGGTGCATAACTGCGAGGTGGGGACGAAACATAGTGACTTTGTTTATACTGTCGATAAGCATAAACTTGGTCACGATCTGCAAGGCAGTGAACTGCATCGTGTCCCACAGTACCGCATCTCTCACAAAATACCTCCTGAAGCATCGCCATAGGACCTGTAGGACCTATCAAACAACACTAGCAAGGAAGATAAGAACTGTCTCAGGAAATAAAATTCCCTGAGACGGAGGGGAAATAAACGAAACAAAAAAAAAAACAAATAGGGCAATTGCCTCCCCGGCAACGGCGCCAAAATTTGATACCGTCGTTTTAGTATCAAAAATAATATTTATAAAACCAAATTACTAAAAGGTAGTAATAAGGGTCGATCCGCAGGGAGGCAAGATATCTGTTTTAACGGTTCGTTTATTCGGTCACAAGTGGGGGTTTTATATAATTGGTTTTCTAAACTACGAGTTCGAGAGAGTAAGAGAAAAGCAAGGGAAGAGGGATAGCTAAAACAGTCGGTTCACCATGATTAATCAGTTTAGCAATCTAGGTCTAAGGTCAAGCAAATAGATTTAAGGGGTAACGAACGTCACCTTTCGGTCCTTAATTCGCCCTAAAACACAAATAGCCTAGCTCTCGCCCTCACTACCGCGTCCTAATGTATCGCTACGAGTCTCACCCCTTCCAACCTTTCGGTCCAGGTCAAGGTTTACTAAGATCTATAGACTAACTGCGTCGACTCAATTAGACTATAACAATTAATTGCAGCGAAAACAACAAAAATCATATGAGCATTATCATAATAAAATCGATTGCTAATCTAATATAATCACGGATCCCCTAATGTCCTAGCAAGGAATTAGCAATGCATAATTAATGAATAAAGCATAAGAGAAGGGGAAGAAAACACCGAAATGAATTAAGAATAGAATAGAGTTTCAAGATCCGGAATAAGAAAGGGTCGAAACTGGAGAAGAGCTCCAGTCCCGTCTGTGTATATCATGTGTTTGGCGTGCAAGCCTATTTATAACAAAATAATGACTTGCTAAACCTAAATAACAAAACAGGCCAAGCCCGTCAAGGATTGTTGCTCGATCGAGCACTTAAGGCTCTCGATCGAGTGATATTCCTTAGCATTCCTCTCGATCGAGAACAATTCCTCTCGATCGAGGACTTCTTTCCCTTTAATCACTCGATCGAGAAGAAGTAGCTCTCGATCGAGCAAATGGGCTCTCGATCGAATAGAAATAGTTCTCGATCGAGCACTTCTCAGCGCGTAATTCCTGCTTCGCGCACTGAACTTCAAACGGCTGCCATTTCTTCGTTACTTGTCTGAATCAAGCGATTTTTGTGGCGTTGGAAAGCTAAGAGGATAAGCTTTCATTTCCAATTCGTATCACCTGAATATCAGTTGTAGAACTCGAGATATGGCTCTTTGAATTAAGCACTCGTAATTTGGAGTTCTTGTTTTGCTCGCCTAGCTTCTTTGCTTCCGTGCGCATCTCAAATCAATAGTTCCCAAGCTCCAATTCAACTCATCTCCTAAATGCATGCCTAGGGACATGTTTTAGGCTTGATTTACTCCTTTCTGGCTCATACCTGCAAATATGACAAGAGAACCCAAAGTAGACTATTCGGGGCATATTCGTAGCAAATTACTACTAAAATAGCATAGAAATGTGTGCATAAATGGCCTATAAAGACTATGTAAAATGCACACATCAGAGCCATAGGTGTAAGGGCCGAGAAGGCCTCAAAGGTGGTCAACTACTCTGCTAACCGTGTGGCAATGGTACCACAACTCAAGTATCGGGTCCCAGAGGTGGCCATCAAAGCTAGGCTAGCACAGACTATGGCCGGGGCACTGTAAGAAACTCTCGGGCTCAGGTGGGGTTGAGATAGGCAACTAGCAACATCACCTCATGTGAGTTCAACTTACTCACATCCTTTCGTTCATAGAGCAGACAAGTCAAGGCACGAAGGAAGATCTTCAAAGTGACATGTTGAATGTCATTTATCAACATGTTACTCGAAGTAGGGGTGTTCTTGCCGGTAAAACAAGGCATGTAACTACTAGCTCCACACTCAGTCGGGATATCCCTAAGGGCTTCCTTCTCCGGTCGGGCAAGGCTAAGATGGGTAGCAAACATGTCCATAGTCAAGAGGAAACTGGTGTTTATGAGGCGAAACTGTACGGTCTTAGCCGCCGCATCATAGGTGAAAGATCTCATGAACTCCAAGGTCAAGAAAGAGTAGGAATGCTTCCTAAGGCGATACAAACCAGTCAAACCCAAAGTCTCAAATATATGCCTCACATCCGTCTCTACCTTAAGGTCCTCTAAGATGGTGGTGTCGATACAACGAGTTGGTTTCATACGGCGTTTTTGTAACTCAACAAAAGCATCTCTTTGCTTGAAATCAGCAAAGACAATGGTAGGATACTCAGGCACGGGTGGAACAGTGGGTCCCTGACTCCCCTCACCAACCTCGGGCTCAGAAGCCCTTCCCCTCTTACTCTGACGGGTACCAACTATAGGTCTCGACATCTGTTCAAATATACATTTGGGCACACAAACGGACACTTACTTTAAGAAAATAACTTTTCATGCATACGTATGGAGGAAGAAATAACTATGTAAACACACTTTCACCAAAACAATCAAAAGTTTTAAACATGCTACTTCCACAATTCATAACAGACGGTCTTAATAGCTTTCAAAATATGAAAATTGTAACATCAATTAACAAATCAATTACCAAGTTAAGGTATTAATCCTTTCAAAATAGTTTCACAAATAGATAACCATCATAAAGAATTTGGGCGAATTTCAGTTTGGGGCACTTTCAAGACGGAGTTTTAAGACAAAATTTTGGGTAAAACTAGTCAAAATCAACACCAAACATGACACCCACAATATACATGACTCGATTTTCCCCCTTCCATACTCAAAAGACAACCAAAAATTCAATTTGTAACCCAAACCCTAGAAATTTCGGTCCACGTATACCCCCATATTGATTTGATTTTTCTACTTCTAGCATCAATAATCAACAATCTAGAGCAATTATACCATATTACCACAATTATAACAACAATACATGAGTATAAATCGAATTTTCAGAAAAATCTAACACTTTTATATAGTTCCAATCAATTAAAACAAAGGAAAAGGATGAGCATTCTTACCTTGAATGATTAGCTAAAGAGTAAGACGAAGTAACAAGATGAAAACAAAGGAAACCAAGCACACTTTTACCAAGATATAAGAGAAAAGATCTTGATATAAAGTTTAGGGTTTAGAGTATGAAGAAATAAGAGAATAAAGAAAATTGGAAAGGTATAAGAATCCCGCGTAAGTCCGGGTACTGTAGCTGGGTACTCGATCGAGTGGCCTCTACTCGATCGAGTTGAAGCTACTCGATCGAGTCTTCGCTGGCAATTCCAACTTTTTCGATCTAATAACTCCACGACTAGATCAAGTAAGGTCTACTCAGTAGAGTAGGCACTTGTACTCGGTCGAGCAAGATTAGGAACGAGGTCAAAAGTTACGCATTTAGTTAACGATTCCTGCAAAACAATAACTCGGGTCGATTCCAAAGTATATTTGGAATTCGTCACTGATTATTTCATCCAATCACGACACATTAATACCAACTCAAATGTAACACCACTATTTCATCCGACATTACACATATCATTCCATCCTATATCAAACATTATACAAGACAATTCGCTATGATATCAGCTCATACATATATACAATCAACACATTATTCCACATTTGCTTATGCATTTGTAAATTCAATTATCCGACTTATGTTTACACTACATTAAGCATCCATCTGACAATAAACTATCATATACTACTCAAGTTTGCTGAAAATTTCAAACATGTCACAACAATTCATCCATTGCAATTCCAATATTTCTTGACAACTTTTATTAACTAAAACGCATAAAAAGACTCACAGCTCATTATCATCACCACAACATCCAATACTCGCATGCAACTCCTAGCTTATACACCATCTTTACCGCATCCACACACACACTTCCAACAATTCACAAACCTTCACAGTTCATTGTTACTATTTGCACGCACTAAACATTACCATAGATTCCATCACAACTATTTCTAACCTATTGATCATACACATATATGCACACAATTCCCGACTCGATATCCCCATACTCGTGACTGGCTTAAGCATATTGGGGCCATGATTTTGAAATGAGGGTGCCTTCTCACCCAAAATCAAGCATCAGCCGGGGCTCCCAACATACATACACCAGGTTCATTTTATTAGACTCGCTACGTTCATTAGGCTCATTAGTTACAGGTTCCAAAATCATCTCTCTGATACCACTTTGTAACACCCCCATCTACCAAGGAGCCTGAACAAGACCTTCCCCAGCAGATAATGGAGTTACCATCTCGGTTGCCCGAGATCAGTAATGACCAAATGTCGATAAAAGAACAGTAATATTAAATTACAAGTGATTTAACCAAAACAAAGGTACAACTCGTGACTACTATCAACTATGTAAAACTGTTTATGCCATGACTCGTGGTAGACTCGTCCCTTCAAGCACCCAGCTATGATCCAAACATCAACTTGCTAAGACTGACTGCTCACCATAGTGTATCACGGCAGACACAACACAAGAAGACAATACAACAACACCACACAAGGTCAATAACTAAAGAGACAAAGCAAAGACAGACAAACAAACACAGTAATACACACACACCACCTCCTCCAATAACCCACACACCACTGACTGCCCGAAGGTCCAGTCCTGCCAAATTACCAATCGCAACCAGTAACCCACACCGCCAGTGAGGGACCGCAGCCGTTCCCACCTAAGCCCCGCTCATCTAATCCGAGCGATAACCCATGTTCCTTAATGTGCACATCTACTTATGTGGCGGTTTCCACAGAGGGCGAATCAAGGGCGTGAAGCCACTCCCGCAAGTGATTCAACTCAGCCGAGGACGCACCTCGTGAACCACAGACAAACGATCACCACCAACCACATTATACAACAACAACGGTCAGCAATAATCAATCTACACCACCAATGACGACATTAAACCAATTATTCAACAAAAATCGACTCTCTAGACAATCAGAAGTCTTGAGTAGGAAAACCTACCTTTAGCAAACCGCAGCGATTCCGCGCACGACCATAAGACAACAAGCAGCCACCATAACCACCTATAACAACCAGCATAACCACCTATAACAACCAGCATAACCACCTATTACAACTACCATAACCACAACTGAAAACAAGGGAGACGATGATGATGATGATGATAACATACCTATACCAAGCAATCCGGTGTCAAGACCGCTACCCGACTTAACTATCACATCCCTATGGTGTAACCACTCTCAAAGGCCTCAAGGAGATGAACCATAGTGAAGGAGAAGTGATATGACGACATCTAGGTTTAGGAGAGAAGAGGAAGAAATGATTTGGGTTTCACGATATTACAATTTATAATTCCCCGCTGAACTCCCATTACTCGATCGAGTAAGCAACTTACTCGATCGAGTGCCCTCTACTCGATCAAGTGACTAAGCTACTCGATCGAGTAGCCTTCGCTAGATCGAGTAGCCAAAACTCCAAAGGGTTATAACGTCTCAAGGTTAGCTTGTAAGGTTTCCGAAGGTCTAGATAGGTGTCTAAGGTCAGTCAGCGACGGTCAACGGGTCTCTAAAAGTATGGGTATTACAGATACTGATTTGGGGCTGATGCGGTTCAAATAAGTGCACTTTTAATCCAATTTTGAACCCCGTTTCGCATGCTTTTTCGCACATATTAGGGTCATTTCGACGTCTTTAGCTTCCTATTTGATTTTCTGAGATTTTAGCGCATTTGTAGGAAAGGAAGCAAAATAGGCAGAAATCACGCATAAATGGAGCATTTAGGAGCTAAATTAACGATACTAATGACCAAGCATGAAGAGGAGACGTAAACTAAAAGGCCGTAGCAAGATTTTGAGGTTAAAGAAGTCAACCCCTACGACCTAGGGCCATGCCCTACGGATTATGGGGCGGCAATTGAGAAAGGGAAGAATTTGCAGAGCAGCCCGGGCGAGCACCAGAGCAACCCGGGTGGGTTGACCATCAACCCCGGCGAGCAAGAGACCAACCCGGGCGGGTTCTCAATCAGAGTTGCCAAGTTCAACTACCAACCCGGGCGGGTTGAGCCACAACCCGGGCGGGGAACTGTTTCTTCGTCTTCGGATTATAAGTATATTTACTTAATTAGCCTTGTAATCTTGTAGTTAGTCTAAATACCCTTAATTCCGTTAGGGTTTATAGGCATTATTAGAGAGATAATTATGAACTACTACTTTAATTAGCATCTTAATCATTCAATTAGCTTAATCTTTCCACAATCATTCTTAGATCTAGTCTTGTTATTGAAGAATTCTTGGGTTGTAATTGAAAAAGGTGGTAATTTTTCATTAATCAAAAGGCTTCTTCTATTTTATTCATCATTATTGTTCATCTCCTTAAGTTTGGTATAATTCCTTAATCTTTACTTTATTTCTTGTTAATCCTTGTTACTTACTTACTGTTCATCATGTTCAATATTGCTATGATGCTTGACAATATTATTTGCATGATCAACATGATAATGAGTGAGTAGTTTTCTAGCTAGGGTTAATGGTGGGTTAGGGGGAATGATTAAAAGGTGGATCCATACTTCACTAGTTAATTTGGTTGATTAAATTGTTGTTGTAAGTTCTAGCCTACATCCTAGCATGATTCTCGACCTAATCAACAAGACCCGTAAGATCGGAAGCCTCGGGAATTGTTAGACCATGCACTAAGTTAGTGGGAAGACCGGGTGTGTATGCGGAAGCTAACCCGACTCGACCTATGAGCCGCATGACCAAAAGTTTCGGCTCTACTATACCTTTACCTTGAACAAGCCAAACTCATACTCTTTGGATGTACCATTTGATCACCCATGACACTCTAGTGCTTTTCCCATATTAATTTCACCCAAGTGAGTCGCATCGTGCACGGCTAGACACTGTCTCTATTTTTTTTTCCTCAAATTTAAGCCCAGATACGACCCACGGTCAACCCCGTATCGTTCTAAATTGGGTCATAGACCGTATCAAAACGTGCCCGCCCAACAACCTACGTACCCACTTTTATCTCTACCCGGCTTTCAACATCGCATAAAAAAACGACTTTATATTACCGTAAAATTGTACAACCCCAAAAAACAATCACCAACCAATTGGAGTAATAAGTACATAAATAGACAAAAAGATTGACCCCAACATTTGACACAAACCATCTCTCACCCAATCATCTTTCCTCTCTTATCCCATTCCTTCTTTCCTTCCTTCTTTTCCCTCCTTTCTCAGATCCAATCTCTCCCCCATCACAAAAATGGAGCTCCAATCCTCAAAATCCCACAAACCCCTCAAAACGACACCGTATCAACAACCCACAACAACAACCTCATTTCCAGAAGAAGCCTTAGAACACGTGCTCTCCTTCATCGAGTCACACTCGGACCTCAACTCAGTCTCACTCGTCTGCAAGTCATGGTACGACGTTGACAGGTGGTCTCGTCGCCGTATATTCATCGGAAACTGCTACGCTGTGTCGCCGAATAATGTGTTGCGCAGGTTTAAGGATGTTCGGTCGGTTACTATAAAAGGAAAGCCTCATTTTGCTGACTTCAACCTTGTACCTGATGGTTGGGGAGCTCACGCTTTCCCTTGGATATCGGCGCTTTGTCACGGGTTTCCGTTGTTGGAGGAGTTTAGATTTAAGAGGATGGTTGTTACTGATGAAGGTCTTGAGCTGATTGCTAAAAAATTGAAGAATTTTAAAGTTATTGTGTTGTCTTCTTGTGATGGATTTTCTACTAATGGTTTGGCCTCTATTGCTGCTAATTGCAGGTGGGTTTTTCATTTCATCAACTTTTGTTTACGTATGATTGATTTAGCTCATGTATAAAATTGGTGTTTTGTGATTGAAATTTTGATATTTAGTTTCTTGCGTTGTTTGAGTGTTGACTTAATTGAAGTGAGTTTCTTAATTTAATACTCCGTCGCAGTCAATAGTTATCTATGTTTGAAATCCTCTTTGCAAAAACCACAATAGATAACTATTAATCGGGACAAAGTTTTTTTTTTTTGGAGTGTTGACTTAATTCAAGGGTGAATTTGTGATTTTATATTTGATTTTTTTTTTTTTTAAATTGGGTGAGATAAATTTGAATTTTGACTGTTAACGTAATTGATTTCTAGTTGTGTGATGTTATGATTGAAGATGTGATCTTTAGGTGTAGTTAGTTGATTTCTATTTGCTTCGAGGTGGATTGATTTAAGGTGGTTTGACTTTTGAGTTAATGTATGTTTGATGTGACGATTATAAAGCCGATGAAAGCTCTAGATTCGGGGTCCTCTGTGAATTTGATGAAATTTCACCAAGATGGAGTACCATTTATGAGTGAACTTGGTTAGGACTTGCATTGACTAAATATCGATTCACAGTAAGATGCCGATCTCCCATCTCAACACTTCGACTTTGCTGCCAATCTCTTATTTAGCTTTTGTACCTCTTGTAGAGAAGTTTAATCAAGCATTTTGCTGCTTACATCGTGTTAATTAAAACCGTGCTAATGTTTATTTTGGCCATAGTTGGTTAGTACCCTGGATTTTGTCTAAAATATGATGCTTTTTGCAAAATGCATACATATGCATTTCGGTTATTTAATTTGTGTCGCATTTTTGTATTACAATCTTCAGATTCCTCTCATCAATTTCTAATAAAATATATCCTATAAAATTTGGTATGTTGTATTAAATTCTAGCATTAATTGCATGATTCACTGGTATCATTGTCTATTGTGGTGTCCTTGGATAAATGGCGGGACAAAAGATTTGGACATATGGTACTGGACCACAGAATATATCTGAGGGCTAGCTTAGTTGCTTTTCATATTGGTTTAAGTAATTGATAAATCTATGAATATGAATTTAGCAGGCATGATGTTATCTCATATGGTTCTGAACTTCTGATAGTAATTTTGGTGGATTAGCAGGCATGAGATTTTCTTTATTTTACTGTGGTAATCGAGTACGACTAATAATGGACATTCAAGTCGGGAGTCTCAAATGTAGATTGAATATCTGGGGGCGAATTAGTATTGCAATGGATTAACTTGAAGGAAAAATCGTGAATCATATAATTATTTTTTTCATTGCTTAGGGGGCAACATCCTCTTTAGCCCCCTCGCCTCAGCACTGACAACTGACTATGACAAGAAATGAGTCTTTTCAAGTTGTGTTCAAACTTGGTTTCTGAGTCGGGTCTGCAATCTGCATGATTATCTGATGTTGCCTTCACTTTGGCTTCTTTCTCTTTTTATGGAGTCCTGTGGACCACTATTTTTAGTATTTTTGACAAAGTAGGCCCTTTTGAGATGCTAGGTTATTTTTTATTTATTCAAGTTCTCTTACTTTCCAATGAGATTATTAGTCGCTTGCTTTTTATCTTTGTGATTTACTTGCTGAATCATCTACATGATTCTATTACCGATTCCTAAAGATGAATATCCCCTCTTGTCATAACTTAAAAGCCCTCGCCCTGTGTTTAAAACTAACTGTTTGCATATGGTTAGCACAAACAATAACAATATCATTCGATGTCTCAAAGGCGCTCCTAGAAATAGTGGGGTAGAGATTACGTGTACACTACTTGCCTACTTTATCCTATTGGTGAAAACACAGACACTATTTTCAAATGACAAATGGTTAAAATTTTGTTGAGAATTTTACAGACTAACCGCTACTCTACAAATCTCTGTAGAAGAAGCCAATAAAATGTTATGAGTTATTTTGCTTTGCACTGTATTTGCAAGGCTAATAAAAGGCGGGTCTTCCATTCCATTGGTAATGAAAATGTCTGTCAAAACCTTTTGAAGTTACGGGTTCATTTTGTCAAGGTTACAAGCCACTAGTCACTACAGTGAGGGTTTGGTCTTTATCTTGTATTAAGGTCTTGTATTGCCATTGATGAAATTTCTTATCATTCGTCGTAAAAGTTTTATTTATATAATTTAGATCCTAGCTCTAATTCATTATTATTTGTGAGTCATTTGAGAATTACTTTACAAGTCTAACTTAACCCAATGCCTCCTCTCTAAATATATCGAAATATTTTATTTTACATTATTCCCATGCCTCATATTTTCCTTCTTTCGTTTTTTTTTACTCAAAACAGGAACTTGAGGACTCTTGACTTATGCGAGAGCGAAGTCGACGACCGAAGTGGGAATTGGATAAACGATTTTCCAGACTCCTACACATCCCTAGAATCTCTTAACATTGCCTGCCTTAGCTCGGAGCTAAGATTCTGTTCTCTGGAACGTTTGGTCGGCAGATGCCCGAACCTTAAATCACTTAGAGTTAACCGGGGTGTCCCACTGGAGAAGCTGGCTGGTCTTTTGGAGAAGGTTCCTCAATTAACCGACTTTGGTACAGGTTCATTTGTGACAGAGCTAAGTACCGAAGCCCATTCAAAGCTCGCAAAGGCTTTTTCAGGATGCAAAGGCTTGAAAGGCCTTTCCGGCCTTTATGATGTGGTTGCACATTATCTTCCAGCACTCTATCCTGTGTGCTCTGGGCTTACTTCTTTAAATCTGAGTTATGCCGCCATTCACTCCCCGGATTTGATTGAGCTTCTATGTCACTGTCCCAGTCTCCAGCGTCTCTGGGTATGTATCTAATTTTTTGCCTGTTAATTATTACCATCCCAAAAATTCAAAGATCTCTCCATGACTCGGGTAATTGATTTAACTTGGAACTGATGCAACTGGTAGTGTATCTCTACTTAATTAGCTGAATAATGTGTAAATTATAGTCTTATTTATGAATCATGATCCTTGCAGGTACTTGACTACATTGAAGACAATGGCCTTGAAATGCTTGCTCAGTCTTGCAAAGACCTTCGAGAGTTACGGGTTTTCCCATCTGAACCATACATTCAAGAACCAAATGTTTGCTTGACGGAACATGGGCTTGTCTCTGTTGCCATGGGTTGCCCTAAACTCCAATCTGTTCTGTACTTCTGTCGACAATTTTCCAATGAAGCCTTGTTTACCATAGCCAAGTATCGGCCCAACCTAACCCGCTTCAGGCTCTGCATTATTGAGCCTCAGTGCCCTGACTACCAAACCAATGAGCCATTGGATGACGGTTTCGGAGCCATTGTTGAGAACTGCAAGGATTTGAGACGTCTTTCCTTGTCAGGCCTCCTCACAGACCGTGTATTTGAGTACATTGGCACACATGCCAAGAAACTCGAGATGCTCTCTCTTGCATTTGCCGGAGAGACTGATTTGGGTCTCCATTGTGTTATGTCGGGATGCAAGAACCTTCGGAAGCTTGAGATTAGGGACTGCCCTTTTAGTGGAAGGGCACTTTTGGTAAATGCAGGGAAGCTGGAGACAATGCGATCCCTTTGGATGTCTTCGTGCCAAGTGAGCTACGGGGAGTGTAAGATGCTTGGCAAGAAGATGCCGAGGCTCAATGTAGAAGTTATGGACGAGAGGGGGCTTCCAGATTCTAGGTCTGATGACTGCCCAGTTGAGAAGCTTTATATCTACCGCTCACTTGTCGGGCCGAGGGTTGACTCTCCAGCGTTTGTGTGGACAATAAATGAAAATGCAGCATCCGAACCAAGGATAGTCAATGAATGAAAACTACAATGAAGTTGGGAGATTTTTCAGAATTTGATTCATCACCAATGCTTAAGTTTTGAGCCTTTTTCTTCCAAAATTTTGTTTCGAAACACTCATTCAAACTCATTGAAAAGGTTCAATGGGACGGGCCCCTAGACGACCAATAATTAGTTCTAACCAGCAAGTGCTTCAAATGGACATAGGCTTGCGCCTGTTTTTTAGAAGCGGAAAAATAAGAGTGAAAATAAGAATACAGTCTTGACTCTTGAGGCCATTGTACTGAATGGCAGCTCCAACATGGTCGCTATTTCATTGGAAAGCGCGGTGGTGGTTTTCGATCTTGGAGGTGAGGGTCGTTGCTTGGGTTGTTGTACAATTGTACTGTATCTAGGTAGAGTGATGTCTGCTCTACTCTCAGATCTTCCAAGGCATGTACACTATTAGGTTAAAGATGGTTAATCTCTTATACATTCATTTCATTATTTGTTGTAACAATATGATCCAATTTTCAATAAATACTGCATTTCAAATTTTCAATGTGATACTGGAATTTTTTTTTTTGGTTCAAATAAGCGCACTATATCGCGGCTGATAATCGAACCCCTAACTTTATTGTTGGAGTAAGAGAGCTCTTACCACTTGAGTTAATTCTTGATACTAGAATTTTTATTGAGATTTGCTATATCACGGCCCCTGTTTTACTTGTTACGCCCCCTATTTTTTCATTTATTCCTATTTTGCCCTTAAACTATGTATTTAGTTATGTAAAATATTTCTAGTTTTTTATTTTATGATTTTTTTGAGACGGTTTTTTATAAAATTAAATAAAATTAAATCGTACTCATTCATTCAAGACGATATTAAATCGTTACAAAAAATCGTCTAGAATGAATGAATGAAAAAATTATATCGTTTCAAGAATAATGATTACAAGATTTAAAAAATAAAATAAAATTTAGCGGCACACATAACACGATTTAAAAAAATACGAAAATTGGCCTCGTCATGTAGCTTACAAGACACAATCAAGGACCCGTCATGTGGATTACAAGACATGGCCAAGGACATGTCGTGTGAATTACAAGACACGGCCATGGCACTGTCATGTGGCTTACAAGACATGGCCATGGACCTGTCATGTAAACCACATGACACACCCATGGTTATGTCGTGTAAACCACACGACATGGCCATGGCACCGTCTTGTAATTCACATGACACCACCATGGCCGCGTCTTGTAATTCACAAGACAAGGCCACTTTTTTTTTTTTTTTTTTTTTTTTTTTTTTTTTTTTTAGTGAAATTTTAAGTAAATGGAATAGTTGGTGGAAAATACGTCTTTTTAAGACCGGGTACATATTAAATTAATTACTCTAAAAATTGCCCCAAACTCAGTTACGACAAAGCGATAATTAAATCAAAAATGAAAAGTTCAACAAAAATCATTTACTATAATACAATTATTAGTTATTGTAAAAGATATTACCAAAATCAAATAATTATAAAACAATAATTTAAAAAACGTCTCCGATTATAATTTTGTAAAACCCGTCTCCGAAAATTATAAACTAAAAAACGAGAAATATTTTTTTACTTTAATTAGTTACATACTCCAAGGGTAAAATAGGAATAAATGAAAAAGTAGGGGGCGTAACAAGTAAAACAGAGGGCGTGATATAGCAATTTTGTTTTTATTTAACCCCTTGTTAAACACACTAAAGTGAACTACTTTTAGTAGTAGAATTAACAGGTGTTGGACGTAAAAGCAGTAATTAATATGGAGTATATAATAATAGTAATAGGAATCAAGTCAAAAAAAAATTATCAGTTAGATTTTGGATCTAGTGTTCATAAAAATTATGAATTTGTTATCTCAAAAAACTAAAAAGATATTGGATTCTTGTTGTGCGGAAGCGTGAATATTCCGTGTTGGGCCTCTGCTGCGGCTGTGTCCACAACCCATAATAGTATGATATTGTCCGTTTTGGGCCAAGTCCTCACGGTTTTACTCTTGGGCTCCTTCCCAAAATATCTCGTATTATTATATTTTGTGAACACTTATAAAGATGAGTTTTCATCTTTATTCTAGCGATATGGGACATGGGTTTGCACCCTAACAATCCTCCCCTCAAACCAAGGACCATTATCTTTACTCGGACCTTGACCTCTATGGAGGACTCCCACACTCTACAGCCCCAATTTCTAGACCCTCGCATCACCAAGTCTTGATAACCTCCCCTTAAACGACACACCATGTGTCTCATGGGGTTTGTGCTACACTTGCGTACCAAACTCCTCTGCATCCAATATACCCTGGACTGAGTCCGAATCCACCGCCTCAGCACGTCACACCAGACCGCCTTTTTGGACTTACCATGTACCGCTTTTGTTGCCTCCATTAAGCCTCAGCCCACCTCGCCGAGTCGCTGACGATCTTCTCTTGGACGGCCCTGTTTCAACGCCGTGAGACCAGGTCGCTTCTCGCGAACATAGCGCCAATCTCCCACGCGTAACGGAAGCAGCCAATCGACAAGTATACCGTAAAAGTAAATAAATGTAAGCAATAATAAGATGAGACAATATTTAGGGTCAAACCCAAGGCAAAACCTTCCAAACCGAAAGTAAAACCCACTAGCCAAATAGACTAGAATCCACTATAATAATATAGTACCAGTACAACGTAACCGTCTCGAATTAAATACCAATTCGAAACCCACAATAATATAAGATAACAACTTCTAGCCCTCCAGTAATATTAGTCAATGCCACTAATATCACCCCTAGAGTAACCTCCTAAATTATTGTATAAAAACACCCGTTGTACTGCCTCTCACCTTCAAACCCGACTTGCTATTTTCTACTAAGCTAAGTCACCTTGTTTGATATTTGTTGTGAGATATTTTTTTTCAAAGAATTTACCGTCCTTTATATAACCACGTGAAAGTGACATTAGATTTTAAATCATAAATCACTTCACGTTACAAACACATAAATTAAACCAATTCATATGTTTTCTCTTTTTTCACACGTAATGTTAAACAAATGTTTTAACATTCATTTAACATCACTAAAAGTAATATGTTTATCATCAATGCATACATGTAACTCTTAGCCAATTAAAACCTTCTTGAGTTGGATGATTGGTTTTAACCCAACAATTCTCCCCCTCCAACACAAGAGAACATAACCGAGGAATCAACCATTGGCCTTTTGAAATCACCAGCTGCACACCCGAGTTAGTATCCGGTCCTCACCCTAACTCACTATCACGGCCAATGCACCGTGTACAGCCTAAACCCAGTCAATGACGTTACTTGACTCCAGAGAGAAACCTCTTGCTCTCCACCTTTCTACCAGCAGGAATTTTACCTTTGCATCCGTCTGTAACCTGAAAACAATCTACCTTCGTCGCCTCTTCCGCGAACGAAACACGTGCACGACTTTTCCGTTTCCAGCTATTCTGTGAGGTTTTCATTGCATATCCATCCAGACGGTATAAACACGACGTAGCTCTCCCTTCATGAGGACCATAGATCCCTTAGTAACTTTTATTACTCCTCCATGAGCTTTACACCCATAACCCTCGGAGTCTAGTTGACTAAGTGAAATTAAATTCTGCCGCAACTTTGGAACATAGGCAACCTTGCCCAAAGTGTGCACCACCCCATTTGACAATTTGATTTTTACCACCCCAACACCCATGACATTAACTGTTGAGTTATCAGCCAAACTCAACTTCCTAGCCACGCCTTCTTGGAGCTCATCAAAATTATATTTCCGGGTGCAAACATGGTTGACACAACCAGAATCTAATATCCATTCTTCCTTGGAAGACACGTCGTTCACATCCGTGACCGCAAATATGTCACTATCATCGGTAAGGAAACAACCACTACTTCCTTCACCGGCAACCAAGTTGGTGTCGCCCTTGTTTTCTTCATTCCCGCATTTGTTAGGACAGAACCGCCTAATATGCCCAAGGTCACCACACTTGAAACACTTCACATCATTATTCCTAGAAGCGTTCCTGGACCGAGACCTGCAATGCTTCGACCCATCCTCCCTGTTAAACGATCGACCTCTCCCATCCCGAGCAACTGCAATTGTACTCGTACTGTCACTCCGTATTCCAGCCTTATCCTTCTTCCTCGCATCAAAGGACAATAAAGCTGTCTTTGCTTGCTCCATCATGAATTCGTGATGGTGTCTTTCCCGCACAGAATAGTATCCACATAAGTCTCATATGTGTCCGGGAGAGAATTAAGGAGTAGTAATGCCTTATCTTCCTCCTCAAGCTTCACCTCGATCTTCTTTAACTCGTCTAACAGTCCATTGAACACATTTACGTGCCCAATTAAATTTCATCCTCCTCCATCCTTAACCGATACTACCGTCGCTTCAAAAGCAACTTGTTGGTCAAACTCTTCGCCATATAGAGCTTCTCCAACTTTTCCCATATCACTGATGGAGAGTCGTCATCAAGAACACAATTGATGACTGAATCCGAGATGTACAACCTTATAGTAATTGCACACTTAGTGCAAACCTCTTCCCAGTCGGCATCCCTCATCTTCTCCGACTTACCGTCAACTCCTTTCAAGGCTCTAGCCAAGCCAAGATGAACCGGGAGATCCTTCATCCTTCTTTGTCAAAGGTTGAAACTACTTTTACCATCAAATTTTGGTACTGCAAATTGAGACCCCATATTTGACATCCTTGCCAATTATAAACCAGCCACCAGACCGAGCCTAGTGGCTCTGACACCACTGTTGGGAAATTAGCGCCAATCTCTCACGCGCAACGGAAGCAACCAATCGACAAGTAAACCGCAAAAGTAAATAAATGTAAGCAATAATAAGATGAGACAATATTTAGGGTCAAACCCAGGGCAAAACCTTCCAAACCGAAAGTAAAACCCACTAGCCAAATAGACTAGAATCCACTATAGTAATATAGTACCAGTACAACGTAACCGTCTCGAATTAAATACCAATTCGAAACCCACAATAATATAAGATAATAACCTCTAGCCCTCCAGTAATATTAGTCAATGCCACTAATATCACCCCTAGAGTAACCTCCTAAATTATTGTATAAAAACATCCGTTGTACTGCCTCTCACCCTCAAACCCTACTTGTTATTTTCTACCAAGCTAAGTCACCTTGTTTGATATTTGTTGTGAGATATTTTTTTTCAAAGGATTTACCGTCCTTTATATAACCACGTGAAAGTGACATTAGATTTTAAATCATAAATCACTTCACGTTACAAACACATAAATTAAACCAATTCATATGTTTTCTCTTTTTTCACACGTAATGTTAAACAAATGTTTTAACATTCATTTAACATCACTAAAAGTAACATGTATATCATCAATGCATACATGTAACTCTTAGCCAATTAAAACCTTCTTGAGTTGGATGATTGGTTTTAACCCAACTATTATACGGTGTATCCCTAAGTTTTTGATTTTTTTAAGTTGTACCCAAGCCTTTTAGAAATTATATGTTGTACCCCTGAATTTTATACTATAGTCTATAGCATGACCTTATTGATTGTCTTTGTTAACTTAACTCGTTATTTGACCGATTACTCCACTCATTCGGTCATCAATCACTCATTAACACATTCGCATACTTATTAGCTCATCCAATTATCCACTAACTCGCTTAATACAATTAACATTTTCAAAAATGCACAAAACTTTCATTATAGTTTTAGGCTTCTTTAACGAGGTACTAAAGGTAAATTATAATTGGGTTAAATTTAGTTTGTGTTGATTAACATAAACCAAGATGACATGATGTTAATTAGTGAGATTTGAGGTTAAAACACGTTTGTTGAAGAGAGAACGAGTGAAGACAGAGTTGGACAGGGTCATTATATAGACGAAATAAGGAGTTCAGAGGTCTACTGTGAAATATAAAAAGTAGGGGATTAGGGGTACAACATGGAAAACGAAAAAACTCGGAGTACATTATAAAATTTCCAAAAGATATTCAAGAAAGTTATATAGGATTATATACTAAAAGTTGTAGGGAAAAAAATAATAGTAGTATTAAAACAAAACTCGATAAAAGATATTTGTATTTTAAATTGAGAGAGGAGGATCTTTTGGATAAAAATTACTCAATAATATCAAAGTCTAGGTTGGATTGACAAATCTGAGAAATTACAATATCCTCTGACCTCTATTGAAAGAAGAGAAATGAGTTTAAATATACGCAATTGCTAAATCTCATACACATTTTGTCTCTTTTATCCATCACTACCCTTCATCTTCAAAAAAATTAAAAAAATAAATAAAAACAAACCTAAAATTTAAACGACACCAATTAGCCCTGACCTCCTATCTCTTAACTCGACCAACCCCATGCGCCGTCGAATGACCCCCGCCGCCGTGAGTTCCCTTTTCGGGGTGCATCCCTCCGGCTATCCTCGTCGAACACATCGTGTAAGTACTTTTCGACTAGATCTAGTGGAGGTTAAAGATGTTGCTTGATTGCCATCAACAAGTCTGATTATTTGATTGTTCAATTATTGTGTTGAATTGAACTTGTCAAATTTCTAGGATTTTTGATGATATTTGGGTATTGCGATATGTGAACCAAGATAATCGGAGATAAATAAGGGGCACAGGTTCGCTTACGAAGGGTGGTGCGCGGTAGGGCCATTTCGCCGATGGTGGTGTAGTGGATAGTAGGGATGAGATGAGGAGCGGAGTGGTGGGAGGAGAGGCGCCAGATATTGCGAAATTAGCGGCGGCGAAGGATTTCTTTCTTCTTTGGGATATTTGTGGGTAAGAAATAAGAGGGGGAAATTGGAATAAGTCAATAATTTGTGTAGGATTAAGTAAAATGGTGTGTTGAATTTAACATATCACTAAATATAATGCTGATTTTTTACACCTCCAAGTTCAGTCAATTGTGAGATTAAACCTCTTAGTGGTAAATAAGTCTTTTAACTTTGGAATCCAACCAAGAAAATTTGAACAAACACTATCTTACAGCCATTTGTATATTAGCATCGTACAACCAAGATATATTCAACCGAGTTTACGTGTAATATTTTTGAACATTATTTTAATTTGTTTTTTTATGATTAAGTGGGTGAGTTTAGAAAGTTTATGATATAACCAGGGCCGTCTTTGGGCCTGTGCAGCCCGTGCCGCCGCACAGGTCCCCAAAATTTTGGGCCCAAAGTTGGTAAAAATCGGGTAAGTCATTAATTTAAAAAAAAAATTGAGTAAATATCAATCACAGTCTACGATTTAGGGAAGAATTACCATATCCCTTCCAACTTCCTCTTTTAATTCTTTTTTTCTTCCCCTAGAATCAATCATGATAGTCAATATTCCTAAAATATCTCATTTCCAATCTTTCAATCTTCATTATTAGCGGTGCAATTCTTGTGTATATAACATCAATGGTTTTAATTCTCAAACTCAATTACACCCATCTACTACTGGAATTTGAGGTAATTTTTTCCTTTTCAACCTTGTCAAAGATTCAACTTTTTTCAATTCTTGTTATAGTTTGATTTTTGTGAAGAAATTCGGCCGATTTTCGATCTTTAGTAAACTGTTATAGTGTTTATTTAATTATTTGTATAAGTTTGTCACAATATCAACTAATTTTGCTTATTTTTTTTTTCAGAAACAGAAATCAAATTCGAACAGTAATTTACGAAATTATTGTTCAACTATCAAATAGGTGGTTTCTTAACATCTTACTTATTGATATATGGTTGATCGATTTTTTTTATTTGCTGTATTGCTTGTTTTCTGATTTTTTATTTCAATTTTGGAGAGTCATGTCTTCATTTAGAAAATATGATTCCGGTTATGAAAAACGTAAGAAAAAAAATTGAAGAATTAACTCTGACTCAAAAAGGAGCTCTTGATAAATTTGTAATAAGAAAAGTTGATAATTATGATAGTGGTAATAATGTGGGTTTGGATGAAAATCTTGATAATGTTGATGTTAATCTTGATGTTAATGTTGATGATAATGTGAATGACGTACCTATTGAAAATGTTACTGAGGCGTCTCATGACAATGCTGAAAATTTATCCAGCAAAAATTTTGACGACTTGGTTAATGAAACAATTGAAGTTAATGTTAGTGTAGATCCTCTACCTTATAGTGATAATGTAGAGTCTGATATTGTCATAGATATATATGATCCTAGAAACTAGGACAATTTGAATGCGAAATCGAAAGGTAGATTATTAGTTAACGGTCCAAAAAGAGATTTAACAATTGAAAAAGGTCCCTACGATCAATCATAAAGACATTTTTCGTCAAAATTTTACACTAGAAAATTGCCTAATGGGGAAAAATGGGATAGAGTATGGCTTACTTACTCAACTGATCTTGATAAGATTTTCTATTTTTGCTGTAAATTGTTTGGAACATGTCAAGGAAGGAATGTTTTAATAACAAAAGGATACAATGATTGGGCTCATCTTTGCGAAAGACTTAAGGAACATGAAGTGAGCGCTCGACATCTAAAGAATATGACGATATGGTACGAATTGCGTTTAAGGTTAAAAAAAATACAACGATTGATGAAAAAGCCCAAGGCAAATTTCGGAAAGAGAAAGAACCTTGGAAATATGTATTATTGCAAATTATTTCAATCGTTAAATTCCTTGGAAAGCATAATCTAGCATTTCATGGCTCCAGTAGTAAATTGTATGAGAATAGTAATGGGAAGATTTTGGGACTAGTTGAAATGTTAGTCGACTTTGATCCTATTATGCAAGAACATGTTAGCCGCATAGTAAATAAAGATACTCATGTTCACTATCTTGGTCATAATATCCAAAATGAACTGATACGTTTGCTTGCTTCTAAAATAAAATCTAAAATCATTATGAAAATTCAGTGTGCGAAATATTTCTCTGTCATTTTTTATTGTACACCTGACATTACCCACAAAGAGCAAATGGCTATGATTTTGCGTTATGTGGATACATCTTCTGGTGAATATGTAATTAAAGAATCGTTCTTGGGGTTTTTGAATGTGTGTGTGTGTGTGTGATACTAGTGGTTTAGGACTTTTTGATACTTTAGAAAATGGAAAAAAAAAAAAACACTTGGTCTTAATATAGATAATGTTGGAGGTCAAGGTTATGATAATGGTTCTAACATGAAACCTAAAAATCAAAGTGTACAAAAAATATTGTTAGATTTAAATTCTAGAGCCGTTTATACTCCTTGTGGTTGTCATAGTTTAAATCTGATGTTATGTGACATATCTAATACTTGTGGTAAGGCTAGAGACTTTTTTGGAATTATACAGTGCATATATACAATATTTGTCAATTCTATAAAGAGATGAGATATTTTGAAGAGTAATGTACAAGGTTTGACTCTTAAACCGTTCTCAGCAACCCGTTGGGAAAATCATGTTGATAGTGTAAAAGTCATAAAATTTCAAATGCAAGAAATACAAGAACCTTTACTAGAAGTTGCGGAGGTTGATAATGATTCTAAGATTAGAAGTGAAGCCAAATCCTTGGCCCTTAACGAACTCGGTGATTTTGAATTTTTAGTATCAATAATTATTTGGTATGAAATATTGTCTTTTATTAATGAGGTTAGTAAACATCTACAAACAAAAGATATGCTTATTGATGTTGCTATTTTACAAGTAAAGGCATTAATTTCATGTTTTGAGAAATATAAAGAATATGGTTTTTATAAGGCATTAGATACGGCAAGGAATGTTGCAAAAGATATAAATATTGATCCTGTTTTTCCTAAAAGGCGTGAAATTCGAAGAAAAAAAGCATTTTGATGAGAATTCGGATGATTATCCACCATTATCTGAAGAAGAATCATTTCGGGTTAATTATTTCTTATATCTTATTGTTTCAAGCAATATCTCGCTTAAGAGAAGGTTTGAACAATATCAAGAGTATGAAAATATATTTGGATTTATGTTCACAACAGATAAGTTATATTCTTTGGATAATTTGGAATTAGAGTCTTGTTGTGTTAATCTTGAGAATATGCTTAAGAATAATGATGGGTCTGATATTGATGGAAAAGTATTATGTTTTTTTAGAGAGTTCATGCTGCCTAAGAAACAAATGGATCCTATTACTATTTTTATTTAGGGTTATTTCATAACAATAATCCATCCTATTGGTGGTCTGCAATAATCACTTCATCCTATAAATAATCCCAATTAAATCCAACCTAAACACCATACCTTCTACTAACGATCCAGCTGACATTTTTTTAAGTTTATGTTGGAATATTTGATAGTTTTTGGACAACCTAGCTGGTATATGTGATGTTTATGTGTAATATTTTCAAGTGATGAATCAAGAACTTGGTTTATTTGATACACATAAACATCATAAAATATCAGATGGTTCGTTATTAGAAGGTATGGTGTTTAGGTTGGATTTAATTGAGATTATTGATAGGATGGAGTGATTATTGCAGACCACCAATAGGATGGATTATTGTTATGAAATAACCCTTTTATTTATATGAAATAGGTGGGTGTCTGTTTTCCTAATGCAGTGTTTTAGAGAGTTCATGCCTAAGAAACAAATGAATCCAGGAGCGTCTAAGGCCCAGGGCCACCCAGGGCCAGTGAACCGGGCCTCCAAATTTTCGGGCCCAAGTCCATAATTTTCAATGTTAAAAAAAAACAAAATAAAATCTACAGCAATTAAACGTTTGATCTTCTCCAATATCTTTCCCAATGTAGCGTTTGAGATTTCAACACCCAAATTCCCAAATAATCAATCCGTCATCTAATCTCTGATTATATATCTTTAAATCATCATACAAATTTATAATTACTCAATTTCAAATTGATCTAATCTCTAAATTTATAAAGAAGGCGTCCCAAATTCATGAATTTCAAGTCAAATGGTTTACCAAGGAGAAAATATAATCTGAAAATAAGGTAGGAGTAATTTTTTCGTAATTCATGATTATTTGGTTAATTCATGATACTATTCGGTCAAATTTTTAACATGACGGTTCCAACCCGAAATTCGTTTGTAATTCATGATTATTTTGGTTAATTCGTTGTATTGGTCTGAAAATTTAGTTAATCTGACGATTCTGACCAAAATCCGCTCCTCGCTAATTCGTTATATTAGATTTACTTGAGCGTTTCATAATTATGTACATATTCATGATTATTTTGGTTCATTTCACTAAATTATTTATGATGTATACTTGTTGTAGGTCGTTTTGTTGATCAAATTTAGTTAGTTTACCTGTGTACTTTTATTTGTTAAGCAAATGAAGAATCGACGAAGTTCAAAGTCTATAAAGTTTCGACTTTCGAGTGTAGTTTTTTGGGCCTCATTTTTTTCTTTGCACCGGGCCTTCGATAGTTTTGAGATGCCCCTGAATGGATCCTATTGCTATTTTGAATTACATAACACGGGTGGATGACTGTTTTCCTAATGCAGGGTTTTAGAGAGTTCATGCCTATGAAACAAATAGGTCTTATTGCTATTTTGAATTACATGAAACAGATGGGTGGTTGTTTTCCTAATGACTGATTGCTTATTGAATTTTGCTGACAATTCCCGTAACTGTTGCAATCCGCTGAAAGAAGTTTTTCCAAGTTGAAGTTGTTGAAGTCATATTTGCGCTCAACAATGTTGCAAGATCGACTTAATGGATTGGCAATGATATCTTTCGAGCATAATCTTTTGGAGAAAGTTATTTATGATGAGCTAATTGAGGATTTTGCTTCTGAGAACACAACCCGAGCTTTACTTTTAGCAGGAACTAATGAAACTTTAGAAAATCTTTAAGAACCCATGTAATATTTTGCATTGAATATATAAAAATATATGATGCATTTTGTAATAATAACTTTTTTTTAACATTACATGGGCCCCATATTTAAATTTCGCATGGGGCCACCTAAATCGCCGAGATAGCCCTGGATATAACTCGGATTCTTTACAACAAAACACTGAAACTTTAATATAAAGCTCGGATTCTATATTACCAATTGTACTACAACTGATTGCATAGTCTATTAACTGAAAATTTTAGGTCAGATTGTACTTTACTTCGGGATAAAGGTATCTAATTAAAATAATCAAAAGAGATTTAATCTCACAATTAATCAAATTTAAGAAGATCATACCCTATAAGATTATTAACTTATGTCAATAAAAAAACCGCTCCCACACATTTTAGAACTTTATCCTATTTCTCTTTTATTTATCAATAAGTCTTGCTGTGACAGGTTATCCGTCACAAGCTTGCGACGGGGCGAATAGTAGCGTTTTGTGTGAAAACGGGTTGAGAGTTGATGGGTGACTGATGCGCAGTTGTTCATTGGGAATGACAACAATTATGAAAAAAAAATTATTAAATAATTCGCCCTTCCCAATACTATTTACTGTCCACATATTTTGAAAACCAACCCTAAACCTCATTATTTTTCCATTTACCGACACAATTTTTCTTCTTCATCTCCCCTTCATATTCTCTCTTCATCTTCTCTCTTCCTCTTGTCACAACAAAAACGCCTAACCTACTCACAATTCAACCAAAGGTCAAAACATTATCATAATAATGCCAAATTCTCCTCAAACTCTCCTGTTTTTTTCACTAGTTCATCTTCTCTCCCTCAAATTCTCCTTCTTCATACAAATCATCCAAAATAAAAAAATATAAACATAAATATTCTTATTTTTATACAAATCAACCAAGATGGTGGGGAAGAAAATAATAGCAAAAATGCAACTACCTAAGAAGAATACTAGAGGGACAAATGTGAACGGTGATGTCGGAGGAGGTATTCTCATTTTCATAGATTTTTTTCATTTTCTTTTGTTATGGTAATCGTTTTTTGTTTAATAATGGACACATGCAAGTGATCCATGTGGGTATATAATGGACACATGCTAGTAATCCATGATGGTTTCAGTTTATTTGTTTGTTTTTCTTTTGTTGGATTAAAATTGGTTTATTTATGTGGGAGTAGGTATTTTCATTTTCATTGATTTTTTAGATCTTCCACTAGAGCCACGGACATTGAGAATGTTTTTTGTTGAATGTACAAAATTTTTGGTTCATCCTTTTTGGATTTGGTGTTTCATTGCTATGAATGTTAACAGATTTTATCGATTTTCGAACATGTTTTAAAATGGTGACATTTCACAACAATATGGTAACATATGTCCATCTCATATGTGAGCAAAATGGTAACATGGTAATATGTGTATAAAATGATAACATAGCATGATACAAATGGTGACATATCTGCAACATACTACGAAATATCATATAATATAATGGTGAAATGTGAGAGTGTGTATATAATGTTACCATTGTAGTTAGAATTTGTTACTGTTTTACAATATGAATTACAATATGTAACCATATTAGTCAAAGTGTAACCATATTAGGCGATTAATGTAATGATTTTAGATATGTTTTGATTAGATTTGATTAAAATAGTAACATGTAAGCATACAAAAGGTGACATGGGTGTATGTGTGTAAAATGTTACCAACTCAATCAGGATATGTAGCTATTTTACAATATGAGTGTATGTGTAAAATATGTAACTTCAGTGGTGAATATTGTTATGAAATGCTACATATTAAGAAGAAATATTGACATATTGATTTTGGGTGTTTGTTTGTCGTCGATGGGTGTTGAAGAATGAAGAGGCAACACTTTTAAATGGCAAGATCATCCAGCGTTATACTTACACTAGAGTTACGATGAGAAAGGGTGTCGCAGGCGATGAAGGTGTTGAAGCCGCAAAGGGAGATTGTGAAGCTAAGAAGCGTTGATGAAGTGTGGGCGGCGAAAAAGAATGCTTATTTTGGTCATGTTTTATGGTTGTCATAAAACATTGTTCATGTTGTTTGAAATAAAACTATGACTTGTGTTTGATTTTTAAGAACTTTATTTTGGACATGTTCTTTAAGGTGGCATAGTCCCTAAAAAATATTCGCACAATTTGCCAATATGTTACCTATTACAGAATGGTAACATATTCGATAATAAGGATGTGAACATTATAGGCATATACATTGTCATTGGTTACCAACTTCAATATGATAATTGATTTTACACTTTGGAACATTACTTAAAATATACGATGCCATAGTTAATTCCCTTTTTTAGTTGAACACTTTCTAAATTTTCTCAATATGTAAACTGCTTTAGAATGATAATATATTTTACAGAAAGTGTGAACATAATGGATATACATTGCTAGATGAAATACAGCAGGAATGACGACAATTTGTTTACATGTTTATCCGTTATGTCTACATGTTTAAATATAATGTGACCAACTTCTCTATGCTAACAGTTTGTGTAAAAATGATAACATTACTTGTAAAATATACTGACATAAGAGATACACCAAGAATATCAAATGTTCACTTATTTACTCAGTATGTTATCAAATATATTTTGTAAGAATGAAAATATTACTTGGAAAATACACTGCCGTAAGAATTACACTAAGAATGTCAATTGTTTACATATTTACCCATTATGGTATCAAATTGTATATATCGATATATTGTGCAATAATGAAAATATTACTTGTAAATTACACTCCCATATAAGAAATACACCAAGAATGTCAATTATTTACTTACATATTTATCTATTATGTTACAAAATTTAATATGGTAACATATTGAGCAAAAAGGAAAGCATTCATTAACATATTGTGGGAGATGTTGCTTTCCTAATACTGAAACCCACGGCCTATGATTGTTTCATATACATCTTGTAAATAAGTCCCCATTTTTCTGCTTTCATCCCCAATAGTGACTTTGAATAATTTGTACCTAGACAAGCAAGTTGACATGATGACATTAGGGCCAAAAGTAGAAACATTCATCAGATATATGAGAACATGGTGTTGGAATATGTGTCCTACGACAATAATGCGATCACAACTGTCGATCATGATGATCACATGTTTAAGTCTCATTTTAAGAATACATTTAGGAAGTAATATTTTAATGTCAACTGCTCCACACATATCAGTAATGATTGGCTGACTAGAGTTTGACATTACTGTCGTGCGATGGTAGTGATCAGTTGATCCCCTTAGGTCATACCTAAAGGGTAACACTCTTAATTGATTATTTAATTAATCGTATGACGATACGGGTTAATTAAATTACTTAAAATTGACGGACGATTTTGGAAGTAATATTTACGTATCTCATTATAATTTGATTAAATAAGATACGGTCTAAGTGATCGAATTGTTTTATTACTTAGATGAATTATTGTTTAAAGAAACAATTGCATTTGAATGAATTATTTATTATAAATACAAGATGTTGTGATTTATAATTGATAAATTATTTTGGTACAAGTAATTATGAATTACTAAGTCGATTTTGTACATGACGTATTTTATTAATGCGTTGATTTTTAATATGTTAAAAATGCATAACAATTTTACATGACTTGTGACAAATTGACAAAGATAAAATGGAATCCATTTTATCTTAAATGGACCGAAATATGGGGTGATTTAGGATAAATATTGTGTTGATTAATTAAGTGGAAAACATAATCATTTTACCTAAATCTAGCCATGCATACCTATTTACTCTTGTGAAGAACACCTTGCTCATGCATTGGCCATCACCACCCCTCCCCCTACCCGGTTTTGTCATAGAGAAAAACCATGGGTTTTTCTCTATAATTTACCTTATACACTACTTAAAAGGTAGTGTAATATTATTCATTTCATACAACATCAAAAATATAGATTTTAGAGAGATAAAATTACTTCTTCTTCTCCCTTCTCTTAACCGAAATTAAGAGACCAAAATAAATATTTTTGGGTCAATTTTATTTAAATTAATATTGTTCTAGTATTAATAATATTAATTTTATTAAGAGGTTATCTTGGGTATTATTCCTTGGGAGAGATTCTATACTTGAATCCTTGTTCATCTATTTTAGGAAGCTCAAGAACAAGTGAGTAGGAGAACTCATTTGTGCCCTTTAATCCGAAATTTCCAATGTAAGAATGACGATTTCTTCTTTATCCTTATTATTGTTTGCATGCATAAGATCAATATTTAATTTTATGACTAAATTTATTCATCACATATATGAATATGTAAAGCAATGAGATATAGATTTCTAACACATGGGACTTTGAATTAATTACGCAAGTTAACAAGGTGACATTATGGCCAAAATTAAAGACATGATTTAGATATACGAGAACATGTGACAATGATTTAACTACGCAACTTGACAGGGCGACATTAGGACCAAAAATACGAACATTCATTAGATATACGATAACATATGAAAGCATACAGAAATATTAGATATACGACAACTAATGTGCTCTACTCTAATTGACAGGGTGACATTAGAATTAAAAATATAAACATTCATTAGATATTCAACAACATGTAATGACAACTAGTTAACAAGCTGACATTAGCACCAAAAACTATATTCCATAAGATTCAAACATATTTACTACACTTCAAACCTATACAATAATATTCAACTTAAGAATAATCAAACACCATACTCTATAAGATGACAATAAAAATTTCACTCATTAACAACATTAATAGCATAGAAAATCTTATTCTAATAATAGTGATATTATGCCCTAAGTTTCTACTCCAGTTACAAGGTTACATTAGGACAAAAATTAGACACATTGGTTAGATATACAGAATCTGTTTTCAAGTAATGTGACCCACTGTAGTTGACGGGGTGACATTATGTAGAAAAATGCACACATTAAATAGATAAATAACAACATGCAGTATAGTAGACAGAGTGACCTTAGGGAAAAAGTACATATATTAATGTGATATACGACACCATAAGCCTTAACATTAAATAGATATTATATATGTCTATACATTATAGTTGACAGGGTGACATTAGGTCTAACAGTACATACATTAACACAAAAACTGTAAACATCCATTATTTTAAAACATCCATTATAATCATACATATATGCTACACTGATAACCTAAAAAATAATAATCAAGTTAATGAATTGTCAGGGTAACATTTGGACCAACAGTACAGACATTAATACGATAAATGTAAACATCCATTATATATGGCGTAAAATCAAACATATATGGTACACTTCAAACCTAAAAACTATTATTCAAGTTCATGATGATAAAATTGAACACAAATCAAACATTATACTCCATGAGATGACAACATCACTAACATGCAATAAATATCACAAACACATCAATATAATGAAATAGAAACTTGTTATTTGCTTCTTGTTAAGATGTTCTATAGTAATATTAATACTAACAATAATTTGCTCTACGTTCTCAACAATAAAAACGCCCTAAGAATACATACCTTTATTCTTCGTGTTTTCCATTGAAGGTTAATGAATTATGCCACCATGATTATTTTCGTCATCCATTGGTGTTTGAACGATTAGGGCACCATCAACTAACATTTCTGTGAAAGATTGTTGAAGATCCGCCATTTTTTTCGAATTATGTGAATGATAATATACAATTTTTACGCCATTTCAATTGTAAAACTATAGAAAGTGCAGAGAAAAATGTAAGGAAAATGTGGAAAATAATGGTGAAAATGGAAGTAGGGTTAAGCATGAGAGGAGATGAACTGAAAAGCAATAAATGCAAAGTTGTATTATTGCTAATAATTGGAATTTAATATGTTATGGGAAGTACAATTTGCCAATTAAATAATGCATGGAGTACAAATTGTCCACTTAAACCAATTTAATGCAGCAAACTAACACTTATAGCAAAAACCGTCAAATGCAAACGAGTTGTAAGATGTTTATAATAAAGTTGAACCGTCGACCTTGCAAGACCTTTAATGATGTATACGAAGGCCAACACAATAGGACCAGATATCTGAAGGGCACTGATTGGACAAATTATCAAGCTCCTCCGGATTGCAGTTGGTCTTGGAAGAAAATAGTTCAAGTTAAGGATCAGTTTAAGGCAGGATATCTGAATAATGTTTGGTTGAGCTCAGCATCTAGTTACACCATTGCAGCAGGTTACCAGTGGCTTAGGAATCCTTCTCCTAAGGTTCCATGGAGATTCTTATGCTGGAATTCTTTAAATGTGCCTAGGATCTCTTTTATCTACTGGGCTTATCTGCATAAAAGGTTACTTACTCGTGACAGATTGCTTAGAATGGGTATATGCCAAGATATTTCTTGCTGTCTCTGTGCAGCTGCTCCAGAAACTCGTGAACATATTTTCCAGACATGTGAATTCAGCAGGAAATGTATAACGTTAATGCAGCAAAGGATTCAGATAAAGTTCCCTTCTAATGACATGATGATTAGATATGGTACTCTTCTGGGAGGTGTAAGAGTGTTTTGTAGAAACTTTTGGCTGGTGCCTGTTATGTAGGTCTTCTGTATGCTATTTGGACGGCAAGAAATCGAGCTAGGATATATCATCAGGTCATTCATCCAAGTGTACTAGTTCAACAAGTATGGAAGGAGGTATTAGAAAGATGGGAAAAGAGGAATATAACCACTTTGAGAGCTGATGATGCACAATGGTTGGCACTCATTACTTAGTATTTTGATGTAGCTTGGCAAAAATGTATAATCAGAACATTGTATATACTATTTTTTATTAATATATACTTACCCTTTACAAAAAAAAAGACCTTTAATGATGGACTCTCGCGGGTCACTCTTCTCTCATGAAGCAAAGGGTAAGCAATTAAATGTAAGAGCGAAATAAAGATAGTCACTCACCTAAACTACGACCCACATAAACATGCATGCAGCTAATATGATAGACAATTCTAGCTACGGTACACATACATTCCAACCAAACAAGGTCTGTCACAGCCGAGGGCTTACAAAAATATGGTAAAGTGAGGTAATGGGTAAGAAAAGGCAAAACATTTTTGGAAATGTGAGGTTAATAGCCAAGCTAGCTACCTAAATAAAACCAAACGAACCATATCCGATTCTTTATCCATCAAAATTAAGCATAGTGCCCTTAACTCGGCATACAAACTCACCAAACCGAACATACTCCTCAACAGATATAAATAAAGCATAGGAGTGAAACCGTCAACAATCGAACTTCCTTTTTTTTCATCATTCATTTTTTTCATTCTTTTCTTCACGTTCTTTTTTTTTCTTTTTCAACTTCTTTTTTTCGAATTCTTTTTTCTTCCTCAACTTCCTTTTTTCAATTTCCTCATCCTCCTTCTTCCTTTTCTACCAACTCCAAATCAATATAATACAACCAAACTCGGATCAATAGACAAAATACTGCAAAAGCATACACTAAACTAGCTTGACCTGACAGGCTAAATTTGGGTGTAGTTATGGGTCAAAAGGCAAATTTGGCTAAATGTAGAATTAATTGGGTAAAAATGAAAGAAAAAGGGGAATGTAAGCACCTCCCTGCATGTGACACCAACCACTAACCCGAATGTACGTAAACAAAAAGCAATTGAATTTCATATATGTGCAAACTAATGAACATGTTATGCAAGGAGTATACTACTCACAATCCTACATGAAACTAGTCATAGATGACACCCGTTTATACGGCTCTAAAACCTTAGAAATTATAAGTAGTTTACCAAAAATTTCAAGTCAAGTCTATTTGTTCATCTGTATTTTAACATTAACTCGTAGATATGCAATAAAACAATGCTAAAAGATAACAGTTTAATGCAAGGCATAAGCAAAGTGACAATTTATAGTGCAATATCATCGCATAAATCTACCATTCCGACTCGACCTCAATGCAAAAATAAACGTGGATATTCTTTGAATTGTTGAATTTTTCTATTTTTTTTATATATTTTTTATATATTTTTATGAGATTTTTATGAGATTTTTTATTTTTATAAAAATAAACAACAATGCATACAGAAATTAAACATGACAACAGAAATGTAATAAAAAAAACATGCAGACACAATATGGATTCATAACCTCCCCAAACCAAACCGTACAATGCCCTCATTGTACCCAAAAATAGGGAAAGGAAATGCAAACTAAAAAGGAGATAGTGTAGATGCGGAAAAACTCACAAAACCACGCGAAGTTGGGACCTCCCCAAACCAGCCAGCAACATGGGAGGTCGCTAATAGCTCCAGAATAGCGTCACAGGAAGCGAATCCAAACAAGCCTACTCGGTCAAAAGAATAAAGTACTCGATCAAGGAACAGAAGCTGCAAAAGTGTTCGATTGAGGAAAAATGGTTACTCGATCGAGATGTCTGTTCCTGTGGGTACTCGATCGAGGAAGATGAGTGCTCGATTGAAGGGCTCAAGCACTCGATCGAGTAAAAAGAATGCTCGATCGAGTGGTACCTGCAGACAAATGACGACCAAAAACCAATCCTAAATCGTTCACAGTCTATGGTTTAAAAACCAATTATTACACACACAATAGAAACTTAAAAGTAAATCAATTAAAAAATTTAAACTCCGGATTGCCTCCCGGACAACGCTAGTTTCAGACAGGTCCCAGCTCGACCTTCATTTCTTTATCCAGTTGCTCCAGTTGGTCACAATCAAAGCAACTCAAAGCTCTTAGCATGAGATCATAAACCTGCGCATGTGCTACATAAGAGCATAAGTAGTACCAAAATAGAAAAGGAGCATATGAAAGTAAACTAAAGTGCCGTCTCAACCTAACAAATTTTCGATGACAAATACGGTGAAACTTTATTACCTTATTTGTCCAACTGGGAGGGGTGGAGTATTGAAATATAAAGCATAAGTTATATGAGGTAATTTACTATTAGTCATAGCAATAATTATGAAGTTATCTTTAATTACCTCAGGTCGGTTGCTCCTAACGTTGGAATCATTGATAAAAGAATATATTACCTCTACCGTGCTAGGAACATTCCCGGACTCAGCTACCTTCTCATTCCCCTCCTTTGTGGGTTCTAACCCGTAAATCGCAGCCTCGAAAGCATCAAGCTCGGCTTTCAAAAGGGGAGATTCACCATAACCATTATCTTCGTCAAAATCGTCATCCAAAATGGACCAAAGTGACATATCATTGCTCTATGTGGCCATATCACTCGATCGAGAATGCATAGTGCTCGATCGAGGAGTTTCTTCTTCAAAAATACTCAATCAAGGAGTACTGACCATTCGCTCGAGTTGTTCTTCCTCAGCAGTACTCAATCGAACACTCACATCTGGTCGATCGAGCAAATCCTCCTCCAATTTGTTCGATCGAGGGGTGGAATATGCTCGATCGAACTCCTGATGCTGAACCGTGGTGAAATATTCGAGAAAAGATTCACCTTCGTTAGCACCTTCAACTTCCGAGTCATATATGTCTTCATCATCAATAGACAACTTAGGTCTTTCATGGGAAAGACTGTTGTCGGGAAAAATAGCATATACCGTCTCTGAGTCCCTAGAATCTGACTCGGCAGCTAATTGAGCTAGTTGAGATACAAGTAGCTTGAGGTGAGCCTCTCTAGATTCGGTTTCTTGCATTTGAAGTGCAAGTGCCTTCACCAAAGACTTCAAATCAGCAATTTCTTCATTCTTTGTAACGGGAGGAGGGGTTTGTTGTTGCGGTGGCCAAACAAAAGGAGGCTTTTGATAGCCTCGTTGTTGAAATGGATGTGGCGGTACATATGCAATAGAATGACTGGCATGTCTATGCTGCCTAAACGCATAGACTTCGTCGATCCCTGTTAAACAAATAATGGCATTGCGTCCAGCAGCACCACATCCCTCACAGTAAACCACATGTTGCGCCATAGGATGGAACATAGGTGGAAGATCAAAGGTACTCAAGCCTTCCCTTTGATGATCTTTTACCTAGAACTGTCTAGGTAGGACCTGTAGGGCCTATCAAAACAACACTAGAGGAAAAGATACGAACTGCCTCAAGGAATAAATCCCTTGAGGCTAAAGACAGACAAAAATAAACAAGTAAATAAAATAGTTGCCTCCCCGGCAATGGCGCCAAAGTTTGACACAGCTGTCGCAACCCTATCAAAAATAAAACCAACTGGCTCTACTAATACAGCAGAGGTAAGTCGGGTATCGTATGCACAGGGAGGCGGTCACTACCTACTTGTTATTCGGTCTGTCTAAGGTCACAAAACGGGGGGTTTGAGTTGAATAAACAAAACTAATAAAAGCAAGGGTAGAGATAAAATAAATAGAGAGATGCCAAGATGTCGGGTTACCATGGTATTACACAAATCAGCTAGAGATGAGGTCAGTCGGTTTGATGTGAGAAAGGTAAAGGAAAGGTCTTTCTGGTCCGCTATCCGCCCTAAAATACAACTAGCTTATCTTCCACCCTCACTAGTGTAGTCTATTGCTCATAAAAGTTCTATTAATTCCAATCTTCCGATCTAAGTCTGAACTTAACCAGATTAACTAATTCAGTTGCATGCATTCAACCAAACGTTTATAATATTATATTGCTAATGAAACAATTCTCACAACAAAACCTTCTAAGACAACTATTGCATCATCATTAAATTACCATGGTTCCCCTAATCCTAGCATTAAGGGATTAGCTAAGCATAATAGTAAATAAAACAAAACGAGAAATAAGGCGCAAGATTAAGCATGATGAAGAAATGAGCAAAAGATAATTAAAATAAAAGAGAGAAGAAAGGTTACAAAGAATTAGGTCCGGAGAAATAGCAGAGCAAAACCACCGTCTGAAAGAGGGTCCAAAAGGAGAGAAAAAAAGAGATAAAAAAGAGTTACTAAACCTAATGACGTCTCTCCTATTTATAGGAGAGATATTTATTAAACCTAAGACAGGATAATAGGATAAAAATCCCGCGTCCATAGAAAAGTACTCGATCGAGGACTTTAGAACTCCTCGATCGAGTAAATCCTAGAACAAAACTCTCGATCGAGGACTTTAGGTACTCGATCGAGGACATTAGGTACTCGATCGAACAAGATAGTACTCAATCGAGTACTTTCCAGCGCACAATTCTTGCTTCGCGCACTGAATTTCAACAGCCGTCATTTCTTCGTTACTTGGGGAAACAGAGCGTTTCCAGTGGATTTGGAAAGTTAAGAGGACAAGCTTTCATCTCCAATTGGATTCACTTGAAAATCAGTTGTATAACTCGAGATATGGCTCTTCAAAGTACGCACTAGCAATATGAAACTCTTCATTTGTTCGCCTAGCTTCCTTACTTCTATGCGCATCTCAAAATAGTAGTCTTGTAACACCCCTATACTCCAAGTGCCTTACCAAGACCACTTAAGATATGAGAATGCTACCATCTCAGTTACCCGAGGCAATGATAATCAAATGACAATAATGAAACGTACTTAAATAAGAATAAAGTTTAAGTGATACAAGTCAAACTCCCAAACTGATAAAAGGAAATACAAAGTTCTCAAAACTGTCAACTACTAAACAACTACAAAATGTTCGACACAGCAGAAGACTTCTAAAACTGCAACGTGATGACTCATCCCAGCTATCCCATGCGCATCGTCTCATACCTGCTCAATAACTGCTCACCACCGCCGAATGGATCACCACAGTTTTTAAAACATTTAAACGGGGTCAGTACTAATTACACAAAAACAACAGCCGATATGTAACCACATTGTAAACAACTCAAACAGTACAATCTCAATCTCCACAACTCCACCCTATCTCCACATATCTGACTACACACTGAAGTGTGTAGCCCTGCCAGAGTACCCATCGCAACATGTACTCCTCGCCGCCAGTGGGGGACCGCAGCCGTTCCCACCTAAGCCCCGCTCATCTTCATCGAGCGATAAACCCATGTTCATTAATGTGCACATCCCTTCTGTGGCAGGTTCCACAGAAAGCGAATCAAGGGCGTGAAGCCACTCCCGCAAGTGACTCCACTCAGCCAGGGACGCACCCCGAAGATCACAGACAGTTATCAATCAATCATCTTATACAACAACAATTACCAACAACCGATGCCAATACGATAAAGGAATCAATCAACAACAACAACACCAACACCAACAATGCTATGTAATCAATACTGAGTAGGGAAACCCTACCTGAAATGCATACACCACAGACGGTCTTAGCAACTAATCAGAATCTTTCCTCAACGAAACCTCCTCCTATAACATACATACATATAATTACTACCACATTCATACAAATCTCCCAAAACCCCCAAATAACACCCAATTAGGGTTTAACCAACTTTAACAAAACATTATAAAAATTATATAAAAAGCTTACCCTCGACACAAGGATCACAACGACGTAAAGAACAAGATGATCCGACACTCCTAGCCTTGGGGATTTGCTAACAATGCGACGAAAACAACTTACGTAACTACTCTTCTTCTCAAATTGGTTTTTTTAGAATGTTGAAAGAGATTAAGAAAAGTGACGGCCATCTTTTTATATTAATCTCGCATCATTAACAAAACCCGTAAAACTCACTTACTCGATCGAGTAAGTGACTTACTCGATCGAGTACCCTACAGGCAGTCAACTGTTTTGCGTCAAAAACTACTTACTCGACAGAGTAAGCCCCACTCGATAGAGTACCCACAGACATAGAAAACCGTAGTAATTCATCTCCTAAATGCATGCATAGGGACATGTTTTAGGCTTGATTACGCTCCTCTCCGGTTCATACCTGCAAATAATACAAGAGAAACCAAAATAGACAATTCGGGGGACATTTATAGCTAAATACTGCTAAATATGCATAGGAATGCGTGCAAATAAAGTACAAATGCCTATAAAAAATGCACGCGTCACGTGTCCTGGTATCAGTGTGGTTGTCGGTATGTCTGAGCTTATTCCGGTACCGTGGTGGTTGCGTAGTGATTGTTTTATAGCGTGTCATTCATATTATAGTCATGTTGCATACTCACATTGTGTCACACTTTATTTATTGAAACTGGTGTTTGTGTGTCCGTGTAATTGTCACCTATTTTCGAGGTGGTCTGTGTCGATCCATATGATATTTCCAATCATATAGGGAGAAGGTTAAGTACAGGTTTTGCTTGTTGACGTATAGGGATTTGGGCCGCGCCTTGGACTCGAAGTCGAGTAGCATAGTATAGATGACATATATGGTAGTCGACTTGTAGTTTGTATAGTTAGCATTTATCATTTGCTTGCGTTTATGTAATCACTAAACTTGTTATTTAATTGAAGAAGATTCTTAATTGTAATTCCGATTTCCCTGTCTCGGGAAATCGAGACGGTAACATTTCCTAATTATCTCTGCCGGGTAAGAAGGGGGTGTTACAACAAGAGCATAAGTGCTCTCTCGTGATTGTAAAAAAAAAACATAGAAAACCAAAAAACGTGAGGAGACACCGTAGAATATCCCAAAAAATATTCAAGTTTGCATGCTTCTTCCGTCATAGTGCGTGTATGTATGAAAGATTGTGCTCAAACGGATAAAAGATAATAAAGGCTGAAGTACGAAGAAAAGGAAAAAGATTATATATGACGACATATTAAGTATTATAATTACGAAAATTGTTATCAGGTTTAAATATTTAATATTTTTTTAAGTGTGTTTATAATTTTGACCAAGCCCTTAATTTTATTTTATTTTTCCCACTTAATATTTTTTTAAAGATGAAAAATAAATTGATCAAGGCCCACCGTTACTCGCAACAGGCCTAGGTGTAAGTAATACAAGTGGATTTGAAAATTAAATATTCCTCCAAAGTTAAATTTTTTTCTTTGGAAAGCCTGTGTTGACGGTCTTCCAACGAAAGGTAGGCTTCTCAAAAATCATTTAATGTACCACCTCATTGTGTTTTGTGCAACTGTCCTATTGAAAACAACAATTAGGCCATGTTCTTTTGGCCTTAATTTCAGTTCAGTTCAGTTCAGCTCCATTAAGTTTAGTTCAGTTCAGTTCATCTCTATTCAGTTCAGTTCAGTCCAGTTCAATTCAGTTCATATTAGTTTATTTCAACATTAAATTATTATTCTTATTTTATATTATTATTATTATTATTATTATTATTATTATTATTATTATTATTATTATTATTATTATTATTATTATATTAATGTATTTATTATTGTAATTACTATTATTATTATATTATTTTATATTTATTATATTACTATTATATTTTTTAATAACTAATTCATATTGTTTATATTATTATATTTATATTTAATATATTTATTATTATTATTATCATTATATTTATTATTTTACTAATATATTCATTATTATTTTTATTTTTATTTTTGGGAAAGTGTAAGTATATTAATATTAACAAAACAAAATTACATCATCCGGTATAGAATCATACAAAAACAGTAGCCTCAGCAAAGAAGATATTCAAAACAAAAATTAGTTATAATGAATCTTCTGAATCCATGTTGCATCCTCCCGCGTAAGTTGCCTCTGATTTCTAGCCCAAAATCTGCTAAGCACATCCTTAATGGCCTGCTGTACTATCCTTGTAGGATGAGTCACATAAGAGAAAACCCGTGCTCTGTTCCTTGCTTTCCAAATTAAGTACACCAACATCACAAAAAAAAGGCACACATGAGCCTTCTTCTTAATACACTATGTCTTCTCCCTCTATTGTTCCACCCAACCAGATCTTTAGGATTGAGTTTTACATGAGTCCACTGCTGCAGCAACGCAGAACACCTGCTACTAAAAGCACAATAAAAAAAAACAGGTGCTCATGAGTTTCATCCTCCATATTGCATAAGTAACACTCCACATTAGCAGAGCCACCCATTCTAGCCAGTCTGTCACGAGTAAGGAGCCTCTTGTGCTTCACTGCCCAGTAAATGAAGGAAGATTTAGGGATGTTCATGGCATTCCAAGTTGTTTTCCACCAGTCCACAGTGACCTGAGGATTTCTAAGCCAGTCATATCCTGCCTTAACAGGATAATCAGCTGGCATACCCAACCAGTGATCATCAGTGTATGCAAGAGTGAACAAAGACATAATATGGGCGATTTTTTTCCAGGACCAACTACAATCAGTAGGAGGAGAATAGTTGGTCCAATGTCTACCCCTTAAATAATGGTTAACCCAACGCACCCAAAGATGATCCTTCTTAGAAGCCACCCACCAAACATATTTCCCTAATAAAGCCTTATTCCAGATCTTTGCATTTTTAATACCCAGTCCACCCTCTGCTTTTGGCATACAACAAGAATCCCATCCAACTGCAGAAGCACAGAGATAGGTATCTTTCCCACCCCAGAGGAAATTCCTACAAATACGATCAATATTGTTCATTATTCCAGAGGGGATGAGGAAAATAGTAGCCCAATAAGAATGCAAAGTGTGAAGAACAGAGGTAACCAAAGTGAGTCTTCCAGCATAAGATAAATGCCTTGACCCCCAAGCTCTAATTCTTGCTGTAATCCTATCTGTCAGCTTCCTTCCTTCATTCTTAGTTAATCTTTTAGAAGATATTGGAACCCCTAAATATTTAAAAGGTAAGGCCCTCTTCTTAAAACCAGAGACTTGTAGCACATCAGCAACTGCGTCATTTCTTACCCCATTAAAATAAATCTCAGTTTTATCTTTGTTGAGGCAAAGACCAGATGCAGCTGAGAAAGTGGCAAAGGCTCTAAGAAGCCACATGATAGAAGCAGGAGTCCCTTTGGAGAAAAGTAGCAAGTCATCAGCAAATAAAAGATGATTCAGTTTCAAAGATCCACAGAGAGGGTGGAATTTGAAGTTCTCTTGACTGCCAATCACCCCCAAGATTCTTGATAAATAGTCCATACAAAGAGTAAATAAAAGAGGTGACAAGGGATCACCTTTCCTGAGACCTCTTTTACCCTGAAAAAAACCAAATGATCTGCCATTTAAGGACAAGGAATATGATGGTGAGGTTATGCATTTCATAATCCAATTGCTGAATTTGTCAGGGAAGTTTAATGCCTTATGCATCTGATCCAAGAAATCCCATTCAACACTGTCATACGCTTTCTTCAAATCAATCTTTATCAAGCATCTAGGAGAGGCAGATTGTCTGTTGTAAAGCCTGACAATGTCCTAACATATCAGAACATTCTCCACAATATTTCTGCCTTGGACAAACCCCCCTTGACTAATACTCACTATGTCAGGTAGCACATCTCCCAATATATTGCAGAGTAACTTAGCAATGCACTTGTAGAGGATGTTACAACAGGCAATAGGTCTGAATTCCATTACAGTTGTTGGGTTACTAACTTTGGGGATTAAAGTAATGTTGGTAGTGTTGATCTGTTTCAGCATTTGACCAGAATTGAAAAAATCATGAACTGCAGCACACACATCCTGTCCCACAATATCCCAGGAATCCCTAAAGAACTGACTCGTGTATCCATCAGGTCCAGGGCTCTTGGTAGCATGGATAGAAAAAATACACTGCTTGATTTCATTGTCAGAAACAGGTCTAAACAAAAGCTGGTTATGAGATGCATTGATCAAGTTTCCAGTCCTCACAGTAGGCTTATGGACCTTGGCAGTCAACTTGCTGGTACCCAAAAGATCAGTGTAATAAAGTAGGAATGCATTCTCAATTGCCAGAGGATCCAGATGAACAATTCCAGTACTATCAGTAATATGAGCCACCTTGGAATGAATTTGTCTTGCTTTGATCCTACTATGATAGAATCTATTATTTTCATCTCCTTCCTTTAGCCACTCCAACTTTGCTTTCTGCTGCAAAAAACTGAACCTAGCTTTATTTAAAGTTCTATAGTTGTCTGCAGCTTCCAGTTCAGAAGCCAAAAGCTGATGGTCCTGGGGATTAATATGCATTTGATTCTGCAGCTCATCTAAGAGATGCTTAGCAACTTCAGTACTCCTCTCTATATCAAAAAACCTGTTCCTATTAAGCTCTTTTAAAGGTTTCTTCAGGTTCCTAAGCTTAGTAACTACCTGGTACATCCTAACCCCAGGAATAGATTTTTGCCATTCTGCAGTCACTACATCTTTATAATAAGGGTCCAAGCTCCACATATTGAAGTATTTAAAAGGAGCACGTCTTATATGTGTCTCATTCCTTCTAGAACAGATGCAGGGACAATGATCAAAAGTGCCCTCATTCATGAAAAAAGCAGAGCATTCTGGATATAATTGCATCCAGTCCAAATTAATCAAACATCTGTCAATCCTAGAAAAAACTCTGGAGGATGGATCTTGCTTGTTGTTCCAAGTAAAGAAAGAACCATGGGCTTGGATATCAGTCAGCTCACAAGTTTCCACAAAGTGTCTGAAGTCCCTTATCTCACTCCAGACCACCTCTCTGCCTATTCTTTCATTATAGTTCATCACAGAATTGAAATCTCCACAAATACACCAAGGCTTAGTACAATGATTATTAATCTGGGTCAGGTGATCCCACAATCTGATTCTATCAGCATCAGAGTTGGATCCATAAACTGTAACACCCCCTCATATCAAGGTGCCTTACCAGGACCACTGATGCGTGTCTAAAATATGATGTTTCACACTTTATTCTACACGCATTTCAGAGCTCAAATGTGCAATATATGCCATTATTTCCCTATTTTCCTCTACTTTCGTGTTTTTGTCTATTATTGCAGAAATATGAAGAATTGAGCGGAAATCGAGCCGAATCCGTCCCTAAGTAATTGACATTGCATTTGACATGAAGTATTGACTCGAGGAATGAGCTTGGTGCGCGTTTTAAGGCCTAAAGATAGCAAAAGCACGGGTGCGTACGAGTTTAAAATGCAAAGAAGCACTTCACAATATTGCAGCCTGCTTCATATGGAAATATCTCGAGTTCTAGAGCTGATAATCGAGTGATTCCAATTGGAGGTGAAATCTTATCCTCTTAGCTTTCCAACGCCATGTAGAACGCCTGATTTGACCAAGGAACGAAGAAATGGCAGCTGTTTTAAGATCGGTGCGCGCTGCAGAATTCGTCAGAATGCACTCTTGTCTGACAAGCAACCTTGGTCGATCGATCGATGCTTATGGTCGATCGACGAGCACGAGATCAGAAGCTACTGTTCAGTATAGGTTGGTCGATCGACTGAGCAACATGGTCGATCGACCAAGTTCGAGCGATACGCGGATTAAACATAAAGATCGAGAAATACAAAGCCCAAAGCTATATTAGGTTTAGGGATTTAGTTACGTTAGTTTGCTATATAACGTAACCTGACTAAGAACTTTAAGGATTCAGTTTTTCATTAGGTTCTTTATCAGTTTAGTTTATCAAATAATTAGGGTTTGGGAAACTATTTCGCATCGGATTTTCGTTGTGCTTTCAATCATTCCGTTACAATTCTTCTGCGATCTTGGTATTCTTCTTATTCTAGTTTATTATTTTATTTGCATTCATAGATTTAGAATTGTTAGTTAGTTTCCCGAAACCATAGTTATCGTTTAATGTTAGCTTTTTATTCCTTTGTTTTAAGCATGAATTCTTCCGTCTATTTCGTTAATTACATTGTTGTTATCATCGTTAGTATGAGTAGCTAATTTATTCGTGCTAGGATGTAGGGGAATTATAGTGTAGGCGGCAAAATAATGAACACGGACTGAATTCGCATGTCAGTCGATCGACCGCCATGCCTGGTCGATCGACTGACCACGTGAGGTTTTTATTTTCGTTTTAATTGTTTTAATTCTTAATTCGACGAATCGAGTGCACACGACTAGTTGAATGTTTAGGATATGACTGACCCATTAGATCGAGAGATAGGGACAGTTGTTAGATCACCAATTAAAATGGCTAAACTATCTTTGAGATCGAAAGATAGGTAAAGTTTAGATTATAAGTCACTTTTCAGGACGAAAGTTAGTATTAGTGATATTAGGGACTTATAGCGAGATCGAAAGATGCTATTTGTTAAGAGTGGACCGAGAGGACCTCTTTATTTCCCGCCTCATGTGTTTTGATTTAGACTGTTTAGTATCTTTGCCTTGAAACTATAATGAACCGACCATCCTTGCACCCTTTTTATTATCTATTTTTATCCGTATTTTGTTTATTGTCTTTATTTTCATTAGTTTGTAGACCAAATCAATTAAACCCCCACTTTCGTTACCTTAGACTAAATTAGACAGCTATTAATTACATTCGCCTCCTTGTGGTTCGACCCTGTTACCACTAGCCTAGGTTAGTTTTAATAGGAAATTATAAATCTTATTTTTGGTACTCACAACGACGGGTATCAAATTTTGGCGCCGTTGCCGGGGAGGCAATTGTTCTAATTTTTAGTTGTTTTATTTTAGTCTGTTTTTCGCCTCAAGGGAAGACTGAGTACCTTGAGGCAGTTCTCATCTCCTTCTTTAGTGTTGTTTAATTGCAGTACTTCAGGAGAGTCCACTCATGTTCCATTCTTGGGAGCAGCAGGTGGAGATTTGTGGGAGATGTGGCGCTGAGGGGCATGCTTCTGTTATGTGCCGAGCAGATATGGACCAAGTCTATGCTTACTGGCATTATAAACAAGATCATTATGCGCCGCCACATCCGTGCTATCGCCAGGCTTCCAAGAGCCTTCATATTCTTTTGCACCACCTCAAAGAAGACCCTCTTCCTTCGAAGAGAGTGCGGAATTGAAGTCTACGATGGAGATGCTTAAACTCCAAATGCAAGAAATCATTTGAACAGAGAGAAGCTTCTTTCAAAAGACTTGAGCTTCTCTTGGCTCAAGTAGCGAAAGCAAAACGATGATGTGTATGACTCGGAGGATGATGATTTGGAGGAAGATGAAGCGTCAATTGAAGACTTCAATCTTTGTGCCACATGAAGAATTCGATCAAGCGATTTGTGTGGTCGAACGAATGACATTGCGAAGGAAGAGCGGTCGATCGACCGGAACCAAAGTGGTCGATCGACCGATTATCTTTGGAGGAGGAAACTACTCGATCGAGTAGTGATGCCGTTCGATCAACCCCTGCAGCCTTGGGAATTGTTAAATCGTCACCAACGCCTATTCCGGATGACGATGAGAAGGTAAATGAAGACCACTCCTATCCGATTAGAGGTAATTCCACTCCTTTAGTCGATTATGTTTACCTTCCTACTCCTTCTGTTGAACCATTTGCTGCTGTAGAATTGACGCCTCCGCCCCAGTTTGGGGAAAAATTGGAGGAACATCACTTTTCACTTTCTACAGGTCTTGTCAAGCTCAAAGACCCTGGAGGTGAGTTGGGTGTTCCTAGCTTGAAGTCTGGCACTGCCCGAATATATGATCCAGGAGGAGGTCCTGATGAGGATATGCCGTCTAAGAAGAAGCTGTGCGCTAAGGTAAAAGATTGGGATCCGGATGCTGCGAGACGTTGTTGTTCTTCCGTTGCCATGTTGTGGAGGCCGGGGGTAGATTTGATGAGTTTCGAAGCCACGCGTTGCGTTGAGTCGAAGCCTAGTAGTGGGCCATTCCGTGGCCGTTCTTGATCAACTATTAGTTGATCAATTGCTTCCTCATAAAACATTGTTTTTATTGCTTTTTGTTAGACTTTTCTTTTATTGCTTTTGTGTGCGCGAGACTTCGCATTTTATTTTGTTGCTTAGGATTTTATATGCTTTAGACTTTGCATTTGGGTTTTGCGCAATTTTGGGCGCGTATTATTGTGCACTTGCAGGTTTTTAGACCTCATTAGCTCACTAGTAATTGAGCAAATACGAAGAAATCTGAAGTTACAGCTGTATTTCCAGTCGATCGACTGGTCTGGTTGGTCGATCGACTGGTCTGCGGTTTCCAGGGGCTTCTGTTCCTGTTCACTTGGTCGATCGACTGAGTGATGTGGTCGATCGACCACCCTGCACTGCTGTACTTGTTCACGACCTCTCTCCTGCTATGTTTGGTCGATTTGCGGAATTGAGGGAGTTTTCTACTCCACTTTATCTTCCGTCATTATTTATTTCTTCTATTTTCCTCAATTTTGCACATAATACCGCTTCTTTATTGCTTTCTCGATTTTATGCGTGGTACTTTATTTGTCTTTTCAGGTACTTATTGGTAGCACTGCTGGCTACTGAAACCTCCTTGCTCACGCTGGTTTGGGGAGGTTTCCTTTGCTGCGCTCAAAGTCCTGTGAGTTCCCGATTTCCACTTCATGTCATATTTATTTATTTCTCGCAAATTCCCATTTCTCTTTTCTTCATTATATGATTTTGCACAATGGGGACATTGTGTGATTTGGTTTGGGGAAGGGTTTTGCGTCGCATTTCATTTGTTTGCATTCACGTTTAATTCTGTTTTGCATTGTTTTATTCCATTTCATCCATTTATACAAAAATTCAAAAAAATTGAAAAAACTTCAAAAAAATTCCATAAAATGCACGTTTATTTTAGCATATAGGTCGAGTCGGAACGGTAGTATTTCAAGGATGATACTGCAATTGCACCTGTTTTGCCTGAGCCTTGCTTGATCAACATGTTATTAGTAGAATCGTAAATGTATATCTACGAGTTTTCGTTAAATTATTTGCTGAACTTGAAACTTGACTTTGAAAATTGGCAACCTACATCATATTTCTGAGATTTAGAGCCTATAACTGGTGACATCTATGACCAGTTTATTTAGGAATGTGAGTAGTACTCCTTATGAGACATGTTACATTAATTTGCATAAATATGAACTTAATCTGCTTAATACCTGTATGCATTCGGTTTGTGGTTTGTCGACACATGTGGTAGAGGTTTCCCTTTATTCATTTTACCCATAAGCTCCACACTGCCAAAAATATCCTTTTTGTCCCGATTACTACATCCTACACATAGCCTGCCTTTGTCAAGCTAGTAGCCTAGTTTTTGGGATTGTGACTCGTTTTTAGTAGCATATGCTCATGTTTGAGATTTTGATGGAAAGATGAAAAGGAGGAAAGAAAGAAACGAAAAGAAGAAAAAAAAAGAAGAAAAAATGATTCGAAAAAGAAAAAAAAAAGTGTCCTGTACTGTTCAAAGCAGTCGATCGACTGCCCCTTTTGGTCGATCGACTGAAGATTCGAGGAAGAAATCAATTCGCATAATTCAATCCTTATCTTTTGGCGATTTTTGCTCCCATGTTTTATTCATATTTTATGGGGAGTTTATTGATTTGTTAGTTTGGAGATTTGTGAGATTTGTGCTTGCTATAGTACCGTTTAGTTTGATTATGAGCAAGAAGTTGGATGTTGTCATATGGTTCCGTTTTGGTACTAGCTTGATCACCTGTACCTCCACTTTCCCATAAATGTTTTGCATCTTCTTACCCATAGCCTCACATATCCATATATACCTCGGCATGTGTCATGGTCATTTGTTGGTTGGAATGCATATGTACGGTCATAGAGATCACTTTCATATTAGATTGCAGGCATGTTCTTATAGGTCGTAGTTAGGTGAGAGTCTTTACAAATTTTACTTCTTTCTATCTTTTACATATATTCACCTTGTGCTTATTTGAGTGTTTTGAGCGACCCGTGAGAGACCAATTTGATAAGTCTCTACAGTTGACGGCTCAGCAGTCTTTAACGACTTTATAACTCGTTTGCATGATTCACATTACTAATTGATTGTTAGTTGTTGCATTAAATTGGTTTAGGCTATTCGGTTTGCATTTCGCTCTGAGATTGAACTCGTTCCATTAGGTTTTAGGATCGAGTCTAATTCTTGCTTGGGGACAAGCAAGGTTTGGTTTGGGGAGATTTGATGCGTGTCTAAAATATGATGTTTCACACTTTATTCTACACGCATTTCAGAGCTCAAATGTGCAATATATGCCATTATTTCCCTATTTTCCTCTACTTTCGTGTTTTTGTCTATTATTGCAGAAATATGAAGAATTGAGCGGAAATCGAGCCGAATCCGTCCCTAAGTAATTGACATTGCATTTGACATGAAGTATTGACTCGAGGAATGAGCTTGGTGCGCGTTTTAAGGCCTAAAGATAGCAAAAGCACGGGTGCGTACGAGTTTAAAATGCAAAGAAGCACTTCACAATATTGCAGCCTGCTTCAGATGGCAATATCTCGAGTTCTAGAGCTGATAATCGAGTGATTCTAATTGGAGGTGAAAGCTTATCCTCTTAGCTTTCCAACGCCATGTAGAACGCCTGATTTGACCAAGGAACGAAGAAATGGCAGCTGTTTTAAGATCGGTGCGCGCTGCAGAATTCGTCAGAATGCACTACTGTACAGCAACCTTGGTCGATCGACTGATGCTTATGGTCGATCGACCAGAGCACGAGATCAGAAGCTACTGTTCAGTATAGGTTGGTCGATCGACTGAGCAACATGGTCGATCGACCAAGTTCTGAGCGATACGCGGATTAAACATAAAGATCGAGAAATACAAAGCCCAAAGCTATATTAGGTTTAGGGATTTAGTTACGTTAGTTTGCTATATAACGTAACCTGACTAAGAACTTTAAGGATTCAGTTTTTCATTAGGTTCTTTATCAGTTTAGTTTATCAAATAATTAGGGTTTGGGAAACTATTTCGCATCGGATTTTCGTTGTGCTTTCAATCATTCCGTTACAATTCTTCTACGATCTTGGTATTCTTCTTATTCTAGTTTATTATTTTATTTGCATTCATAGATTTAGAATTGTTAGTTAGTTTCCCGAAACCATAGTTATCGTTTAATGTTAGCTTTTTATTCCTTTGTTTTAAGCATGAATTCTTCCGTCTATTTCGTTAATTACATTGTTGTTATCATCGTTAGTATGAGTAGCTAATTTATTCGTGCTAGGATGTAGGGGAATTATAGTGTAGGCGGCAAAATAATGAACACGGACTGAATTCGCATGTCAGTCGATCGACCGCCATGCCTGGTCGATCGACTGACCACGTGAGGTTTTTATTTTCGTTTTAATTTTTTTAATTCTTAATTCGACGAATCGAGTGCACACGACTAGTTGAATGTTTAGGATATGACTGACCCATTAGATCGAGAGATAGGGACACTTGTTACATCACCAATTAAAATGGCTAAACTATGCTGAGATCGAAAGATAGGTAAAGTTTAGATTATAAGTCACTTTTCAGGACGAAAGTTAGTATTAGTGATATTAGGGACTTATAGCGAGATCGAAAGATGCTATTTGTTAAGAGTGGACCGAGAGGACCTCTTTATTTCCCGCCTCATGTGTTTTGATTTAGACCTGTTTAGTATGCTGCCGCCGAAACTATAACGAACCGACCATCCTTGCACCCCTTTTATTATCTATTTTTATCCGTATTTTGTTTATTGTCTTTATTTGCTGTTAGCTGTAGACCAAATCAATTAAACCCCCACTTTCGTTACCTTAGACTAAATTAGACAGCTATTAATTACATTCGCCTCCTTGTGGTTCGACCCTGTTACCACTAGCCTAGGTTAGTTTTAATAGGAAATTATAAATCTTATTTTTGGTACTCACAACGACGGGTATCAACCACCCTGCCATGAAAGTATGTTACCATCTCGGTTGCCCGAGGTTAGTATATATCAAAAGCGTCTGAACTGAGCACATTTATTAAAGTTCTGTAACGTATAAATGTTTACATCAACCAAATCCAAAACTAATTCAACAAATACAACTTTAATGTCTGACAACTAAAGAAATCAAAGCTAAGACTCGGACGGTGATGCTATGACTGGTGATGACACACTCCCATGACTGTCCCAAGCTCATCACTAGCAATACCTGTCAAGCCTGCTCACCATCCCCGAATGGATCACCGCAGATTCCACAAACAACAACGGGGTCGGATTACTCAACAATATAAGACAAACAAACGAAGTAATCAATCGATCATCTTCCAATCCCAATCTTTCTATCTCACATCAGAATCGACTACACACCAAAGTGTGTAGCCCGCCAGATTACCCATCGCAACAGTAATCCTCGCCGCCGATGGGTGACCGCGGCCGATCCCACCTAGTCCAGCTCCTCAACGAGCGACAAACAATCCCTGTCCCTTAATGTGCACATCCCCTCCCGTGGCGGGTTCCACGGAGGGCGAACTAGGGTGTGAAGCCACTCCCGCAAGTGACTCCACCACAATCACAATCACAAGACATCACAGCCGTCACAACACACTCACACCAACGTCGTCACAATAATCCCCATACTCCGATGATCAACAGATACAATAGTCACACAACAAACATGTCTTAACAATGAACAGTAAACTGAGTAGGGAAACCCTACCTTAGCAATAAATAGTAGAATGAAACTCGAACAATCAGAAAGGCTCCTCTACGAAGTCTTCTCCTATACAATAATCACGTAACACGATTACACATTGTACAATCCCCCATATTCCCAATTCCATATATGTATACAGTACCCCAAAGAATACGATTAACATAGAGATAGAACTTACCAACAGTAGAATAAAGAATTATACGCAAGAACTCTAAAGATTACACACACAACAATGCTATGGAATGATTAGGAAGTGATTAGGGAGAGATTAGGGTTAACGTAGAAATGATGAAGTTTGAAATGATCTTTTAGAAACTGATGCGGGATATAAAATAACCCTAAACATTCCCTAATCAAACCATCGAAATAACACTTCGCCAGACCGGATACTCAGTCGAGTAAGTGTATACTCGGCCGAGTATCCTCTACTCGGTCGAGTATTCACTATACTCGGCCGAGTATTCCTCGACAGAACCAAAACAACCCACGACAACAGCACTACTCGGCCGAGTAGGCTCTACTCGGTCGAGTAGTCACCAAAGAAAATCCGTAGTATTACAGTCTTCCCCCCTTAAAAAGAACTTCGTCCCGAAGTTCACACTCCACTCTAAAACAAGACACTACACAACGAAACAAGACTATACTAACCACATATAACAACGCCAAAGAACTACACAAGTCACCACAAAATTCACTACCCCGACTCAAAACAAAACAACAAAACACGACAGCGACCATCTCCTACTCCCCTAAAAAGACAACGGTTACGTCCCCGTAACCGAACATACCTGATCAAAAAGGTTAGGAAAACGTTCTCGCATAGCTTCCTCGGGTTCCCATGTGGCTTCCTCCACATTATGATTAGACCAAAGGACCTTGAGTAAGACCGTCTCACCATTCCGGGTCTTACGAACCTTGCGATCAAGAATCTCCTTAGGAATCTCTGCGTAGGACAAGGATTCATCAAGCTCGATGTTCTCCATCTCAAGGATATGCGACGGATCGCTCACATACTTCCGAAGTTGAGATACATGAAAAACATTGTGTACCCTATCCAAAGCTGGTGGCAACGCTAACCTGTAAGCCACTTTGCCTATACGGTCCAAAATCTCATAAGGACCTATAAACTGTTGGCTTAGCTTACCTTTCTTCCCAAACCTCATAACACCTCGCATAGGTGACACTTTCAAAAGGACCTTGTCACCTACTGCGAACTCAATGTCCCTGCGGTGTAAATCGGCATAGCTCTTCTGACGATCTTGAACTGCTCTCATCTTTTGCCGAATTAACTGGACTTGCTCAACCATATCTTGTACCAGCTGTGGCCCTAAAACCACTATCTCAGAACTATCATCCCAACAAACTGGACTTCGGCACTTCCGGCCATACAAAGCTTCAAAAGGTGTCATCCCGATGCTCGTATGATAACTGTTGTTGTATGAAAACTCGATCAGATCAAGCCTGTCTTCCCAATTGCCCCCAAACTCCATAACACATGCCCTCAACATGTCCTCTAAGGTCTTGATGGTCCGTTCTGTCTGACCATCGATTGCCGGATGAAAGGCTGTACTCATATTCAAAGTTGTACCCATCAACTCTTGCAGTTCTTGCCAAAACTTGGATATGAACCTCGCATCACGATCAGAAACGATATCTTTAGGTATACCATGTAACCGAACCACATGCCTCCTGTAACCCAGTGCCAGCTGCATCTTAGACCAAGCATCTTTCATGGGAACAAAGTGAGCTGACTTGGTTAACCGATCAACAATCACCCACATCATGTTATTACCTTGTTGTGACCTAGGCAACCCCACAATGAAGTCCATAGAGATCGACTCCCACTTCCACTCAGGTACTTCCAAAGATTGTATCTTACCTTGTGGTCTCCTTTGCTCACCCTTGACCCTTTGACAGGTCAAACATCTGGCCACAAACTCAGCTACATCTCTTTTCATGTTTGGCCACCAAAAAGTCTTCTTAAGGTCTTTGTAAAGCTTGTCACCACCCGGGTGAACTGAATAAGGAGTGTAATGAGCCTCTGTCAAGATCACTCTCCGCAACTCTTCATCCTCAGGAACACACCATCTCCCATCAAAACGAACACTCCCATCAGTATGGATAGAAAACCTGGAAACCGTTCCACTCTCTACCCTTGACTTCCACTCCTGAATCTTAGGATCAAGCTCTTGCTTACTCTTGATGTTCTCATACAACTCTGGCTCGATCGTCAAATCCCCGATGGTATCTCCCTTCCTTATCATAAAGATCCTCATCCTAGACATCTCATCCCTCAACTTCAGCAAAGACATGGCTGTACATAGCGAATGAACGCTCTTCCTACTCAGTGCATCTGCAACAACATTAGCCTTACCCTCGTGATAGATGATCTCCATATCGTAATCTCCGATCAGCTCCATCCACCGTCTTTGTCGCATGTTAAGCTCCTTCTGAGTGTAGATATATTTTAGACTCTTATGATCAGAAAACACCTTAAAAGTTGCTCCATAAAGGTAGTGCCTCCAAATCTTAAGAGCGAAAACAACTGCACCCAGCTCCAGGTCATGAGTAGGGTAGTTCTCCTCATATTGCTTCAGCTGTCTCGAAGCATAAGCTATGACTTTTCCTTCCTGCATCAAAACACAACCAAGACCATTCTTTGAAGCATCGGTATATACCTCAAAGTTCTCACATCCCTCTGGCAAGGCTAAGATAGGGGCTGTGGTCAAGCGTTCCTTTAAGGTCTGAAACGTCGTCTCACAACTCTCATCCCAAACAAACCTAACTTCCTTCCTCATCAAAGATGTCATAGGCCGTGCTATGGTAGAGAAATCTTTCACAAATCTTCTGTAGTAGCCAGCAAGGCCTAAGAAACTCCGAATCTCAGCAACATTCTTCGGCGATTCCCACTTTGTTACGGCCTCAATCTTACCAGGATCCACAGATACTCCCTTCTTAGATATCACATGCCCTAGAAAAGCCACTTCCTCTAACCAGAACTCGCACTTAGATAGCTTGGCATATAGTTGATTCTCTCTCAAGGTCTGCAAGACTATCCTCAAGTGCTCCTCGTGCTCTTCCTTAGTCTTAGAATAGACTAAGATGTCGTCGATAAAAACAACCACAAACCTGTCCAAAAACGGTGTAAAGATCCGATTCATCAAATCCATGAAAGCTGCTGGTGCATTGGTCAACCCAAAAGGCATCACCACGTACTCGTAGTGACCATATCGAGATCGGAACGCTGTCTTAGGAATATCCTCATCTGCTATCCTCAGCTGGTGATATCCCGACCTCAGATCAATCTTGGAAAACACACCTGCTCCACTTAGCTGGTCAAACAAATCATCAATCCTAGGCAACGGATACTTGTTCTTCACTGTGACACGATTGAGCTCTCTGTAATCAATGCACAGTCTCATACTCCCATCTTTCTTCTTTACAAAAAGAACTGGAGCTCCCCACGGTGACACACTAGGCCTGATATAACCCTTGCCTAGCAACTCATGTATCTGCTTTTTCAACTCTGCCAACTCTTTAGGTGCCATACGGTAAGGTGCTTTAGATATAGGACCCGTTCCCGGCTTAAGCTCCACGCTGAAATCAACATCCCGCTTGGGAGGCAAACTCGGTATCTCCTCAGGAAAAACATCTTCGAACTCTCTCACCACGGATATCTCGGTTTGTCGGCGGCTCTACTCGGTGGTCTCTCATATGACAGAGAATCAAGGGACACTTCTTCCTCAAACATGACTTTAAAGTCATCACAGCTATGAACCTACACTTAGGCTTTACCACAAATCCTCTATAGGACACCCTAACACCCTTAGGACCCTTTAAGGACACTTTCTTTTGCCGACAATCTATCCTGGCATCATACTTACCTAGCCAATCCATCCCGACAATCACCTCGAACCCATCCATAGGAAACTCTAACAGGTCTACTGGTAAATCTACCCCTCCAACTACCATGGATACTCCCTTATACAACTTGAGACACGACACAGACTCCCCTGAAGGTATGAACACATCATCTTTTACAACCTCAAACTTTCCCAAACCCATAGACACAGCATGACTCTTAGACACAAAAGAATGTGTAGCCCCTGAATCAAACAAAACAAAGGACGGTACATTATGAACAAGAAAGGTACCGGTAACTACATGAGCATCATCCTGTGCTTCCTGCTTGTCCATCATGAAAAGCTTCCCACTGTTTTTCTGTCCTCCACCCTGAACTGAAGCATTGGAGGTACTTGGCTTGGCTGCCGAATCCTGGGTGGTGCTGTTGTTCTGGCGCTGATATGATCCACCACCACCGCGGTTGTAACCGCCCTGGTTGCCCTGTCCACCTCTGTTGCCCCATGAACCTCCCGGTCGGTTACTAGCAAAACTCTGAGTTGGCCCCTGAGAAAAATTCCCTGACCGAGCTCCTGAACCAGTGTCGGGCTTGTAGCTCGTGCATTCCCGTCTTTTGTGGCCTATCCCACCACAGTTGAAGCATGTAAGGTTAGAGTTGTCACTCACACTCCGACCTCCATTCTTTCCCCAGCCACGAGATCCTCCCGAGAAACCAGCTCCACCAGAAAAAGCCTTAGCATGGTTGAAGTTCCCTTTCTTGTTGGCCGACTGACTGTTGCTTCCACTGTCAGCCTTCCTCTTTTCCGCAGCAGTCCTCTCATCGATCTCTCTTGAGAGATCTACCATTCTCTCAGCTTGACCCGCTCTCAGATACACTTCCTTGAGGTCAGTAGCAACCCCGGCTGGCATACGACTCACGATCTTAGCAGATAAACCCCTCTCAAAACGGAGAGCCAAACCTCTCTGTCCTAGCTGCATGTCCTCAACATAACGAGATAGCTCCAGGAACCGATGATAGTAGTCAGTGACTGTCATCTCTTCAGTCATGGTGAAGGAATCAAAGTCGGATCTCATCTTGTGTCGGATATGCTCCGGCACAAACTGCTCCCTCATAGCACTCTTCAACCCAGACCAAGGAATAGCTCCTTCAGCCTGGTAAAAAGCTCTAGCATCTTCCTTGACGTTTTGCCACCAAACTGCAGCTTCACCTCTTAGATAGTATACTTCATGTTCTACGATCATGTCTTCAGGACACTTAACCATTTCCATGAGAGCTTCAATCTCACGGTGCCACTTTTCGAGTAGCTTTGGTTCACCTACCCCCTCATATGTGGGAGGGTTGAAACGAGCAATGATGATGCTGAGCTGAGTAGCATCCATCAACTTCTCATTCCCCTTTCCCACATTTTCGAGAGCTTCAAGGAGAGCCTCTTGTTGCTCAATCATGCGAGCAACCTCATCAAGAGTCATCTCAGAAGCTTGGATCTGCGCGGGAGTTCTTTTGGGCAGCATTTTGAGCTGACAAGAAACAAGGAATCGTAAGCACAAAAGCCTACGGCTCAAAATGTAACAACCTTCCGCCAAAGGAACACTCGGCCGAGTATACAACCTTACTCGGTCGAGTAACGACTACTCGGTCGAGTAGTCCCCAGATACTCGGTCGAGTATCGACTCCAGAAGCAAACGTCAAAAACTCAAAAAAAAAACACTCGGTCGAGTAAAACAACACTCGACCGAGTAGTCACTACTCGGTCGAGTATACTTACTTACTCGGTCGAGTTCTCACATACAGTAGCCTCTGTTACTCACTGCCAAACAACACTCGGTCGAGTGCTTGGTTACTCGGCCGAGTGCTCCCTACTCGGTCGAGTACCTGCCCTGCTCGGCCGAGTCACACTATAGACGGGTATACAGTATAAGATTCTCTATCATGCTCACTATCAAGAACTTAAATGCCACGTTATAATCACACCAGCATACAATTCATGCATATGCTAAATCCAACATAACAAACATTCACAAACCCGTCACCTCCACCATTTCTCCAATCACCACACTTATAAATTTCAACACACACCCTTTCAACTATCAACTATTACCAACATGCAACTTCACATACATGTACATACAAAACCCAACTCTCAGCACACTTCCCCCATGTTACCGGCTCGAGTTAATGAGGGCCAATTTGCGACTCCGGGACGTCTCCCGAGTCTTTGCGGTAGCTCCAAACAACTCTCCCTGGGTTCATTTTATTTAGACTCCCTAGGTTCATTAGATTCATTTGTTTAGGTGCCGGAATCTTCGGCTCTGATACCACTTTGTAACACCCTCTCATATCAAGGTGCCTTACCAGGACCACCCTGCCATGAAAGTATGTTACCATCTCGGTTGCCCGAGGTTAGTATATATTAAAAGCGTCTGAACTAAGCACATTTATTAAAGTTCTGTAACGTATAAAAGTTTACATCAACCAAATCCAAAACTAATTCGACAAATACAACTTTAATGTCTGACAACTAAAGAAATCAAAGCTAAGACTCGGACGGTGATGCTATGACTGGTGATGACACACTCCCATGACTGTCCCAAGCTCATCACTAGCAATACCTGTCAAGCCTGCTCACCATCCCCGAATGGATCACCGCAGATTCCACAAACAACAACGGGGTCAGTATTACTCAACAATATAAGACAAACAAACGAATTAATCAACTGATCATCTTCCAATCCCAATCTTTCTATCTCACACTGTAACCGACTACACACCAAAGTGTGTAGCCCTGCCAGATTACCCATCGCAACAGGTAATCCTCGCCGCCAGTGGGTGACCGCAGCCGATCCCACCTAGTCCAGCTCCTCAACGAGCGACAAACAATCCCTGTCCCTTAATGTGCACATCCCCTTCTGTGGCGGGTTCCACGGAGGGCGAACTAGGGTGTGAAGCCACTCCCGCAAGTGACTCCACCACAATCACAATCACAAGACATCACAGCCGTCACAACACCCTCACACCAACGTCGTCACAACAATCCCCATACTCCGATGATCAACAGATACAATAGTCACACAACAAACATGTCTTAACAATGAACAGTAAACTGAGTAGGGAAACCCTACCTTAGCAATCAACAGTAGAATGAAACTCGAACAATCAGAAAGGTTCCTCTACGAAGTCTTCTCCTATACAATAATCACGTAACACGATTACACATTGTACAATCCCCCATATTCCCAACTCCATATATCTATACAGTACCCCAAAGAATACGATTAACATAGAGATAGAACTTACCAACAGTAGAATGAAGAATTATACGCAAGAACTCCAAAGATTACACACACAACAATGTTATGGAATGATTAGGAAGTGATTAGGGAGAGATTAGGGTTAACGTAGAAATGATGAAGTTTGAAATGATCTTTTAGAAACTGGCGCGGGATATAAAATAACCCTAAACATTCCCTAATCAAACCGTCGAAATAACACTTCGCCAGACCGGATACTCGGTCGAGTAAGTGTATACTCGGCCGAGTATCCTCTACTCGGTCGAGTATTCACTATACTCGGCCGAGTATTCCTCGGCAGAACCAAAACAACTCACGACAACAGCACTACTCGGCCGAGTAGGCTCTACTCGGTCGAGTAGTCACCAAAGAAAATCCGTAGTATTACATAAACCACTGTGTACCAAAAGACCTCTCCAGAACTGATATCAGTGACTTCAACAGTTATATGCTGATCATTACTGTAAAGAAGATGAATTCTAAAAAGCTGAGGTACCCAAATGATCCAGACTCGACCACCAGGATGATGTAAATTGTTGTTAATGCCATTCCAATGTTGTCCAAGGTTATTAAGAACATTAAGGAAATCCTGCTCCTTTATTTTTGTCTCCACCAAACCAAATAAACCTACTTTATTGTAATAGAGAAACTGCTTAATATCTAGCTGTTTATTTGGATTATTCATACCCCTGACATTCCAAAACCCCAATTTATCCATTATCATTAGTAACAGGCACTCCACTCCCCTGTTTGCCTGGAATAGGTTCCTTGCTTGCAGTACGTTCTGGTGAAACAGCTGCCAAATATGAAGTACGAGGTCTAAGATGTGAGACTGGAGCATGTTCCTGCCTGACTAACTGTATAATTGGACTCACTGGTGTAGGTATGTTGGCAGAATTATGGATAGTAATCCCACCAAAAGGAGGAGTAGCAGGAGGTGCTACCACTGGTTGAGTTTGAGTAGGTTTTACATTGTTCCCAGTGGGTTTACTCACTGGCCTGTAAACCTGAACTTGTCTAGGAACTGCCACTTTCTTCTTACAATCCACCTTTGAATGGCCAATACCTTTACAAGACCCACACACCAATGGTTTCCATTCGTATTCCACACCAACATTCACTTCAAAGCCTTTTTCATTCTTAAAATAAATTCTCTCAGGGAAATCTTGCCCCACTTGCACTTCTACCATAAGTCTAGCATAGCCAATCCTGGTTTTCTCAAGTGTAGCACTGTCAGCTCTCATGTATTTCCCAATCAGTGAAGCAAGTTTTTCCAGTGTCTTCTCTCCCCAGAATTTCAGTCCCAAACCACACAAACGGATTCACACAGGCACAGCTTTGACAGGTTCTTTGGCGAGAGAAGCATTCTCAGACCAGGGTTTAACAACAAGAGGCTTGTTGTCAAACATGGGGAACCCTTGTTTCAGGACTAGGTTTCGACACTCCATTGTGGGAAAATGTACTAGAAAAGCGCCATTAGGTAAAAAGGATACTTTTTCATATTTATATTTCTCCCACAAGGTGTTAATAAACCCAAACAGACGCGCCCATGGAGGATTACCCACTAAAACATAACATATAACGGCCGTAGACCAGTAGTCAATTTCAGGTTGGACTTCCTCAGGCGTTATCTGAAGTAACTCTTTTTGGTCTTTAGTAGGAGAACGAGGAAGAGACTTACCAGAAACCTGAGTCCATCCCGCTTCCCCAGCAACAGGGTTATCCTCATCAGAAGCTGCTTCTTCAACCTCCACAACTGGGATTTCCTCCTCAACTGAGTCTACATCATCTTCCACTACTGGGGCATCCTCCGCGACTGACTTACCATCATCTTCCACAACAGTATCCAAGTTAATAACAGGAATCCCCACAATCTCACTGACCGGCCTCGTAGTCTTCGCATCAGCAGATTGCGGAATAGTTGCTAATTGTGAACTGGATGCCGCCATCTCCAAATGAGTAGGTTCCATCGATTCCTCACTATTATCAAGTCGTAAATTTTCTAGATTCGAAAAAGAAAGTCGCAATTTAGCTTTGGATTTTTTAATTTTGTTAAGAGAAGATTTAGATCGAGGTTTCTTTGCCATGTTGCAACTGAAACCCTAATTTTCTAGAGAGGATTTTCTCTCTCTTGAAGTCATTCTCTCTCTTGTTTTTTACTCTTATATATTCATTATTAATAATAATATTCATAACATATTTATTATTATTATTATTATTATTATTATTATTATTATTATATATATAATATTATTATATAAATATGTTATTATATTATATTTATTATTTTATTAATATATTAATTATTATTAATATTATTAATCACATATTTATTATTATTATATTTAATATTATTATATTTAATAAGTTATTATATTAGACCTATTATTATTATTATATTATTTAATTTTTAGTTATTATTATTATTATTATTATTCATAATGGTATCATTTATATTATTAATATATTATTATTATTAGTGTATTTATTGTTATATTACTATTTTATTTTTTTATATATCTTATTAGATTATTATTATTATATTATATTAATATATTATTATTCTTAATGAATAATATTATAATAATATTAATTATTATTATTATTGGTATTATTGTTATTATAATATTTATTATTATTGGTATTATTATTATTAGTATAATATTTTTATTATTATTGCAGTTCAGTTCGGTTCAGTTCAGTTAAGCTCTATTAAGTTCAGTTCAGTTCGGTTCGGTTCGGTTCAGTCCAAAAGAACAGGACTTTAGTCTCACTATAGACGGATATATCCGTCTAAAGTGAAAGACGGGTCAAATATGCTTAAAGTGGCGATATTTTTGGGTTCTACCATGCAACTTGTTGCTTATCTTATGCTTAAAATAGGTGGATACTTGACCCGTTTATAACTATAGACGGGTATCTCCTGTCTATAATGAGAATTTGTTTGAAAACAAAGATCATCTTTTTTTACAAATGTCGCTTGATTAGTTCTGTTATCCAAGACATGAACATTATTGGCTTTAGCATTTTTTTGTCAAATTATGATAATATTACAAGTCAAAGTTTTCTAATGACACTCAATTATCTCAAAGACCTAATTCCAAAAGATGATTTCATTAAGATTATTTTTATTTGGTGAAATGCATGGTTTTATAGAAATGACATTATCTTAATAATGTTCATATCAATTTGAGTAAACTTATTATTCTATGTAATAATAACATTAAGATTTGGAATGAGACTAGACATAAGGATCTCAACAATCCTGAGAAAGACGAATCAATTAGAAACACTACTAGTATGGCAGAAATCTGGTGGGAAAAATCTAAAACGGTTTTTTAAAGTTCAATTTTGACTGATCGAAAATAGTTGGGAATAAAGCTGCTTTAGGATACTCTATAAGAGTTGTCATTTTGTTAGGAGCAAAAAATTGTGGATCTAACAACATTCTTGATGCAAAAGCCCTAACATTAAAAGAAGAAATTTTAGCAGTTAAATACTTAGAATCTCAAAGCTACTTGAGGGTGATAATTTATGCGTCATAAACTCTATTCGCGGTACTTGCCAAATTCCTTGAGAAATTTCAAGTATTATCAAAAATGTGAAAATAGATTTTCATTTCTTTGAGGAAGTGACTATTAATCATTGGTTTTGTAAAGCTAACAAAGTTGCTAATTTTATGGCTTCTATTCAATATGCATGTCCAAACTCTTTCAAGATGATTCGATAGCCGATGGTTTAAGCTTACCTCATTCATCCAAAAGGACGAGATATGTTGGTCATATTCTAGAGGATCAACCTAGTTTTCTTACCTTATAAAAAAAAAAATTTAAAAAAAAATCCAGCTCGAACCGACCCAGTCTATACTCTACCCCACCCACCGCCGGTCATGGGTTAGGCTCATTGGATCTACTAGCAGAAATTCAATGCGTAATCTCAGCAAAAACATGTTTTTTCTTGTGAAAGTATAAGGTATTTTAGAACTTAGCCCCTCTCAAGTACACTAATTTTCCAATTCATCATAAAATTTTAATATAGACTTCCTACACAGTCAATTCTACTAATATGCATGAAATTCCAAGGAAGAAACAACCATTCATCATATCCTTTTGCTGGAGTCTAATTGTAAATTTGTACACGTCCAACAGGTAGCATCAATTGTTGCACAAATTAACTATGATTCATTGTTAATTGTTAGGACCCGGAAAAAAATGAGTGACATGATGTAAAAATGAGTTATGGAATAAGTACTTTTTAAATTTTAAAGTAATCCTAATTTTAAGCGATGTAACAAGAGTATATGTTAACAAAAAGAGACAAAAATATACCAAGAAGGAGCTCTTGTACATGCAAAATTTCACATCGAAACTAATAATAATTATCTTCTGGAGTTCTGGTGTATCTTTTCTCTTCAAGTTTGCCTTCTCTACAATGTAAATTGAGGTTTCTAACATTGAATGATTTACCTCATCTTTTGTACACAAAATAACTGGTTACTCTATAGTCTATACCTTTCCTCACATAATTGCTGCTAACCCCACAAAATCCCCTTCTTTTGTTGTCACATCTGAAGTATAACTGGAGCTCCGAGATTTCACTGCAAATAACCAGATGAGCCCGCGTTATCATATGTAACACAACCAAAACAATATCCCTGTACCGTAAAAGGCTCCAGTTCTATGATGGGACTGTTTTCAGATAACTGGTAATGAAAATTGTGTCTAATAATATTAGACTTTGAGATTAATGAGAATACCTAGCCATTTTTATAAATTTGTTCACTCCAGTTAGTCTTGTATACGACATAGAATGGTCTTACATGAGAACAACAGAAATATTTATGTATTCGTCATTTAGATGGGTAAAGGGTTGGTCTCACATGCAAGACCCTCTCAAATAAGTGTTTGAACATTTGTTTCGAGTAATCTGTAGTGGCCTAGTGGGTTGGTGGAGGATGACTTACTTGAAACATTAGTGATCACGTTGACACCCTTCTGAGCAGCAAGTGCCTTTAACTTGTTTCCTGTACCCAATAATAGCAGACTTTTCATGTGCTGTTTTTGTTCTTTAGGGCTAGCTGTCTTGGTCAAAGCTTCCTCAAAGGCAGTCAGATCTTGGTGACTAATACAAGGAAGCGACGATAATATCTGAAGCAAGCAAAACACAATTCCAATAAATTAAAAACAGGAAAAAAGGGAAAACTCTGAATTAAATTACTTTATTGATTCATTAAAAAATCATTATCAGAAGTTTAACAACTCACCTGTCTTGGCGCAGGGTCTCTATCAGCAAGATAAATGAATATCTCGCGACATAGACCAACGATATCTGAGCTATGAAAAGCATTTGACTCCAGGGTTAAACCTTGGATAGCAGCATAGAACAAGTCTTTGGCAACAAACTCTCGAATCTCCACATTATTTGATGTAATAGCCAAAACAACTATGACATTGCAAAAGGAACAAACTTTAGACATAGCCTCACTATCTGTCCATTTAAATGCCTCCAAACATATTTGCAGCGCTGGAACCGCCAAGTTTTTGTGCTTCAGTAAGAAGCTGCACATTAAAAGCGTATAATTGATGGCATGTCTAAACGGATAATTATGTAATGCAGTTTCACACCTATATTATTGTAAAACTGCATATTGATTGACCCAAGAATCCCTACAAAAAAATTCTTTTAGCAACATAATTTCGGATATGGGGTATATGTGTCACTGGTGTTGTTTTACAAAATCTGTGTGTAAAAATTGATTTACAAGAGACTTCCCGAGTCCCAATACGAAAACAAAGCATAGAGATAGGAAAAGTTATAGTCGCATACCCAACGCAGGAAGTAGACCCATATGCATTCAAGTCTTTCAAAGAGGATAAATCTATGCGGGTGATATGCCCTGACTGATCCAAAGAGGGAATCCCATTATTGAGTCCAGGGGAAGCTAATGTTGCTAGTATAGCGCATACTTCACGGGTTAAATCACGAAGAAGCTTCTCCTCCATCACCTCCACTTTGAGGTCGGACCCTCCAAGCATAGTGCAAACATCTGGAACCTTAGCCCTGCCTTCATTTAAAAGACCTGACCATGAGGAACTCAGAGCTTGCTGAGAATGGACAAGTATTGGGTGTAAAAGTTTTTCTAGCCAAGTGTCCCATAAATTTGGAGGGCAAGATCTGATTAATGGGATGATGACCAAATGAATGAGGTTCTTCAAATGTCTGAATTCCATCGACTGTATATTCTCCACTAGAGCCATAGCTACAGAAGGGAGATCTACACATTTGAAAAAAGCATCTCCAACAGTCGTAGCCAAGCCCAGAACATCATACCTAAACATAGATAAAACAGGTATAATCTATAAGGGTTACTTTAATAGCTCAATGAAAGTAATATAGTACAACACCAGATGTAAAATATAACAGTTGATGTTGAAGATTATATAAAAACAATTGATGAAGAATATGGTGACAATTTCATCCTCCACCAATTGAACACTCACTAAGTTCATTTGCAGAAATAATTGATTCATTATTTCATTGCCATGAATACTTGCTTCAGCTTTTGATCATAAAGATCATCACAAGAAAACGACACTACTCCATGGCCTCAACAGCTACTGCCAAAGGCTGGGTAAGATAATCAAATGTACGAGAGGCTGGATACCAGTGACTTAAGATGGTATCACGGCTGAATGCTTCTTTACGATAACAATGTCACAACACGGAAGCAGTTTTTATCACCCACTAATTTGATGTTTGGGCGAGTACTAGTCAAGATGGAAATAAGAAAAATGACTGAATGCTTCATCACAAAAGACACCAGCAAACACTAGTTTAATGTTTGCACGAGTACTTACAAAGATGGAATACGAAATAACTGTCCAGAATCCAGATTAGTAAGTTAAAATCAGGATCCAGGAATACGCTAACCTTAAAAGCAAAACACCCAATAGCCACATACAGTCTGATCAAGTGCTTATCAATCAAATAAGTCAATGAAAATTGCAAAAAAAAAAAAAAATCAAAAACATCACACATACCCACTGTCCCGGACGCCTTTCAACCAATTTCGTATGTCTTTCTCATTGGACTCTCCATATGTATCCTTGCTCATGTCTACTAAAGATCCATCGCCAAAACCCAATGCACCTTTGGGGGCTTTCATGTTCGCTTCTCCAAGAAGACTAGTTCTCTCTACATCACTCATGGCAAGTGCAGCTTTTACCTTTTCAGGCAAGGATTGTGTCACTTGAGGAGACCAAAGGGAATGCATCGCACGTAAAAGCTGCAATGAGGAAAAATAATGTCGAAACAAATAAATAGAAAGTTTACAAAACCAATAGACAAATCTAAGTGTCTCCAAATGGACATATTTTAAGATCCCACAGGGAAAGGAGTAGGTGATAATAAATCGCCTACATCATAGACTGCAACATGAGTCACAACTGAGTTTTCAAGATCTTACAGGTTACTGGAACCGAATTTTAAAGCAGTATCTGCCACATTTGTGGCGCAACGGTCACGATCAGACCGAGATGCCTAATCGTAGATCAGTAAATCATGTGGGTGAACGACTGAACATACTTTCAGAAGAGGTGGCAACATCCACGACAAGTGAGGTGCCATTGGATGGACTGGAGGATTTTCTGTTGAAACATCCTGCATGTTAATCTTCCTGATTTTGCTTCTCTTCAGCGCCCTCTCGAAGAATGTTACCGTATGAAAAAGTGACCACATCAATGGGGTATCAGAACACAAGCGAACAAAACCAAATGGATCTGACAGATAAGCATTTTGCCATTCCAGCTGGACCCACTGTTTACTCATAGGTTCAAGCAACCAGACCAAAACTTCTTGCTGTTGTTGTACGCTATAAAAAAAACATAACTCTAAAAGTATAAATATAATGGATCAAACAACAAAAGGAGGTGAAACATATTGCCAATGAAGTAATTACCCAGCAGCAGAAGCCATAATAAGAAATGCTTCACCAAGAAGGTTGTGCTCCCCACGAAGCAAAAGACCTTCATTTTGCAGATGTGCCATCATATCCGCAATTCCCTGCAAAATAAGGTGAAAGACATAAAGCTTAATTTCGTGTTAATATCATACATTTCATACAAATGCATCCATGGTTGTCGACCTCCACCAGTTTACATGAATTTTATGAACATCCAAATTTTTTGACAATTAAATGTGTTTTACACGCTAATTACAGATGCATTTGAATTTGCCATACGCAATGAGATCATCTATATCCATTGGAGACAATGAGTGAGAAACCATCATTTATTGATCCAAATTAATCTCAGTCAAAGAGAACAAAGGTCCAGCTACAAGTCCTTGGAAAATGAGTGCAACGAAATGACAGGCAGCTGGAGATAACAGAGATTCACACTTACAAGTAAGAAAATTCTATGCAAATAATTTTTAGAATTGAAGCAGAATAATCATGTTTAAAATCACAGTATCAGTCGCGGTAACGGTGTCAGGGGAATCATCCTCGACTCGGCTGTTGCACTCCGAGTTGCGGTTATCACTGTGATATTAATTTTTCAAGCTTTTGTAGATATTTTATCATCTATATGGCTATTTCATAAAAAAAATTAAGATCAATTCTATTTAGAATTATCAATTAGACCAATGTTATAATCCCTTCGTTCCGCCGAGAAGTTATCTATTTCCGTTTTAGGGTGTATCATTCAATAGTTATCTATTTCCATATTTAGTAGGAGTATGTTTTGTGGGTCTTTCATGTGCAAGTCGGAAAATGGTGATTTGTGTGGTCCAAAATCGCCCTCTCTTATTTTTTTGGTCTTATCTATTTTCGTTTTAGGGTGTATCATTCAATAGGTATCTATTTCCATTTTAAGTATGTTTTTGTGGGCCACGTGTAAGTCGTAAAATGGTGATTTGTTTTGTCCAAAATCACCTCGCTTATTTTCTTGGTCTTTGTGCCATAAGCAATAGATAACTATTGACTGGGACGGAGTCACGGAGGTAGTACAACTTTTAAGAGCTTTTCATTACAAAATTTGGCCGGTACAAGTTATAACTCACTAATCTCGGGTTCACCGCGGTCCATATCGGGCCAAGTTCCGATTCACGTCATAAATAAGTCGTCTATGCCGATATTATCCTATTTTTAATCTACCCAATACATCTTGACATATCTCGTATCGGCCACCTCTGATGCCGATACTTGGAAATCATTGATCAAAGATAACATCATAATTCTAAAAATTACTACAAATTTAAGCAATCAATACATAATTTTAAGTGATGTTTTTTAAATCACAAATTATTATTTCAGACACACATATCCATTTTAAATAAGAAACGGGTCAAATACATCCCATTGAACAAAACATGTTGTCGTCTTTTGAATGCAAAAGAGTATGTCCTTACTATCTGTGATAGTATTTGGACCTGTTTTAGAGATAAAATGGATAACTTCGTCCTAAGCAAGACTTATTGTTTTGAAATAATATATCCAATCAATGAATACGTCTAAATGAGTCCATAACCCACAGCGGCATAAAACCATAGGACCTGAAGACAACTAATTTGCTACCCAGCAGGTCGTGGTGAACATCCTGGATAAAACCATTAATAGTACTTACTACGAGCTTTACTCCAAAAGATATGGTATGCACTACTAAATAAAATAAACTGTAGCAGAACTCACTTTTTTCTCCCCTAAGTTCCTTAATATTTTAGACGGAAAAGGAGATGAGAATCATCAAATACCTTCATGTGAGGAAGCAGACTTCTGTCAGCAACTCTAGCAATCCGGATGAAAGATGTACAAATCTGTAACCTGGCATGCCGGGCACTGTTTGTTGAAGGATCCTGTCAATGAACCATATATTTGAATAAACAAAATGTCTAAGGAGGTCCCTTGTGCAATCATACATATCAATGATTAAATAAAAGAAGCTGGAGAAAAGACCTTGGCAATGACAGGGAGGGAGGTCAAAAGTTCAAAGAGCTTATTAACAACAGGACCGACTGCATCCGGAAAAACCTTCAGAAAAGGACCCAATGCGTGAAAAAAGTGGCCGAGGACTTCAACAAGCACAGGTTCACTCCACTTCAAGGTAAGCAGCTGCTGCAGGAGACCTTCAGTTCACCAGATTTAGGAATCATAGAAAATATGAGGAACAATATTCGTAATAACTATATTCCCTTTAAATCAGAAAGACACCCAAGTTTCGTTTCTGGGTTAATTTGTAAAGACTAACCACTTTTTTTGGGTTAACCTTCTAATTACAAAAAGACCTTACTGCGTTTAACGAAGTGTCCCATTTGCCCTTTTGTTTCTATTTGAAAATGAGGTAGCACATAATAACTAAGCAGATTCTACCTTCAAATATCCTGCACAATGTAAGTTGAATTTCCGAGTTACTTGCTCCAGAATCATTAGTTCCGTCAAAAAGTGCAATAACAATGTTCTCCAACGCAAATTCCATGCTCTCCAGTATGGCCAATTCCTGAGATTATTGTCAGCAAAAATATTCTCTTAATAAAGCAGAGAGGACACACGCCATACAGTTCTCTTTTTATACATGGAAACAAAAAAGTGAAGAGTAAAAAAAATGACCAAAGAGGACACAAGATATGATATGAAAATTCAGAAACACTTTCGCGATCTATATTTACCAAATTACCTGAATTGGCATGGAAGAGGACAATATTGATTTAATAATCATGACTACTCTATCAGATACTCTCACAGCAGCAACAATCGGCTTGTGGTTTGAAACAAACCGAATCAGTTCCATCTGACAATCAGTAGAACCATGAATCAGAATAGGGTAAGAAAACAGCACGAAAGAATACTGAACCATAGGCAGAACAAGGCTGTGGAGGCAAATCAATTTATCCTACGTTCTTCAACATCAGTTGCAATTTTTTATCGGAGTCCGTCATAAATAAATTTGTTTTTTTTTTAGTTTGGTCGTCTTACAGATCTCACTATACCAGACTTCATAACTGCCACGTAGCTTATTTTGCCAACATAATCAATTGGTGTTAGCTAACAACTGCCTAGTGTCCAATAAATATTTCCCTTTAATATATTCAAAAAACATACAACAATAAATAACTATGGATCCGATCAATCATATGCAGGACTTGAAAAGCTTCCAAAGATGTAAGAAGTCATACCCTCTATGTTACCCAGTCTCAATTAGCCGTCCTAAGTGCCAGACTCTCTTATTTTGTCAAAACCCAGATTTGTTTATACCATTAGCAATTAACCCACCTAACTAACTAACTCCCAAGTCCTCAACCACCCCCTTAACCCAGCCACAATATCCACCTCTAATTCACGATCCTACCCTGCCTCGTTTCATTGCTGCCAACCTCTGATGCCTCCACCCACCCATTCACCCAACTTCCTCTCTTCCTCCATCGGTTACCTTGTTGCATCCGGCACAAGGCTTCATCCTCGCCTCACATATAAACCCTTTTCTTTACTCTCATTTTTCTGACCTCCCCAATACAAGAGATTTTATCCCACACCAAAGGCCTCAAAGCAACATCTGAGCCCTATACACAAACCAAATCTTGCACAGATTACTAGTCATAGAAGATTTTTGACACATGGAATGAAATACTTCAGTTACATAGACGTATACAGTCGAAGGTGAGTCCACACTGCTAATTCAGTTGCGATTCTTCATTGCTCATGTGGAGATGAAAGATTTTCACAGGTCTAGAATAAATGATCAATAACATTGAAATTTAATTTTGTTGATGTTCTCTCCTGTGTATTTTATGCAGCTGACGTTCGCTCCTACTTTTTAACCAACTTCAACTTCCATCTCATTTTACCCTTGTTGTAATGTTTGTGTCAAAAGCAATATGAAACAGGAAGAGAAGTGGAGAGATTTAATTTTTGAACAACCCAAAACCAAACTTCTTCCAAGTTTTATTTTACATCGTCTTTGTCTCTAAAAACTGACTTTATGCTGAATCTTTCTTTTTTTTTTTTTAAAAATAATGTTGAAATTTTGAAATAATTAGCAAAATGAGGTTGGCCAAAATTTATTTAGCGAAATGGAGTTACGCCACTTCATGTGGCGTGTTTACGAGACATGCGAAAGGTGGGAAGAAAAATAGACAACTGAAAGCGTAATTCCTTCTTTAAACACACCACGCAGAGTAGCGTCTCGTTTGAGCCCCATTTTGCTAAATAAGTTTTGCCCGGCCCCATATTTGCTAATTATTATATTTTATTTCAACATTATTCTAAAAACAAATTCCTCTATGACAATGTGAGGCTATTCAATAACATATACTCCATACTCTGATTCTGAAGAGTCAACACTTGGTAAAATACTAAAATGCACAAGGGAGAAATAATAAACAAGGTATATATGACAAACCAGCTTTGAACGATATTGACTGAATTCTCCCTTGTCCTCAAAATCATCACTCCACAGTTCCAATTGCCCCAAAGAAACCATAGTCTCTGGAGAGATTTTTTCTTTTCTGAGAAGACGCAGGAAAGATATATCCAGAATAGCACCACAGTAGTCATCATTTATTAGATTCAAAATCTCTTTCTTCACTTTTTCAGCCTGCCCACTGCCAGTAACACTGCTTACTGCACCGTCTCCAGATGCAACAGACTTGGGTTTCCACAATAAATCTCTCATCAATGCCTATTAAAGTAAAGGGGCGACATGAGTCCAAAGGTAACTTTAGAAGAAATTTAGAAAATGAGGTGAAGTTTAAACAGACCAGCCAGAAAGACAGCGATTGGAAATGAAGGGCGAATCGACGATGTTGGAAGTAACCCAGCATCTGCACAGACACATGTTCATTGATTATAGATATCTCTGTATTAAAATAAGCAACTAATATTATGAGTACAAATGATGTAACCTGCAATGCAAGCCCTAATTTCGGCGTATTAAAGATCTAAGAATATATTACCTCCAATTACTCATTTGACTTTGGTAGTCAGCCGATGTCCACACTCCACAATGAGCATTAATTTTGACAAATATATGTGGATATACACCGTAAAATTTGTCACATTTGATTTATCAAAAAGATAATTACTCACATTGCACTTATAAGAAGTTGTGCTATTATCTGTCAACGTTGACATCGTCTGACCAAATGGAAACAATATAATTCGGATGGGGGGAGTATGACATTTCTGAAGTTTGGAATATTTTTTTTACTTCCAAACAGAAGCTCCTCAAACAGAAGTAAAGGTTAAAAATGCAGCATGAAGTCAAAAACGATGGGACAAATCCTTCAGAAAGGCAGAAATATTATGACGATCGAACACCGTACAGTGTACTTCTAAACGAGTGTGTGTAAGTAGCCCTAAACAATCAGAATGCAAATCTAGCATCACAAGCAAAGTACCTGTTGAAGAAATAAAGATACCCCAAGCATATCACTAGAGATGCAAATCAGATTTGCGGAGCCAAGAGAAACCATGCTCTCGCATATTAACTCCGCGAATTCAAGTTCACTGTCGTCAATGGCCCCACCTCCCACGCTAGATTTATTGAGGAAATCTCCAGAGACCTTCATTAAAATCTGAAAGATACTGCTCACTGCAGAATCAAATTCTGAAGATGCATCAGCAGGTCTCTTTCTGCAAATCAACATAAATAATAGCAATTCAATATTTGTTTGTCAATCATCACAAAGTATAGCCTGAAGCCCTGAACGCTAAGAGGAAATGGAAAAAGATCTCAGCCGTATACGGCGTATACCTTGCTGCGACGAGCTTGAAAAACTCACATGCGTGAAGTCGGAAATCGGGGGAAGAAAGCAAGTAGCCACACCTGCAGTAAGAAGTTTTCTGGAGAATGAGAAGAATTACATAAGTGAGTCATGGCATAAGATTTTAAAAGGTTTACATTACCCATTTATTATGTTATATTTGGTAAGATCAGGCAACGGTGCCCACTCGGCATAAGCATTTATTGCATTCAAGGTCGCAGTTACAGTGGCTACATGCTGTTTTGCAATGTCCATTTGCTGTCGCTGAGCCTCATTCACAGCCGCTCCATAGTGCCTTTCTAGCAGCTACATCAGAAATTATCAGAGCATGAGACACCCCAAGAAAAATGATACAGATGCCTTTCCTATTTGACAATTAACAGGTATAGAACTATGTTATCCTTGGGAACATACAGTGAACAACAACGGCAAAATTTCTGGCAGAGAATCTGTGAGTCCACGTAATAATAACCGGCGTCTCTCACCTGTAAAATTCAAATCGAAGAACGGTCAGATAAAAGCAACATTAATAGCTCTAAACACCAAAATATAGCTCATTTTTTGTTGAATAAAATTGGACAAATTTTCTTTACCTTCTAAATCTTCATTATGAACAGTAATATCTTCAGGCAGCCATCTAAGCATCATTGAAACTAATTCTGCCTGAATATTATATCTCAAATGTTAATATTCATTACAGATTAAATGTTCCTACTTGAGGATAAAAATGAAAAAATACGAACATAATGCTATATAAATTCTTTGATGAGGGAGCAGAGTTTTACTTGAGAAGGACCATTATTAGACAAGGCCACAACAGAAGGGAGAAGCTCCTGCCACAAACTAGGGCCTTCTCTTCGCACTATCTGAAGAAAAAAAAAAATATTCATGAAAAAATCCCATTAGGAAGCAATTGACACCCCTTGAATATGAAATTACTAGGAAGTCTGACAAAAACCTCTGCAACTAGAGCAGCAGCCTGACTTTTCAGAGCCCACTCCTCACATGGGTCTGCAATCTGAGACAGCAAGTCAACAGCAATGCTTGCAAAGTTCCGCCTCTCATTTGAGTTTAATTCTTCCCAACGCAACCTCACCAAATGCTTCACATCATGAAACAAATGTCAAAGGCTGAAGTTTACGTATAATTGGAAAAAGTTCGAATACAGACAGAATTTCGTTGCCGTTAGATAATAGCATGAGGGAATCAGAAACCTTCCATCTCACAAAAAAGACTTATACAAAACAAAATATTATTAAATCTATAAAGGAGCAAAAGAGGAAAAGGGCCTTCATTTGCATACATTACAATAATACGTGTCGGACAAAACTACAAAAATAATTGCGATACCCACACCATTTGCTTAGGCGGACAAAGAAGAGATCCCCACCTGTAATACCCAAGACTCTATATTTAATGCTAAGAAAATTTATTATTGAATCAGGAAACACCTGTACTTTAACAAATTGACACCTTGAACAGTTACTGGTCGACCAATACAATAAAATTGACTCCAAACTGAATAAAAAATCCTTCATTTATAAGACATTGATTCAAACTTTCAAAGAATTTCAACGTGTACAAGAACAGAAGTCCAGTTCTGACACTAAAGCGCGAAATGTGTCGGCCACAAGAAGCAAGCAAGCTCAAAGGACCATAAAGTCACCACTCGCAGAGCAAGAAATACATGTAGATAATAACACTCAATGACAGATATCTTAGCTTCAAGAAGAAAAGGTCAAGAAGAACAACCTGAAGCATTTTGAAGGCGTGGAGACGTATTTCTGATGACCACTCCTTCTTGACTAAATTGAAGGATGTACTACCCAAAACTCGCACATCACCCGCTTTAAACTGTAATTCCAAAAAAATTTATGAGCATCGATATATCATATGGCAATAAAGATAGTTCAGATAAAAGATGCAAGTAGTAGAAGATGGAAATGCTTAATCAGTTGCAAAATTCGCTTTCACGTTAGGAAAAGGAAAATAAATAGCTGACTAATCGCGCCAGTAGTTGACATAATGACATGTGCCTTGAAATAAATTCCAAGCAAGGGAAACGAGGAAGTAATTCGAAAGTTTCTGATTTAGAAATAAACTGCCAGAAGTCCAGAATTATATGCGTAATCAACGCATGAAGATCCAAAAGGTTTCACTCTTATTACTATATTTAGATCTTTCACTCGTAACAATATTGTATGATCAAAGCATAGTGACATTCATTTTGAGATAGGCACATACACTAGCTATGCAGATTGCAGAGTAATCAACGACTCGTATCATTACCCGCTAAAAAATACTTACATAATGCTCAAAAACTAAGAAGATCCCACAATAATTTTGCAATGCAAGTATCTCATTCTAAATTTTATTTCCACCAGCATTACATATTACGTCACTATAGTCTTACTGTTTGACTTTTCTTTACTAAATAAATTGAAACATATAGAAAACTATAAATGTACCTAAAATATTTTATTGAGTAATAAAAAATATTCGGAAAATATTTTAACAAAAAAAAAAAAAGAGTAATATATAAATTTAAAGGAAACAGTCAAAGTGCTGTTTTGGAGACCACAAAAAGTCAAACAGGGAGATCATAAGGAAAATGATGGAGTAACTAGAGTATATAATCAATTTTTATATTTATAAAATCATAATTATATTTTAACATTTAGGCAGGGCAGGTAACAAATCTTTATGAAACTGGAAAATGTGACTGAGTGAGTGTATAATTAATTCTTTTTCAACATTGAGTTCCTTTTAGTTCTCTGTGATTTATCTTGCTACATCAATATTCAATAAATTCAGCAAAGGATTCAACTGCTGAAAGTTAGGTTATGAAACTAGCAGTCACTGATACAACTATTTTAATTGAAAATATTCCTAAAACAATAAGAATATAACACAAATTAAAATGAGAGTGGCTACGAAATCTGAAACTCATGTTAGTAAATTATATATAGAGTGATATCCAATGGTAAAACATCTCAGCAAGTTGTACTTTACTACTAACGGTCAGTCTGGATATTGCTCCACAAGCGTTTCCCATAAAAATGTGTGTATGCTCTCTTACTTCTATTCTAGTGTAGTTCTAAGTTGAACCAAATGAATTTGTCCCAATGAAATACTATTTTCTTAACTTTCAATAGATCAAGACCATCAAGTAGAGTTAAGAACTTCTTCCAAGTATTTAAAATTGGAAATGCTATATCCAATTTCCATATTTGATAACTTATAAAAAACAACGAGATTTGCACACTTCGTCCCTTCAATAAAGGTTCCAAAAATCCTGGCTGGGAAACTTCCAAAAAGCATTTAGTGGCGAATACCTTCCAAAAGGCATTTAGTGGTGAAGACCTTCATCATATTGAGATTCGAGAACAAAGAAAAAAGATATTTAAAACAAAAACCATGATTGTAACAGAAGGAATTAACAACTGTTAACGGTACTGAGGCGGAATTAATAATATCCAGTTATGAATTAGTCAACGGAAACTAAACGTCAAATCATAGTTGGATAAACAAACAGAAGATAAATGCTTCCAAAACAAGAAAAATATAGCTTCTGCAGTTTTGCATCTCACAAGTAATCATGCCTGAGATGCCATCATATACGCAGCTTGAACTTACGCTAACGGGGAAAGTTGGTTTTGAGAACATCACTTATACCAATAATCAACTTATCAAAAATGATTTACAACTTATATCTCTATCCGGAATCATATAATAGCCAACTAATAGAGTGTACTATCGCCAGTTTCAGCGCCATAAAACAACGATGTATATGATGCTTTCAGAACCACAAAATGCACAAGCGGGTTTCTACAAATTTATAAAGATGATCATCTTCACCACTCCTTACATTTCCTCCCAGTGACAGCAACAGAGCCTTAATCCCAACACGACTTTGGGTTGACTAGCATGAACTATTACGAAAGGAGTATAAACCGACTAGCTAACATGGCTAACAACAAAATTGATCAAAAGGGTTAAACTGACATACAAGGGCAACATTGCCTAGATAACAACTAACACAAACAATCAGCATTTAAACAACAATCAGTATAAATCAACTACTCCCTCTGTCTCATTCATTTGTTTACCTTTTTTATTCTTTGTGAGCGGTACTTTAATCAAGAGTAAACAAATGATTAGGACGGAGGGATATCAAATATCAGCACGAACCATCCATACATTCAAAAAACCAACACTTGAACAATATAATCAATAATTACCTAAACATTTAAGAATAAAAAACAACCCACAATAAAATTTGAAAAATAAATAAAAACATGCAGTAAAAAAAAAAAAAAAGGCAGGAGATTATACAGATTCTAGGAAAGTAAAAGCAGCATTCCGAGCATCAGGAGAAGAACTCCAATCAAGAGCAGCTGCAATTGCTCTTGCCACATTGTTTGTAATGCTTCCACTTTCTTCCATTTTTCACCCCTTTAATTGATCTTCTGAGTTGTTTTTTAGGGGTTTTTAAAGGGTTTTTAAGAACCCAGAAATCATAAAATAGGAAGAGAATCAGTGATTTGTTTGCTTATAAATTGTGACCAGAGTAAGGAATATATGTATGGGGTGCGTTTTTTGGTTAAAACTGCTACAAACTTTGCTTATTCTCTGGAAAAGGTGGAAATTAGTGTGACCATTAGTCAAACCAAAGCAATTTTGTAAAAGTCTTAATTTTCGAGGTAAGTCTGGCTTAAGACGGACTATCAATATAACAGCTTAATCTTTTTTTATAATCTTGTCTTGAGTTCAAAAGGTTTGTCAACAATTTGATCGTGGAGAAGGTTAGGTCACAGGGGTAGCTTAATTTTTAGCTTTGTTGTTGAGTTTAGTCAATTTGGGGAAATTAAGATTTTAAACATGCTCGTATTAATTACCAAGCCATATGGTTTTAATGTAAAGATATTTATTTAGAGTATAATAGTGTTTTTTTGACAGCGTAAATAAAGGGTTTTTATACTGATGGCATTTGACTCATTTGGTCAAATGTACTTATTTTAGTAATATTACTAGTGTAACCCCCGTGAAAATTCACGGGGTTGTTTTAAATTTTTGATAAATAAATTTAATTAAATATATTACGAAATGAAAAAAAAAATACTCCTTATCACCTAAAGTTAAAAAAAAAACTGCTCGATCTACAGCCTAAGTGATAATGCTACTACATAATCAGACATCAGTACAAATACGACGGTACAAATATGATAACTAAAAACCTCACTTCATGTTACTCTCGAACGTTAATGAAGGACGTCCTCGTATAATAAATTATGAATTAACATAAATTTCAATGTTGTACTTGTAATTCCTTGTTTATGTTACTTGGTATGTCAATTTTGTGTTTTTTGAGATGTAATGAGCATCTTAAAATTGGTGCAAATTCGATGAGATTCAATTGCATTAAGATAATATTCTTTTTATTGAATTAAATAATACCGAACATCATATATTATTGCTTTTGTCAGATTTCGTATATCAAATCACCGAACCGATTCAAAGCCGTTCCGAAATATAAGTTCGAACAGATATACATATTCGAATTTTTCAAATATCAAATCTAGTAATGATACGGTGATTCCCATCCTCTTCTGCCTTCAACCACCATCTTTGAGAAGGATCTCCACAATACTTTAAGCATTTATTCTCAGGAAATCAATCAGCATAGTTGCAACTTGCAAGTCACCGTGATTTAGCTCCACAACCGTTTGGTCCTCTTCTGAAAATGAGTGTCAAATTTTAGAGAGGAAGTATACAATCTAAACTATAACATAAGCCCTTACCAAGAAACTAATTCCCAATGGAAAAAAAAAAAAGCAATGGGGACAAAGATCAGAGTATAGAAAAATAAACTAAACGTTCCATTCTTTTAAGCGAAGTGAGAAATAACACACCAGAAAGAATATCATTCAGAAAAGCTGGTCTTTTGTTTGTTGATCATGGATGTTGGCTCTATCTTTGACGACCAATAGTGCGTAGTTGATTATCCTATTGAGGAGGACATACACTGGTTTTGAAGCGTCCCTCCATGGATTGACATCCATACACTGTTTGTTGATTATCCTTTTAAGCGTCACACTAATCGAACCACAAACATCGAACATTCTTTCACTACCGAGTACACCTCATATGCACACTTAACTCCACTCAACACCATTTTTGCCTAATTTCACACCAAAACAGAGACTGAAGGTGAGACGTTAGAGGAATGACCGTGATATTTTGGAGCAAGAGAGCTCGAAAGAGGTGAAAGCAAATAATTGAGAGGCTTAGGCTACCAAGACGCTGAGTTTTGGAAGGAATATAAGCAAAGTGTTGGTTTTAAATACTGTTCAATGGAACAACAACATGGGTTACACACTCTTGCAAACAAAAAGATGAACAATCGAGAGATGGCACAAGAATAATCATCATCGACAATTTAAATAACTGGCTTAGGTGATAGGGAGATCAAACCTGAAGAACACCTTTTGTTGGAACACGATACTTAATGACAGCAGAAGCACCTTGGAATTTGCCTTTCACCTTGGCCCTAAACTCAAAAAGAGAGTGAAAGAACAGCACCACTGGAAAAAAAACAAAACATAAATGAAGTGGTCGTACATGTAAAACCGACACATTAACTTTATAATTAAAAGAAGAATATAATAATTTGAATTGGTCTCAGTGGTACACCTTATACTATCTCCTATAAGTTGTAAAAATATTCCAGTAATAGAGCAACGACAATCGAACTTACACATCAAGCTAATGAGATTAAAAGCACCCTCTGGCCAGCTATCATCAGTCAGGCTTACGTCATAAGCAGTTCTACAAAAGAAGGAAATATCACAACCATTAATTTCCCTTCATATATGGATGAGTTCTCGAGTGCTCCCACCCTAGTATAGGAGAAACAATCTTCACACATAGATCCAAGTCAGTACAAACCAGAGGAAAAACATATAACAGATTGAGGAGTGTAGTTAAAACAATATAGAATTGAGACGATTTTGTAAGTTTGTATTAGCTAGCATGAAAACATATTAATAAATATATAAGAAATCAAACATTTGCGCTTTCCTAAATGAAAGACGACAAACAAACAAAATACTTCATAAAAAGGCGGTTCTATAAAAAAAAACTCAAAAACTATAACACAAAATAATTGTTTCATAATACATTATAAATAATCTTACTTTAGGGTAGAGATTCAGCACATCATTGGTTCGTACCAAAAGAACACCTTGCATTTTTCCGAAGAAATCATAATGGAAACCAACTCAAAATATATTTTCCATGAGCATATTAATTTATCAAATGGCAACTAAATAGGGTCGCTGAAGTAGATTTCTATAGAGAAAAACTAAAAAAAAAAATAGCCAAGTTAGCTAGAACGTCTACTATAATAGACCAATTATGAGCTTGAAAAAGTTCGTAATGTTGCTCATTATGTTCTTTAGCTTAAGTTAATCAACAATGATTACCATTTTGTATTTAACCAATGGCTAACAATTCTGTGACGCTCGCATCGTTTATTGAAAGCACGAATAATAGAACAAAATTGGGATATAGTGTGTGACGGTCCATCTACTGGTTAAACCCTGAGTGCTTTTATGTATAGATAAACTATCTCACCATAAGACGGGCTTACACAATAATTAGTGAATAGTTGTTTGCAACTCTCATCTTAAGTCTCAATTTTCAGCAACTTAACAACAATAATCTAATTTTTAAAGAGAACTCCAAAACTAACGTAAACATCTTTGCAGATACTCACAACAATATTAAGCTAGCTAGTATAAGAGTAAGGCTTAAGATGGATGAAAGTTGTATATTAATGTGATAAATGAATACAGAGATTACATCGCTTTATATACTAAGCTTAACCCTAAGAGCAAGTTAACAATAATAACAAATATACAAGAATTTAGGAAAGAATAAAATCTAATAGTATGCACAAGATAATTCACATATTGACTAGGACTAAAATTGGTAACTAACTAATATCTTCCTTAGTTGTAGAGATTTGATGGAGATCCTTAACATTCCCCCGCAAGACGGACTGTCCATTGGATAGGCCGATCTTGGATATTAGAAATTCGAACCGGGGACGAGGTAACGGTTTCGTGAGAGCATCGGCTAACTGATCATTACCACTAATGTGAGCAACTCGTAGAGTACCGGCCTGGACCTGTTCGCGCACAAAATGAAAAGCAAGAGCCACATGCTTCATACGAGAATGGAACACGGGATTTGCGGCGTAATGAGTGGCACTGAGGTTATCACAATACACAGCCGGTGGAGTGGTGAACTTGAACTCGAGTTCAGAAAGAAGCGACCGAATCCATAAAATTTCAGAGGTAGCACTGGCCACTGCACGGAACTCAGCCTCAGTCGAAGAAAGAGCAAGTGACTTTTGTTTCTTGGAGGACCAAGCAATGGGGTTGCGACCCAGGTAGACAATATAACCAGTGGTGGAGACAAAGTGATCCTTGTCACCACCCCAGTCAGCATCACTAAAGGCGTGAAGTTGGAGAGGAGTGTTGCGATGCAGCTGAAGACCGAGGTGCATCGTGCCATGTAAATAACGAAGTAGCCGTTTTAGAGCGGACCAGTGAGTTAACTGAGGATGTTGCATGAATTGGGCAAGTTTATTGACAGAGTAAGAGATGTCAGGGCGAGTGAGGGAGAGGTGCTGGAGACTGCCAACAACCGAGCGATAAAGTTTGGTGTCACACTGTTCACTGTTGGTAGTAGCTGTTAAGAGGGGATGCGAGAGCATAGGTGTGTTTGACGGTTTGCAATCGAGCATGTTGTGACGATGAAGAAGATCATGTATGTACTTAGTTTGTGAGAGAAGCAGACCGGCAGAATTGGGAGTGACTTCAACTCCAAGAAAATAGGAAAGAGAACCAAGATCTTTAAGAGAAAACCGAGTGGCAAATTGAGCGACAAAGGACGAGAGGAGCGAATGAGACGGACCTGTGATGAGAATGTCATCGACATAGACAAGGGCATACAGTAGCTGAGAATGTTGCTTGTAAATGAAAAGAGATGGGTCAGCTAGGGAGGCACAAAAACCGAAGCTAATAAGGTATTGCTTTAGTTCGTTGTACCACGCACGAGGAGCCTGTTTGAGGCCATAGATCGCTTTTTGGAGACGGCAGACATGAGTGGGATTGTCGTCATTAATAAAACCGGGTGGTTGAGCCATAAAAACCGTTTCATGTAGCTTGCCTTGCAGGAAAGCATTGTTGATATCTAGTTGACGAAGAGACCAATTGTGAGCGAGAGCAAGGGAAAGAATGAGACGAATGGTGACGGGTTTGACAACTGGACTGAAGGTGTCCGAGTAGTCAATCCCGTGCTGTTGGTGAAAACCTTTCGCGACGAGGCGGGCTTTGTACTTTTGAATGGTGTTATCCGGATTGTACTTGACCCGAAAAACCCATTTGCAACCTACAATGTTATGAGCTTCTTGAGAGGGGACAAGGGACCATGTGTTATTACGGAGTAGCGCATTGTATTCCTCGAGCATGGCAGCACGCCAATGTGGGGATGATAAAGCTTGTTTGGCCGTGGTGGGGAGGGACTGAGGGGTAGTGGTTATCGCAAGCTTGGCGTACTTAGGATTGGGCTTGCGAATGTTGTTGCAGAGACGGGTGATGACACGGGTAGGAGGAGGGATGGGAGGTTGGGGTGTCTGGTTGGCAGGGAGGACGGGTTCAGAGGAGGGAGGGGTCTGGTTTGGCGTGCTGGGAGGAGGAGAGGAGGGAGGAGTAGGTGTGGCAGTAGGGGTAGGAGTGGGTGTGGCAGGAGGGTTAGGAGGAGTGGTTGTAGTGAGGAGGATGGTTATGGGAGGTTCAAACCAGTCGGCATCAGAGGGAGGTGGGGCAGGAGAAGGCGTGGAGGTGAGGCGAGGATAAGGGAATTCAGTCTCAACAAAGGTGACATGACGAGACGTATAGATGCGATGAGTAGCGGGGTCGAGGCAAAGGTAAGCACTCTGTGTAGAGGAATAACCAAGGAACACACAAGGGATTGATTTAGGATCAAGTTTATGGGAAGTGTAGGGCTTTAGCCAGGGATAGCATAAGCAACCAAAGGTGCGTAGCTTTGTGTAGTTAGGCGAAGTTTGAAGGAGACGAGAGTAGGGTGAGTCGTTTTTGAGAGTGGGTGTGGGTAACCGATTAATGAGGTATACAGCTGTAGCAAAAGCGTGCGGCAAAAAAATAGTAGGAAGTTGAGCATGTGTTAGTAAAGAGAGTCCCGTTTCAACAATATGGCGATGGCGACGCTCCGCATAGCCATTGTGTTCGGGAGTGTGGGGAGGGGAGGTGAGATGTGAGATGCCGTTTTGTAAGAGGGAGGGAGTGATTTTGATGTACTCTCCACCATTGTCAGAGAAGAGTTGGAGGAGAGGTTTATTGAAGAACTTTTCGACAAGGAGACGGAATTGTTGAAAAATATTGAAAGTATCAGACTTTTTGCGGAGGGGATAGAGCCAAGTATATTTCGTAAAGTGGTCAACAAAAATTACGTAGTACTTAAAGTTATCGTGGGAGTGTACTGGGGACGACCATACATCGGAAAAAACAAGTTCAAGTGGCGCATTGGATGTGAGCGAAGAAGTAGCAAAAGGTAATTTGTGGCACTTATTAATTTTGCATGAATTACAATAATTGAAACTAGAAATTGAATAAGGTAAATTAAATTGGTGCTTAATTAAGGAAAAAACATTATTGGATGGATGTCCTAATCTATGGTGCCACAGGAGAGTAGATGCAACTGAGGAAGCGGTGAAGACAGACGGCTTGGACGGGTGCCAGGAGTAGATGCCACGGTCAAGTGGCCCTTGAAGAAGAATCCGGCCCGTCTTGATATCCTTAAAAGAAAACGAGGAGGATGAGAACTCAATTGTGGCATTATTATCAAGACAAAATTGTGAGACGGAGAGTATATTACGGGAAATTAAGGGGACATGTAAAACATTGCGAAAATAAAGAGAGGAAGAGGAAGAAGGAATAGTAAAAGAACCTATGTGGGAAATAGGGAGAGATGTCCCATCTCCAATGATAACATCATCGGGTCCTGTATATGGGGCATGAAGGGCGAGATTGGAGAGATCATTGGTGAGATGATGTGTAGCTCCACTGTCAACAAGCCACGACTCAGGAGAGGAAGGGGTGGCAGTGGCTGTGTGAGCTTGGGGGCGTGGGGTGTAGGGTCTATTGGGACGAACATAGGGAGTGATTGTGACAGTGGGATGAGTTTTCTTAAAGTTCCTACAATTGAGAAAGGTATGACCCTTGTAGTTGCAGTATTGACATATCACGGTTTCAGAGGACGAGGTAGGCAACAGGGGAGGGGATTGGGGAGGGGTGCGTGCAGGATAGCGAGAGGAATTGTTGGAGCGGTATTGGGCTGCAAAGGCGGAGGTGGGAAGAGGGGAGGCAGAGGTGGTTTGTGGGTGTTGGAGGTCGTGGTTGATGAGTTTCTCGTGGAGGGCATCGAAGGTGATGGGAGTATCCCGGGCTTCAACTGTTTCCTTGATGGCTCGATAGTGCGTCGAGTCAAGGCCACGAAGCACCTTCGAGATGATGTCCTCGGGATCCATAGGTTTTCCGAGTTGGGCAAGTTCGAGAGTACATGTTTTGATTTGATGCATATAGTCAGTAACTGTTTGGTCAGGTTTCTTTGTGATGGTTTCGAGTCGATTTTTGATTTGGAGAATGTGACCCCGTGAGGGGTTGGCAAAGGTGGAGGCAAGGGTGGTCCAAGCCTCATGGGAGGACTTGGAACGGGTGACAAGGGGAGCGATGTTGGCATCTAGGGTTCCAACGAGAGAGGCGAGAAGAAGGCGGTCTTGTCTAGACCATGTGGAATAGGCGGTATTGGGGGTGGATTTGTTGTCAACGACAACGGTTTTGGGAGGGCAAGCTAGCGTGCCATCGAGGTAGGCGAATAGGTCGAGCCCTTCAAGGAAGGACTGGATTTGGAAGGACCATTGGGTGTAGTTAGTGGTGGTTAAGGTTTTGCATTGAGAGAGATTGACGAAGATGATGTGAGTGGCGTTTTCAGTAGCGTTTGGGACGATGAGGGCGTTGTGTGCCATGAGCGAGGATTACAAAGGTGAAGGATCGAGGGCGATTGATACCACATAAGAGTAAGGCTTAAGATGGATGAAAGTTGTATATTAATGTGATAAATGAATACAGAGATTACATCGCTTTATATACTAAGCTTAACCCTAAGAGCAAGTTAACAATAATAACAAATATACAAGAATTTAGGAAAGAATAAAATCTAATAGTATGCACAAGATAATTCACATATTGACTAGGACTAAAATTGGTAACTAACTAATATCTTCCTTAGTTGTAGAGATTTGATGGAGATCCTTAACAGCTAGTAAAATCATCGAGCAAGGTACGAAACCCGCCAAACTAAACCCAAAAATAGAAACTACACAAAAGCAAATAGAAAAGGTACCACGACATGAAAGCGAGGCCAGCGGTGACGGAGTTCTCCATGAAAACAGCAGCAAACTCAAACTCACAAACTTGACCAGCAAAGGTTTGAGTGAAAGCATCCATGGAATACTAACTAATTGAAGTGAATATAGCAGGTCCAGCAATCATTATTTCAATATGAAACAATAGCAAATTACTACTATTAGAATCAAAGACCACATCAAAACCCGAAAATCACCAATCAGATTAACCTAATCAATTGAAAAAGCAATTAAAATTTATAGATTAAAAGTAAATGAAATAACTCATATCATTAGAAACTCCCCATTAAATCGATCTCCGGAAGCTGAAAACATTAAATTCGAACAATCAATCAATCAACTTCAATAAACGCAGTCTCTCTTTCGAAATAAGCAGCCAAGAAGAAGAAAAGGGGAAAGGAAATAAGAGATCGGAAAGGGGGGATGATTTTCTAGGTTTGGAAAGATAAAGGAGAAGAAAAGAGGATTGTTTGTAGTGTAATGAAAACTCAGTTTCTAAAAGACAAAACGACACCAATTGATGTATTTGAATTAAGGCCTCAACTTGTAGAACCCAGCAGCAGAAGCAAGGCCCAACGAAACCAAGAAAAAAATCAATGAACAAACAGTAAATACCCAAATCACATAAGAAATCAATCAAATTTAATAAAAATAAAAACAACCCAATTGAGAAACAACCTTACTTTGAACAAAGAAGACCTAAAGATTTCTGCTTTCTACTATAACCATGATGCAAAGATCGATTTTCTGATGGAGATTGCAAAGATGGTGACGCCATTGATGAACTCAATATTTCACTTTTTTTCTCTAATTAACGAAATACCCAGAAAAATCAAAAGATTACCCAGAAAAATTCGAAGAAATCCCAGAAAACCCAGATGAACAAAATTGGAAATTTCGAAGAGATGAAAATCTAAGTAAAATTTTGTTGAACTGTATCAACTATGAAACAAATACGAATTACTTAGTTTAGATTTTGTTTTGAGTAGATGAATTGCTTTGATTTTTCAATTGATAAGAGTGTTATGGAGTAATTTGATCAGTCAACAATGTATTGATATTTGTGAGAAAAATATGTTACCCAGTAATTTCTCTGTCAAGATTGCCATGTGAATTGAAAAAAGAGAAGTATTGATTATAGTGGTACAGTATTGGAAAATGGTAAAATGTTGGAAATCTACTTTCCTATTTTACCGTGATTGGACTTTTTTTTTTTTTTTTTTTTTCTGATGTGGCCATATTGCAAAACCGTGATTGGCTAAAAAAAAAAAAACTGATTTTGTGAGGTTGAATGTGGGGCTGCATTACCTTAATTCTCAAAGGAGATTGTGCCACATAAGCGGTTTTACAAGATTCTTTTATATATATAATGATAAACTAAAACAACAAAGTAGCTACATCCGCTAACATTAGAGTGTTGATGGCGTACGGCTGACTGCACACAAAAATCATCTTCAACATCCCCATCATTCATGAAGGGACGGTTATAGCTGGCCAAATGGTCGATCATACCTTTACTCATCTTTATAAACAAAGTTTCGGAGAAATACCTGCAACAAGACACAAAAATGTGTCTCGGAGATTCATCCCCTTGGCTATGATAAACAGCATCTGAAGATCAACGAGAAGCTTGAACCATCAAGAAAGCGCAAAGTGCACTTACGCCATTAGGACGTAGAAGGAAAAGGCGGAAAGCATACCAAGATCTGCCTCCAAAGGAGAGAAAACTCCTACACTTTGGAGAACAATCTCTATGGACAAGAAACTCGTAGCTTAGAAAAGCGAGAAAGTATATAGCCAGCGATATAGTAAGCAACCTGCACATACCCCTAACCAAAACCATCTTAAAAGGCCGGAAAGAGATGGACACAATACAAGTCGGATGCAAAATTAAATTTGTCGTTATTGACTCCCTAATAATCTGACAAACTATGCCCCCAAATGGCTAAGGGGCAGGACACCCTCAGCCAAAACAAGGTTATTATTTGAACAAACAAAAGGCACAGACATTGATTAAACATTAGAAAAAAGTGGAGACCGCCGCATTCGACACAACCACAATCACCATTAAACCCCAAGCTTCCCCTACCAGGCCCAACAAAGACAGTGCAACCCTAACAACCAATACCTCACTCCAAACGAAAACGGAGGCGGAGACAGCCGTGACTTCACAAAAACGCAGCAGCCCAAACCAAAGACACCCATTTCACCTAATAAAACCTCCTAGGACCACGGCCATCCATGCAACAAGACCAAAACAAAGACAACCTTGACAAACACAAGTGACAAAGGAAACCACAGCGACGCGGCGATCAAAACAACCCCATCAAAACTATATGGATCGAGAACAAAAAAAAAAAATGAAAAAACCCGAACCAGGGGGTGAGGGGAATGTAGGGATCACCCCTGGGTTAAACGGACCGACAACAACAAAACAAAAAAAACCCGAACCAGGGGTGGGGGGAATGGGGGGATCACCCCTGGGTTGCATGTAACGAAAACGGTGACAGGGCAAGGGACCGAAGGGACAGGTCGTCCGCCGACAATCACAAACCGAACATGAACGCATGCCAAAAGAACCTTACATGAGCTGATGTGAGCCTGCTTGGAGAGATCCACCAGATTTTCGATGGAATCCAAAGCAGGGGCCACAGGCTGATCCGCTCAAAAAACTGACGAGGGAGTGAGATCTAACAAGAGGGGCATTAACCGAGGGACGAGAAGTGATAAATCGCCGGAGATAGGCCATGGGGTGGACCTATCTCCGGCGATAAAGTAAGGGAAGAAGGGATGGTGATGTGGGTAGGTGGAGGCGGCGGAGCAATAGGACGATTTTTTAGGGTTTTTTAGAGAGAAGGGTGTAATACTACGGTTTTATGGGTCTTAGGGTACTCTATTGAGTGGGGCTTACTCTGTCGAGTAAGTATGGTTTTACGCAAAACAATAGTCTGTCTGATGGGTACTCGATCGAGTAAGCTTGGCACTCGATCGAGAAAGGGTCACTCGATCGAGTAAGTCGGTTGACGGGTGATTTTCGATGGGTTTGTTAATAATGTGGATTGATATATAAGGCTTCCGTCACTTTTTCTTAAAACACTTTTGCAACCTAAAACACACAAGAGAAGATTAAGAGTTACATTCTTTCATCCTCGCCGCATTATTAGCAAATCCCGGAGCTAGGAGTGTTGGATTTCGTCGTTATTTACATCTTTGTGATCTTTGAGTAGAGGGTAAGCTTTACATATGATTTTTGTATCGTTTTGTTAGAGTTGGTTAAACCCTAATTGGGTGATTTGGAGGTTTTTGTGGTTTATGTGAATATGGTTGTGATTGTATGTATGTATAGGAGGAGGATTCATTGAGGAGAGATTCCGAGTTAGCTGCTTGATCGTCTATTATCGGTGTTTGCATTCTAGGTAGGGTTTCTCTACTTAGTATTAGTTACACGATTGTGTGGTGATTGTTGTTGTGACTATTGGTTACGTATAATGTTGGTTGAACTGGTTGGTTGTGGATTTTCTACTGTTGATTGGTTTGTATCTGTCTGTGATCTTCGGGGTGCATCCCTGGCTGAGTGGAGTCACTTGCGGGAGTGGCTTCACGCCCTTGATTCGCCTTCTGTAGAACCCGTCACAGGAGGGATGTGCACATTAATGAACATGGGTTTATCGCTCGATGGAGATGAGCGGGGCTTAGGTGGGAACGGCTGCGGTCCCCCACTGGCGGCAAGGAGTACCTGTTGCAATGGGTACTCTGGCAGGGCTACACACTTTAGTGTGTAGTCAGTTGTGTGGAGATGGGAGATGGAGACTGGGGTTGTGTTGAGCTGTTTGAACTGTTTGTGTACTTGTTTCATTGTAGCATTGTCTTTGTGTAATTAGTACTGACCCCGTTAATTGTTTTAAAAACTGCGGTGATCCATTCGGGGATGGTGAGCAGTTGTTGAGCAGGTATGAGAAGATACGCTTGGGTTAGCTGGGATGAGTCACCACGATGCAGTCTTAGAGTCTTCAGCTGTTTGGACTAGTTGTTTAGCATTTTTGGATTTGAGAACTTTGTATTTACCTTATTCAGTTTTGGAGTTGGACATGTATTCACTTTAAACTTTATTACTAATTAAGTATGTTTATTTATTGTCATTTGATTATCATTGCCTCGGGTAACCGAGATGGTGACGTTCTCATACCTTAAGTGGTCCTAGTAAGGCACTTGGAGGATGGGGGTGTCACAAAGTGGTATCAGAGCGACGATCCTGAAACTTGTAACCAATGAACCTAATGAACGTAGGGAGTCAAACTAAAATGAACCCGGGGTAGAAGTTGTCGGAGCTAATGCAAAGGCTTGGGAGACGTCCTAAAGTCGCAAACTCGCCCTACAATTTTGAACCAGTCACGTGGGGTATGTGTCGGGATCGTTATGTGTTATTCTTGTATTTTGCATATCTATATAGTAGTATGTGGTGTGAATCGGTGGATGTATGCATGTGGAGGATGGAAGATATGAATTGAAGGATGATAATGACATGAATCGTATGTGGATTGATTGAAATCATGATGTTTGATTTATAATGTGGCATGTTAGATTTATGAAAAGTGTTTTGTTGATATATATAAATTGATGCGTAAGTACATATGTTGTTGTTGTCATTTTTCTAAGAGTATAGAAAGTTGGGAGTGTGAGTTGAACATGCGGGTAATGTATACAAGTCAGCATGACTCGATCGAGTGGGGGGCACTCGATCGAGTAGGTGAGAGGCTCGATCGAGTGGGTGTAACTCGATCGAGTAGGTAGTTTTTCGTTTTCTGGGCAGAAGTAAGTTTTTGGGGGCTCGATCGAGTAGGTGGTGGCACTCGATCGAGTAGGTTCGGCTCGATCGAGTGGATAGTCAGCTCGATCGAGTATGTTTTTAGTAGCTTTCTGATAAGGTTCTAGAGTCGAGGTACTCGACCGAGTATGTGGGGCAACTTGATCGAGTGACCTCAACTCGATCGAGTGGGTTAAGGGACTCGATCGAGTAGGTTCTGTGCAGGTTATATCCGTGTAAGAGATGTGGGATATGTGTGTTTATGTTTACCTTTCTCTTATATAGTTACAAGATGCCGCCAAAGAGAACCGCGTTGTATGCTAGAGCTGAGAGTATGAGCGTTGATGACATAGTGAAGATGTTGGAGTACCAGGATGCTCTCACAGAGGCTTTGAAAAAGGGTTGGAAAGGATAGAGATGTTGATCCTTCCAAGATCAGCATTCACATAGCGAGGTTCAACCCTAAGGAGTATAAAGGGACAGGGGCGCCAATATTACTGGATAATTGGCATAGAGAGATGGAAAATATACTCAATCTGGTTCATTGCCCAGATGAGCTTCGAGTGGAACAGGCTGCTTTCTACTTGAGGGAGGCAGCTGGTGAGTGGTGGGACAAAGTAAAGGTGAGTGCTTTGGATATATATCTGAAACAGGGCCGGGTTACCTGCGATACCTTGGGATGAGTTCAAGAAAGCGATGAGGCATGAGTTTGTGCCTGAACATGTGTGTAGTAAGCTGAGGGAAGAGTTTGATGACTTTAAGATGACCTCTGAGATGACCGTTGCTGAGTACTACCATAAGTTTAATGAGAAGTCTAGGTATGCTGAGGACATGGGGATGAGCCTAGAGAACTTGGCATTGAGGTTTGAGAAGGGGTTGACCCCCAAGATTATGGAGAAGTTACCGATGGGAGCTCTTACTGATGTGAAGGAGGTCTATGAGCGTGCTGAGAGGGCTGAGAGGTTAGTTGAGATGGCCAAGGAGAGAGGCTCTGAGAAGAGGAAAGCTGAGAGTGAGGGAGGTGGTCAATCCAGTTACAAGAAGGGTGGTCATAACCAGGCAAGGGCATATTCATCGGGTTCAGGGTTTAGTGCTAGGGCTTCCTTTGGGCGTGGTCGTGGGAGTGGTAGTAGCAGTTGGGATATGACATATTTTAACTGTGGCGGTATGGGCCACAAGAGGTATGAGTATACCAGTGCTGTGAGTGGGGGTTTCCAGAGACCGTCACGGGGGAGTTTCTCTCAGGGTCATTCGCAGAGCTATGCTAGTAACAGGCCGGCTGGGTCGTGGAACAAAAGGTATGGTCAGAGTAACAACAACAGTGGGGCTAACCACAATGGCGGTAATTCATACCAGAGACGGCGACGACCAACAACAACAACAACCAGGGGTCGACTGCTAAGCCATCCACCTCAGCTAGTACTGTCCAGGGAAGTGGGCAGAAGACTAGTGGCAAGCTGTTTATGATGGAGAAGAAAGCAGCTGAGGATGATGCTCATGTTATCACCGGTACATTTCTTGTTAATGGAGTTTTTACTCTTATTTTGTTTGATTCGGGAGCGTCACAGTCATTTGTATCATCGAGTCATGCTAAACGGTTGGGTTTGAGTGAGTATGAGTCTGTAAGAGAGGAATTTTTTATACCTTCTGGTGAGTCTGTGTCTTGTGGACGGTTGTATAGAGGTGTGTCTATGATAGTTGGGCAGGTTGACCTACCAGTGGACTTATTAGAGTTTTATTTGGAGGGTTTTGAGATGATAGTTGGTATGGATTGGTTGGGTAAGTATAAGGCTAAGATAGATTGTCATCAAAAGAGGGTTTCTTTGAGAGGTCCTTAGGGGATTAGTGTGTCTTATCGGGGGTTTGTTATCAAACCCAAAGTCAAGTTGATTGCAGCAGTGACCTTGAAGTCCTATCTGAGGAAGGGATGCTCGTTGATCTTATGCCATGTGAGAGATCATAGAGTGGAGAGTCCTTCAGTTGAGCAGATACTAGTGGTGGGAGAGTTTCCAGATGTCTTTCCAGATGAGATTCCGGGGTTGCCACCTAAGAGGGAGATAGATTTCAGTGTTACGCTGAAACCGGAAACGAGGCAATTTTTAAGGCACCGTACCGTATGGGTCCTAAGGAGTTGGAGGAGTTAAGGAAGCACCTAGATGATCTGATTGAGAAGGGATACATTAGACCTAGTGTATCACCGTGGGGAGCACCAGTTTTGTTTGTGAAGAAGAAAGATGAGAGCTTGAGGTTGTGCATCGATTATAGGGAGCTGAACAGAGTGACAGTAAAGAACAAGTATCCTTTGTCGAGGATAGATGATTTGTTTTATCAGTTGAGCGGTCCAGCAGTCTTTTCCAAGATTGATTTGAGGTCGGGTTACCATCAGGTGAAGATTAGAGAGGAGGACATACCAAAGACAACTTTTACATCTAGGTATGGTCATTATGAGTATGTTGTGATGCCGTTTGGGTTATCTAATGCACCTGCCGTGTTTATGGATTTGATGAACCGGGTCTTCAGCCAGTTCTTGGATCGGTTTGTGGTGGTCTTTATAGATGATATCTTAGTCTTTTCTAAGACTAAAGAGGAGCATGAGGAGCATTTGAGGATAGTGTTGCAAACTTTACAAGAACATCAGCTATATGCAAAGTTGTCTAAGTGTGAGTTCTGGTTAGAGGAGGTTGCCTTTCTGGGGCATGTGATTTCAAATAAAGGGATAGCTGTGGATCCTGCAAAGATTGAGGCAGTTACCAAGTGGGAAGCACCAAAGAATGTGGCAGAGATCAGGAGTTTCTTGGGTTTAGCAGGGTACTATCGGCTGTTCGTGAAGGATTTCTCCAACATAGCTAGACCTATGACAGCTTTGATGAGGAAAGAGAACAGGTTTCGTTGGGATGAAAGTTGTGAGACGGCGTTCCAGACATTAAAGGAGCGTTTGACCACAACTCCAATCTTAGCATTACCTGAAGGGAGTGAGAACTTTGAGGTGTATACAGATGCTTCAAAGAATGGGTTGGGTTGTGTGTTGATGCAGAATGGGAAGGTGATTGCCTATGCTTCTAGGCAATTGAAGCCTTATGAGGAGAACTACCCTACACATGATCTGGAGTTGGGTGAAGTTGTGTTTGCTCTCAAGATTTGGAGGCACTATCTTTATAGAGCGACCTTTAAGGTGTTTTCAGATCACAAGAGTCTGAAGTACATCTTCACTCAAAAGGAGTTGAACATGAGACAGAGGAGGTGGATGGAGCTGATTGGTGATTATGACATAGATATCATTTACCATGAAGGGAATGCTAATTTGGTTGCAGTCTTGCAGATGCCTTAAGCAGGAAGAGTGTGCATTCTCTATGCACAGCTATGTCTTTGATGAAGCTGAGAGATGAGGTGGGGAAGATGGGGATACATATGATCTAGAGAGGGGATGCTAGAGGGGATTTGACAGTGGAGCCGGACCTTTATGATGATATTCGCAGGAAACAGGCTTTGGATCCCAAGATTAAGGACTGGAGAGCTGAAGTAGAAAAAGGGATGAAGGAAAAAAAGATCTATATACGTGACATATTCATATATGTTTTAATTTAATTTGTCATAAAATTAACAAATGATCTTATGCATGCAAACTTTTAAACAAAATAAAGAAGAAACATTGTTCTTACATTGGAAATTCGGTTAATATGGGCACAAGAGAGATCACCTTTCTCTCTTGTTCTTGTGCTTTCCTTTGTGGAAGAACTAAGATCCAAGTATAGGATCTCTCCCTAAGCTTAATACCCAAAGCACTCTCTTAATTAAAATTAATATTATAAATACTAGTACAATATTAATCTTGTAAAAATTGACCCAAAATAATTTTTATTTTGTCTCTTAAAAACCGGTTTAAGAGAGGAGAAGAGGAAGGAGAAATCTTTTTATCTCTCTAAAATATTGATGGTGAATGAATGAATAATTCTTACAATAATATTATGTATTGTTATATCAAAAATATAAGGCAAAAACCCTTGTCTTTCTTTGTCAAGAAACCGGGTAGGAGGAGGGTAGGGGAGCCAATGCATGCCTTTGTTTGTCTTCACAATGTAAACCAGGTGTGCATGGCTAGATAATTAGGGTAAATGATTGTGTTCTCCACTAATTAATCAAACACAATATTAGCCTAAACCTCCTCCTTATTTCGGCACCTTCATAAAATGGAACCCATTTTATTTTTTTGTCAAATTTGTCAATATGTCACATGTCATATGTCACATAAAATTGTTATGTATTTCTAACATATTAAAAATCAACGTATTAATAAAAATACGTCATATACAAAAATCGACTTAGTAATTCATAATTACTTGTACCAAAATATTTTACCAATTATAAATCACAATAATTTGTATTTATAATAATTCATTCGAATTCAATTGTTTCCTTAAACAATTATTTCATCCGAGTAATGATACGATTCAATTACTCAGACCGTATCTCATTTAATCAAATTTCAATGAGATACGTAAATATTACTTCCAAAATCATCCGTCAATTTTAATTAAATTAATTGACTCGTAACGTTATACGATCAATTAATTGATCAATTAAGAGTGTTGCCCTATAGGTATGACCTAGAGGATCAACTGATCACCACCGTCGCACGACAGTAATGTCAAACTCTAGTCAGCCAATCATTACCGATATGTGTGGACCAGTTGACAGTAAATATTACTTCCCAATTGTATTCTTTATAATGAGACTTAAACATGTGATCATCATGATCAACAGTCGTGATCGCATTATTGTCGGAGGACACATATTCCAACAATCTCCCACTTGTCCTTGACAAGTGTGCGTCACCAATTCTCTTGTCCTATTACTATCTCCCACTCAATACAAGGTGTCTTTCAGGTCGTACTTGCAAGTGATCATATCGAGAGTGGTTTCCTCGATCTGGAGAATAACTGATTGACCGGATTTATCCACCATGGATGCATTCCGAGCGTGGCCACGCCTTTCCAGTTCATTACTCCTCGAGTGGCCCTGAGATATTGTTTATAACCCTGACTAGGGGTGGACAATTCCTATCGCACTCATTCCCTTCAACTAGCCACAGCCATCATAACCCAAAATATGCCCATTTGACCCCATTTACGAAGGTCGTAGTAACACAAATCAAAGTTAATCTGAAACTGTGCCATCTTAGGCGAATAGTCTTTAGTCAAAAGAATCGACTCATTTGAATACTATAGCAGCTCTCGCCACGACCAGGCTATATAAATTTGCCAGAACTATATAAACGGTCATAAGGCCCGACAAAATGTTCCTAACAGTTTGCCTATGTGATCGACTAGTCATCTCGTATGACTCTATGGCACTTGAACTTGCCATCAATCGCATCACACTCTAGTCACTTCGAGATGTCACCTCATGTAATTAACTATGGGCAAATACAATGTTAATCCATGTTCACTTTAACGGGGTTCAATTGTCTCCACAACCCGTTTGGATGTAACAAAGTGTATGGTGAGTTAATAATAACTCAAACGACAAATGTCGACATCACACTCGGGTAGTCAATACCATATTACAACCTTGTGATGTATATCGTAAGTGTAAACACTTATTGATTTCAATAGAAGTTTAACATGCCATGTGTCCATGTGTTCAAACTTCTTACACTTGCATTTTCCTTTACATTCATGTTCTCTCTCATAGCATGAACCTTACCAAGTACAATTCAAGGTTCCCGACCTTGGTTTCGGTTCTTTAACTTGAAAGAACTTCCTTATCGATTATCACATAACGAACGAATTTGTGATGAATGATATAACTTGTACTGATCAAGTACTCCATCCACACACAATGCACTAGGTATATGTTTTGCAGAGTCTTGCAACAATTTGTCAAGATGATTGACCTAGCACTTCTCACAAGTCCTAGCATAGTTAGGAAAGATTAGTTTTGAGTAACTTCTTATTCAACTAAGTATCTTTCCAAAACTTCTTATTTCTTCTTTTAACTTGAAAAGTTTGGGATTTTCATAAATCTTTACGTGTGTTCGGACTTTCTATAATATGTGCAACCTCTTAACACATAATAGAGTATTCTGTCAAACACTGAAATCGTTCATCGGATTCTCCTTGAGAATTCATCGCGTTTCTTGTATGGCTTGCCAATGAATCATCATGCTTTCATGCAAATGATTCACTATTGGACATGTGCATGATTATTCTAATGGCGGAAACATTAGTTACTAATGATCATGAGATCAACCGTTCATAGGTTCAATGAACGACCATGACTGCTAATGGCAATTCCATTTTCATCTACATGAATAACCTATGTGTATGTTGATATGATGTGTATCTCTTAATACTAATCCAATGTTACTTGACGTAATTGGATTCATCATAGTCCAAATTCATCCAGAATTGAAAACTCAAATACTTCTTTGTGAAAGAAGATATTTGCTCGTCATTCCTAATGAGTAATGAGTTGTAAACATTCAAAGGATGATAGCTCCCACTAAATTCCATGTCTTCACATGATAATTTCTAAACTCCCACTTAATTCCACATGTTTCGAAATTTGTTACTTAATCGAAAACATTTCAAAATTGGAATGTATGTTGCTTTGCAAAGTTATTAAGATGAAGCCATATATGTTCCCATCACATCCTTTCAAAATTCTTATTTCGAAGAGGTCTCATCTTATCCTTATGGAAAGAGATTTTAAATCTCTAACACATTCATATCATAATGATGTGTGGCAATGTCATTTATTAAATATGAGTAATATCTAATACACATCCTTCAAAATATCCCCTTTTAGAAGGAGGTTTAACCAATTCATTTTCATAATGAGGTTAAGTAATGACATCTGCGTGGTTTAAAACTTTGGCTATTGAAGATATCGGTATATCAATCCTTGCAACCTCTAGTCATAAATATCGCTTATCACTAGGATGTTATATTGATTCATTTAGGCTCTTAAGTAAATCTCAAGGTTGAAACTTGATACGTGCATTTTATATAGTCTTTTTAGCCTATTTTATGCACGTATTTCTATGCTTTTATCGTGGTTTTATGCTACGAAATGCCCCGAATTGCATACTTTGGAAGTTCTTGTCTTATTTGCAGGAATGAGCCATAAAGTAGCGAAATCAAGTCATTTACCGTCCGTTTTGCATGCATTTGGAGGAAGAGATAATTTGGAGCGGGAAATATTGCTGTCTTGGGATGCGTGAAGCTATTTCGGGAGCTAAAAGGCCAAGTCAAAGACCAAACTACAAGACCAACACGAGCTGGAACCAGGAACCACTCGATCGAGCAGTTTCTCTTGGTCGATCGAGTAAACAGACGCAGGAACTGTTCGATCGAGTGACTTAACTGTTCGATCGAGCAGTTACAAGCTATTGGGCCTCTATTCACGTGAAGTTAGATTAGGTTTTATGTTTTGAGGTTATATATAAATCAAAGGGGATGAATATACGGGACTCTCTTCCTCTCTTCTTTTTCTTCTCCTCTTTTTATCATTTTCACATACACTGTTACCTTTGTTCTACCTTGTTTTCCGGATCATTTATATCAGTAATTCCTTCTTCCTTCCTCTCTTTTTATTTAATGTTTATTGCTCTCTCTCCCTCTTTATTTATTGTTCTTATTTATTCCATGTCTAGCTAATTCCCCTAGTATGTTAGGATTAGGGAAGCCGTGGTAGCGATGTTTTAATTGACTTATATAGATTAGTCTTGCAATAGGAATTGTATTAGGCAATTTAATTGTTATTCGGTCGAATGAATGCATGCAGGAGACCATAAATTTAGTTAACCCCGACCTAGATCGAAAGATTGGAAGGGAAGGCTTGCTTAATTACAATAGGGTATTGCAGTGAGGGCGAAAGTTAAGCTGTTTACACTCTAGGGCGGTTTAAGGACCGAAAGGTGACGACCATAGCTCTTCTTATCAATAGTCTAATCGCCTTAGTATTCCCGATAGTATAAGATCGATAGCGCCACGGTAGACCGACTCTAGCATACTTCCTTTCTCTTCTTGTTAATTCTCTTATTCATTTCCCTCGCCTTAATCTCTAGTTTAGTTAAATCAATCAAAACCCCCAATTGTGACATTTAGACAGATAAATAGACAAATAGATAGTACACCGCCTCCCTGTGGAGATCGACCCTACTTACCGCTGACTTCTGTTGGTTGTACTTAGGTATTTTATTTTTGGTACGAAACGACAGTATCAAATTTTGGCGCCGATTTTCAGGGAGGCAATCTATTTATTTATTTGTTTAAATTTTATCTGTTTTTAGCCTCAGGGGATTTTTCCCTTGAGGCCGTTCTGATCTTTTTCCTTGAGTGCTATTTTGATAGGCCTTACAGGTACTACCTAGACAGTTCTAGGTGAAAGACAGTCAAAGGGAAGGCTTGAGTACCTTTGACCCATCACCTATGTCCCATTATATGGGAAGTAGGTGATCCGCTGCGGGAGATGTGGTCCTGCTGAGCACAATGCAGCTGTAGTTGTGCCGCCACATCCACCCTATCAATGGCCACCGCAACAAGACCCTCCAGATATACAAGAAGAAGAAATTGCGGAGCTGAAATCTTATTTGGAGACACTTGCATCTCAAGTGCAAGCTCATCAAGATTTTAATAGACAATTCCACGCTCAATTCCTTGAGCTCGAGTCTGTAGTTGCTCAGATAGCAGCTGAGATGGAGCTAGAAGAGATCGCGGAGTGGACATATTCAGTGGTGACGCTTGTATCACAAATGCAAGAGAGAAGCAAAAACATGGACGCTCGATTCCGTGAGCTCGAGTCTGTAGTTGCTCAGTTAGCAACTGAGATGCAAGAAGAAGAGGTATACCTTGCTGAGAGCGGGTTCTCCCCTGAGAAAACCGTGTTGCCCAATGCTGAGGATGACCTCTATGACTCGGATGATGAGTTCCTATCATATTTCACTGTCCCACGCGAAGATTTCAGCCCTGTACAGAAGGAATCACTCGATCGAGTGACTAATACTAGTCGATCGAGTGACTATCCTAGAGAAACAGCTCGATCGAGAGAAATTGCTGCTCGATCGAGTGGAATTCAGGAGGAAGTTGGTCGATCGAGTGACTATCCTACTCGATCTACTGACTTGGCCATTGGGAGCATTGATGCGTTACTTGGGGTCGTTTTAGACGATAATTTTGATGATAATAACGGATACGGTGAGTCCCCCTTATTCAAAGCCGAGCTGGATGCGCTTGAGGCCGAGATTTACGGGACGAATTCTACGAGGGGCGACGAAAGGACAGTGAGTCGGTATTTGCTCCTAGCACGGATGAGGTATTACATTCCTTTGTCAGTGATTCCGTCGTTGAGAGCAACCAACCTGAGGTAGTAAATGGTAATTTTATTATTGATTGTATACTGCCTCGTCTGATTCATGCTTTTCCTTTTAATGTTTTACCCCCTCCCATGTGGACGAATAAATTAGCAATTATTCACCATCCTTGTCGTCTCACTTTTGTCAATCTGAATAAATACCCTACTTTATTGACAATTGCTCCCGCGCTCCTATATTTCGTGGATAAATTTAGGAGCGCCCATAGGAAATTTGTTAGACTTAAACGGTTTTACATTTTAATTTCCTATTCTGTTATTCCACTTTGGTGCTACTTATGCTTTTTTGTAGCACATGCGCAGCTATTTGACATTCTTTCGCGCGCTTTGAGCTGTTTTGATTATGATTAATTAGAGAGCTCGAAGAAAAAGAAGGTCGAGCTGGGACCTGACTGAAGCTAGCGCTACCCGGGAGGCAACCCGACGATTTATTTTTGCATTTTATTTAATTTCAGTTGTAATAAATGGTTTTATACCATAAACTTTCTCAGTATGCTTGTCTTGTTAGTCTGCGGGCTATTTTTATTGCGTTTTTGTAGGTATGCACTGGGGATTACTCGATCGAGTACTTTTTGTACTCGATCGAGAACATTTGCTGCTATATTCACTCGATCGAGTGAAATTTTTACTCGATCGATCACCTGCAGAAGAGAGAACCACTCGATCGACCACTATTCCAGTCGATCGAGCGGTTTTTGGATGCCCTTTCACGCTTTTGACTTGGATTAGCTTCCTGAGACGGTTTTTCGGGCCTTTAGCAACCTCCCATGTTCATGGTCGGTTTGGGGAGGTCCCTTTAGTCGCGCTATCTTGTGAGTTTTTCCGCATTTACTCTCTTTCTCCTTCAGTTTGCATTTCCTTTCCATGTTTTGGTACAATGGATGCATTGTACAGTTTGGTTTGGGGAGGTTATGCATCCATATCTGTGTCTGCATGTTGTTTTTATTGCATTTCTGTTATCACGTTTAATTTTCTGTCTGCATTGTTATTTATTTCATAAAAATTCAAAAATTCAATAAAAATTTAAAATTTCATAAAAATTCAAAAAAATTAAATTTCATGTTTATTTAGCATATAGGTTGAGTCGGAACGGTAGATTTCAATGATGAAATTGCACTGCAACTGTCTTTTTGCTTAAGCCTTGCATTAAACTGTTATCTTTTAGCTTTGTCTGATTGCATAATCTACGAGTTTAATGTTTAATTTAGCTGAACATATAGACTTGACCTTAAATTTTGGCAACCTACTTATAATTTCTAAGATTTAGAGCCTTATAAACTGGTGTCATTTATGACCAGTTTCATGTAAGATTGTGAGTAGTTACTCCTTGCATAACATGTATCATCAATTTGCACGTATATGAAATTCAATTGCTTTTTGCCGTCATACATTCGGGTTAGTGGTTGGTGTTGCATGCAGGGAGGTGCTTACAATTTCCCTTTTCTTTCATTTTTACCCATTTAACTCCACATTAGCCAAATTTGCCAGTTGACCCTTAGCTACATTCCAAATTTAGCCTGCCTTGTCAAGCTAGTTTAGATTGTTTTGCGGTATATTGTCTATTGTATCAAGTTTGGCTCATATCATATTGATTTGGAGTTGGTAATTTATGAAGAAAAGGAGGTTGATGAGAAAAAAAAAACGTGAAAAAGAAATAGAAAAAAAAGAAAACGAAAAAAATAAGTTGAAAATAAATAAAGAAAAGAAGAAGAAACCGAAGAAAAAAATAGAAAAAGAAAAGAAAAATGAGAAAAAAAATGGTTGACGGTTTCTGCTCCTATGTTCTATCTTTTATCATTTGAGGAGTATGTTTGGTTCGGCTTGGTGAGTTTTGTGCCAAATGAAGGGCATGTGCTTAATTTCAAAATTGAGTTGGAAATGGATATGTTTCATATGGTTCTGTTTAGGTACTAGCTTGGCCGCCTATACCTCCACTTTCCCATAAATGTTTTGCCTTTTCCTACCCATTGCCTCACTTTACCATATTTTTGTAAGCCCTCGGCTGTGACAGGACCTTGTTTGGTTGGAATGTATGTACGGTAGCTAGAATTGTCTATCATATTAGTTGCATGCATGTTTATGTGGGTCGTAGTCTAGGTGAGCGACTATTTTTCTTCTTCTCTCTTACATTCATTTGCTTACCCTTTGCTTCATGAGAGAAGAGTGACCCGTGAGAGTCCATTATTAAAGGTCTTGCAAGGTCGACGGTTCGGCTATTTTATAAACATCCTATAACTCGTTTGCATTTGACTGTCTTGCTATAAGTGTTAGTTTGCTTGCATTAAATTGGTTTAAGTGGGCATTTGTAGCTAGCTCTGAGTTATCTTTTCCGTTCCATTAGTTGCATTTTAGTTTACTCGAGGACGAGTAAAGGTTTGGTTTGGGGAGATTTGATACGTGCATTTTATATAGTCTTTTTAGCCTATTTTATGCACGTATTTCTATGCTTTTATCGTGGTTTTATGCTACGAAATGCCCCGAATTGCATACTTTGGAAGTTCTTGTCTTATTTGCAGGAATGAGCCATAAAGTAGCGAAATCAAGTCATTTACCGTCCGTTTTGCATGCATTTGGAGGAAGAGATAATTTGGAGCGGGAAATATTGCTGTCTTGGGATGCGTGAAGCTATTTCGGGAGCTAAAAGGCCAAGTCAAAGACCAAACTACAAGACCAACACGAGCTGGAACCAGGAACCACTCGATCGAGCAGTTTCTCTTGGTCGATCGAGTGAACAGACGGAAGAACTGTTCGATCGAGTGGCCAACTGTTCGATCGAGCAGTTTCTTTTGGTCGATCGAGTAAACAGATGCAGGAACTGTTCGATCGAGTGACTTAACTGTTCGATCGAGCAGTTACAAGCTATTGGGCCTCTATTCACGTGGAGTTAGATTAGGTTTTATGTTTTGAGGTTATATATAAATCAAAGGGGATGAATATACGGGACTCTCTTCCTCTCTTCTTTTTCTTCTCCTCTTTTTATCATTTTCACATACACTGTTACCTTTGTTCTACCTTGTTTTCCGGATCATTTATATCAGTAATTCCTTCTTCCTTCCTCTCTTTTTATTTAATGTTTATTGCTCTCTCTCCCTCTTTATTTATTGTTCTTATTTATTCCATGTCTAGCTAATTCCCCTAGTATGTTAGGGTTAGGGAAGCCGTGGTAGCGATGTTTTAATTGACTTATATAGATTAGTCTTGCAATAGGAATTGTATTAGGCAATTTAATTGTTATCCGGTCGAATGAATGCATGCAGGAGACCATAAATTTAGTTAACCCCGACCTAGATCGAAAGATTGGAAGGGAAGGCTTGCTTAATTACAATAGGGTATTGCAGTGAGGGCGAGAGTTAAGCTGTTTACGCTCTAGGGCGGTTTAAGGACCGAAAGGTGACGACCATAGCTCTTCTTATCAATAGTCTAATCGCCTTAGTATTCCCGATAGTATAAGATCTGATAGCTGCCACGGTAGACCGACTCCTAGCATACTTCCTTTCTCTTACTGTTAATTCTCTTATTCATTTCCCTCGCCTTAATCTCTAGTTTAGTTAAATCAATCAAAACCCCCAATTGTGACATTTAGACAGATAAATAGACAAATAGATAGTACACCGCCTCCCTGTGGAGATCGACCCTACTTACCGCTGACTTCTGTTGGTTGTACTTAGGTATTTTATTTTTGGTACGAAACGACAGTATCAAAACTATTGGTCAAAATTTTTCATAAACTAGTCAAAACTCTTGTTAAGACTTTACTTTAGTCATTTTGTTCCAAAACTTTCTTTTGGTCTCCTCGTGTAGTTATATTGAGAACATACTCTTATGATTACTTCACTTGGTCTCTTTAGTCATATAGTACTTACTTGAAACCATAGATGTCATCTATTGGGTATACTATATAAATAGATATACGTTTTTTCAAATCATTCTCTCTTGCGTAGATCTCATTTACACAAGTACGCAAACTTATCTTGGTTGTGTCCTCATTCTTCTCCCACTCTATCTTTAGAATAAATACATTATAGATTCAAAGATAGCATATGAGACACAAATAATGATGTTGAAGTATAAGGAGAACTATCTCATAGATTGACTAATAGTTTTAGATTTCGTAAGTGTACTTGGTGATTGACATTCTTTTGATAGAGTTCATAGACTCAAAATCACTTTATAAATGATCATACACAAGCCTTAAACATGTGGACATATAATGAATCCCGTCATTATATTTGTCTATTAGATCACTTTAAGTGAATAATCATATGTTTCTAATAGCAAGCATTTAAATACGGATTTTAGAACAAAAGGATAAAATGATAAAACGGGTGACTTGGGTTGCAAACCAAGTCACCATTATCCAAAATACAACCAATTATCCAAAATACCTTTCCATGTCAAACACGGAAACTTAAGGTTCTAAAAATCCAAAACATAATTCAAAATAAGACAATAAAAAGCGAAGCTCCATGAAAGCTATTCCTAGCTCCTTGATGGTTTCTTAAGCTTGCTTTTCCTTTCCTTTATCTTTGCTTGGTGGAGGCCCTATTTACAATAAAAAGGGGAGATACATTATCACAACTTTGTATCACAATACCATAGTTGAATTAGAAACATAAAAGAAAGGATAGTCATTTACCTACTGGAGTAATCTTTCCAGCCTTAATATCACCAAGGTATTTGGAACAATTTCTTTTCCAATGTCCCATACCATTACAATAATGGCATTTATCAAGAGGACCCTTCTTGATTTTGAAGTGCTAGCATGTCATTAGCTTTAGCTTTGGTGAAAGTGGGAGCTTGCTTCTTACCCTTCCTCCCATTCTTCTTGAACTTCCCCTTACTCTTAGTGCTTATGTTAAGCACATCCTTTGGAGGGTTCACATTTAACTCCATATCCCTCTCGGCTTGCACAAGTAACTTGTGCAATTCCTCAAGAGACACATCCTTGTCTTGCATGTTAAAATTCACTCGGAATTGAACATACGCTTTGACTTTGGACAAGGAGTGTAGAATCCTATCTACAATGAGTTCTTTGGGGATTTCAACCTTTTGAATTTTCAAGGTCTCGACAAGCTCCATAAGTTTGAGCACATGAGGGCTAACCTTTTGGCCCTCTTTGAAGTCGAGATCAAAGAATGCCGCGGCCGCCTCATATTGGACGATCCGCGGAGTTTGTGAAAACATTGTCACAAGCTTGGAGTAAATCTCATTAGCATTGCCCATTTTAAAGGCTCTCCTTTGAAGATTCGCCTCCATAGCAAATATCAAGACATTTTTCATTGCGGCGGACTCCTTTTGGTAAGCCTCATATGCTTCCCTAGTGGCGGCGGTCGACCTAGTAGTAGGTTCGGGTGGAGAGGCCTCGGTAAGGTAACGAAGCTTGTCGTCACCTTGGGCGGCTAATTTGAGTTGGGCATCCCAATCGGAGAAATTTGACCCATTCTTTTCAAGTTTACATCGATCCATGAAGGATCGGAGCCATGATGTATTAGCGAGAGGTGTGGCGTTAGGGGTTGGTGTTGCCATTTGTTATGAGGAAAAAGAAGTGGTCTACAAAACAAAATAGGAGTAAAACAAATGTCGTTTTAACAATAATACTCGTAAAAATTATAATTTAAACAAGTTTTATGCATTTTTCTAGTGACCTCTACCCAACTAGATAAATGATTCCAAGACCCAAATTCATATTAATTTGGGCACGGTGTGGCCGATACATCCCTTATTAATATAACTCGGTGGATTAACGCTTTAATCGATTCTACTTTTAGAACTCTTGGTCGATAACATTACATTAACATTTATCTTTAGCCCAAAACACATTCAACAAGGGGACGGTGTGGCCGATAAAACCCTTATCGAAAAACTTTTGTTGAGTTCAATCCAAATTTCGAATAAATGTGTCCATTATCCAAACCCATATTAACTTAGGCACGGTATGGCCGATTCAACCCTTATCAACATGAATTCGGTGGATAGACATTTATCACCCACTTCCCCTACGTAACAAGGTTTGTACCCCGGTGTGGCCGAGTGCACTCCCTCACGAAATAGGTTTTCATGGTTTCTACTCTTTGGTAAGGCTATGTCTCAATTAATTGTTTTAGCGAGAGGTCATGTCAATTTATTATCTATCACGTTTTAAGTGAACTAAAGCGGTGAACTACGATAATTTTAATTGACACGGTCGATAAACTCGATGAAAGAAGATGCATGTTTTAGTTATGGCGATTTAGCAATGCATGCGACATATAAATAAAATGCAAAGCATAAAAATAAATCCTAGTATGGCCTTCCTAAAAATAGAAAACTATTTAACTATTACGTATTCGGAAACCAACTCCATTGGTCTCTTGAACTTCGGTTGTGGCACGCATCTCGAGGTAACACCGTCTTTATGAATCGCCATCTTGAAGAAATCCGTCCTCGGGAACTCTGAGATAAATTAAATTACATAGCAAATTACATAATTTCCTATTATACATTTGTAACTAAAATAAAATAAATCTATTAAATTACAAAACGGTGATACGAGATCACAATAAATTACAACCGAATCGATATTCCCATACATTTCGGGTAATACTAATTAAAATCTAAGGCCATACTAAGTAAAAATTACATAATTCAAAAATTACATAAATTAAATTATGACAATCATAAAGAAAATGCAGCATTATAATATGTATGAACATGCCCAATTTTATGCTAAATCGCCTTTAATTAGCCAATATCGTATATTACTCGGTTTTTACGGATTTGCGTGATTTCAACATTTTATAATCACAAAAATTACATAAATTCATATTTATGCATAAGTTAATTACCCTAACCTCTTAGGACTCAAAATTTAGTTTTCACTAATTATTTGACCATAATTAACTCATATTTCTAAAATTGTTCATTAATGGACCAAAAATTACAAAAATAAGCTATAAACTTCAAATAAATCACAAAATTTCAAATAAATTCAAAATTTGAAATTTAAACTCATGAACATTCTGGAAAAATACCATGACACTCATAATGTTCAAAAACTTAGGTTAAAAGTTCGAAATTTATCCGGAAAAACAATGTTGCGGCTTATCGGTTTTAACAAAAATAATCATAAAAACATGAGAAAATTTATATTCATCAACTTTTAAATTTTAGATCTGAAAAAGATAATAAAATGCAACATATGATGTTTTTCTTTAGTCATAGAGTATGTTTTATTAATATTTCACTAATTAAGTCACTATTCATGCCATTTTTCTTCAAAAATCCATAAATCATGCAAAAAAGACTTCACTATAGCCCATTATTTTACACACATCTTGTAAAATTGCATGTGACAACATACTAAATTTCTATGACCAGATTCGAAATTTATCTCATATTAACCTATTTTTCACCAAAAATCGATTTTAATAATGAAAAATCCATTTTTCGAGCATAAGAAGTCCAAAAATTATGAAAATTTACAGGTCATCTCAAAATAAAATATGTGATAACATATCCAAAAATCACTGGAAAATTCGAAGTATAGCTATTTTTAGTCCGAAAATGACATTTTATTCATAAAATCATATTTTTAATGTCATTATTGTATAATATGAACAATAAAAATCCATAAATTAACCAAAATATCCTAAAAACATTTTAGGACCAGAAATTTAACATGCATAAATTAATTTCGTGATATATCATAATAACACAAAATATACAAGTTTTATATGTTATTCTTATAACTCGGAAAAACTTTTAATCGATTTGCATGCAAATAACCATGGCTCTTGATACCGATTGAAGGAAAAAAAGATCTATATACGTGACATATTCATATATGTTTTAATTTAATTTGTCATAAAATTAACAAATGATCTTATGCATGCAAACTTTTAAACAAAATAAAGAAGAAACATTGTTCTTACATTGGAAATTCGGTTAATATGGGCACAAGAGAGATCACCTTTCTCTCTTGTTCTTGTGCTTTCCTTTGTGGAAGAACTAAGATCCAAGTATAGGATCTCTCCCAAAGCTTAATACCCAAAGCACTCTCTTAATTAAAATTAATATTATAAATACTAGTACAATATTAATCTTGTAAAAATTGACCCAAAATAATTTTTATTTTGTCTCTTAAAAACCGGTTTAAGAGAGGAGAAGAGGAAGGAGAAATCTTTTTATCTCTCTAAAATATTGATGGTGAATGAATGAATAATTCTTACAATAATATTATGTATTGTTATATCAAAAATATAAGGCAAAAACCCTTGCCTTTCTTTGTCAAGAAACCGGGTAGGAGGAGGGTAGGGGAGCCAATGCATGCCTTTGTTTGTCTTCACAATGTAAACTAGGTGTGCATGGCTAGATAATTAGGGTAAATGATTGTGTTCTCCACTAATTAATCAAACACAATATTAGCCTAAACCTCCTCCTTATTTCAGCACCTTCATAAAATGAAACCCATTTTATTTTTTGTCAAATTTGTCAATATGTCACATGTCATATGTCACATAAAATTGTTATGTATTTCTAACATATTAAAAATCAACGTATTAATAAAAATACGTCATATACAAAAATCGACTTAGTAATTCATAATTACTTGTACCAAAATATTTTACCAATTATAAATCACAATAATTTGTATTTATAATAATTCATTCGAATTCAATTGTTTCCTTAAACAATTATTTCATCCGAGTAATGATACGATTCAATTACTCAGACCGTATCTCATTTAATCAAATTTCAATGAGATACGTAAATATTACTTCCAAAATCATCCGTCAATTTTAATTAAATTAATTGACTCGTAACGTTATACGATCAATTAATTGATCAATTAAGAGTGTTGCCCTATAGGTATGACCTAGGGGATCAACTGATCACCACCGTCGCACGACAGTAATGTCAAACTCTAGTCAGCCAATCATTACCGATATGTGTGGACCAGTTGACAGTAAATATTACTTCCCAATTGTATTCTTTATAATGAGACTTAAACATGTGATTATCATGATCAACAGTCGTGATCGCATTATTGTCGGAGGACACATATTCCAACAAGGGACAGTGTCTAGATTCTCTATTCATACAGATGGTAGTGTGAGATTTGATGGGAGATGGTGTGTTCCTAGTGATGAGGAGTTGAAAAAGATAATCATGACAGAGGCTCATTGCACACCATAATCGGTACATCCAGGCGGTGACAAGCTATACAAAGATTTGAAGAAGACTTTTTGGTGGCCGGGGATGAAGAAAGAAACAGCTAAGTTCGTGGCTCGTTATTTGACTTGTCAGAGAGTGAAATGGGAGCATCGACGACCACAAGGTAAGATTCAGTCTCTTGAGTTACCTGAGTTGAAGTCGGAGTCCATTACTATGGATTTTATAGTTGGTTTACCGAAAAGTCAGCAGGGTAGTAACATGATATGGGTTATAGTAGATCGACTGACGAAATCAGCTCACTTTGTGCCGATGAAAGATAATGGGACCAAGATGCAGTTGGCTTTGGCTTATAGGAAGCATGTGGTTCGTTTGCATGGGGTGCCTAAGGATATAGTGTCCGATAGAGATGCGAGGTTCATATCACGGTTTTGGAAAGAGTTGCAGGAGATAATGGGGACTACCTTAAAGATGAGTACTGCATTTCATCCTGCGACAGATGGCCAGACGGAGAGGACCATCAAGACTTTAGAGGATATGTTGCGAGCTTGTGTTATGGATTTTGGTGGTAGCTGGGAGCAGAGGTTGGATTTGATTGAGTTTTCTTACAACAACGGCTATCACACCAGTATTGGCATGACACCATTTGAGGCTTCATATTGGAGGAGATGTAGGAGTCCGATATATTAGGATGATAGTGCTGAGGCATTTGTTTTGGTACCACAGATGGTACAGGAGATGGTTGAACAGGTTAAGCTGATTAGGCAAAGGATGAAAGCGGCCTAGGATCGACAAAAGAGTTATGCAGATCTACATCGCCGGGACATAGAGTTTTAGGTTGGGGACAAGGTTCTTTTGAAAGTGTATGCTATGCGTGGGGTCATGAGATTTGGTAAGAAAGGTAAGCTGAGCCAGAAGTTTATAGGACCTTATGAGATCTTGGATCATGTGGGTGAGGTTGCTTATCAGTTAGCTTTACCAGCTGCCTTGGATAGAGTGCATAATGTGTTTCATGTATCTAAACTGCGGAAGTATGTTAGTGTCCATCACATGTGTTAGAGGTAGAGAACATCGAGCTCGATGAGTCCTTGTCTTATCTTAAGGTGCCTAAACAGATTCTTGATCGAAAGGTTAGGAAAACTAGACATGGTGAGACAGTGTTGCTTAAGGTTCTTTGGTCTAACCATGAGGTTGAAGAGGCTACATGGGAGGCGGAAGAGGCTATGAGGGAGCGGTACCCGTCTCTTTTTAATCAGGTATGTGTGGTTACGGGGATGTAACCTTGTTTCTTTTAGGGGGGTAGGAGATGGTCGCATAGAGTTTTTGCATGTTTTATGTGGGTTTTGGTATAGTTAGTAGTTGTTTTGAGTCGGGTTGAGTTTTGTTTTGGGAGGTGTGTTTTGGAGTTGTGTCGAGTTTTGTTTATGTTGTTGTGTCGGGTTGGTGTTAGTGTGTTTTTATTTCGTTGTGGTTTGAACTTCGGGGACGAAGTTATTTTTAAGGAGAGAAGACTGTAATACTACGGTTTTATGGGTCTTAGGGTACTCTATCGAGTGGGGCTTACTCTGTAGAGTAAGTATGGTTTTACGCAAAACAGTAGTCTGTCTGATGGGTACTCGATCGAGTAAGCTTGACACTCGATCGAGTAAGGGTCACTCGATCGAGTAAGTGACTTACTCGATCGAGTAAGTTGGTTGACGGGTGATTTTCGACGGGTTTGTTAATAATGCGGATTGATATATAAGGCTTCCGTCACTTTTTCTTAAAACACTTTTGCAACATAAAACACACAAGAGAAGATTAAGAGTTACGTTCTTTCATCCTCGCCGCATTATTAGCAAATCCCGGAGCTAGGAGTGTTGGATTTCGTCGTTCTTTACATCTTTGTGACCCTTGAGTCGAGGGTAAGCTTTACATATAATTTTTATATCATTTTGTTAGAGTTTGTTAAACCCTAATTGGGTGATTTGGGGGTTTTGGTGGTTTATGTGAATATGGTTGTGATTATATGTATGTATGTATGTATGTATGTATGTATAGGAGGAGGATTCGTTGAGGAGAGATTCCGAGTTAGCTGCTTGATCGTCTATTATTGGTGTTTGCATTCCAGGTAGGGTTTCCCTACTCAGTATTAGTTACATGATTGTGTGGTGATTGTTGTTGTGACTATTGGTTACGTATAATGTTGGTTGATCTGGTTGGTTGTGGATTTTCTATTGTTGATTGGTTTGTATCTGTCTGTGATCTTCGGGGTGCATCCCTGGCTGAGTGGAGTCACTTGCTGGAGTGGCTTCACGCCCTTGATTCGCCTTCTGTGGAACCCGCCACAGGAGGGATGTGCACATTAATGAACATGAGTTTATCGCTCGATGGAGATGAGCGGGGCTTAGGTGGGAACGGCTGCGGTCCCCCACTGGCGGCGAGGAGTACCTGTTGCGATGGGTACTATGACATGGCTACACACTTTAGTTTAGTGTGTAGTCAGTTGTGTGTGTAACACCCGCCCTTTTCGTATAATTTTCATAAAGAAAAATAATACTTTTACATTACTCTATCTAGTTAATTTTATTATATTACTAAAGGTAAATTTAATTAAAGTTATAATTTTTAAAGCTTACTTTATACGAAATATACGTTTTAACCGGATGAAATAATAATAATGATAATAATAATAATAGTGTTAATAGTAATAAGTTCCGTCTTAAATTATAGTAAGTTTAAGACGTAAAATTTAAGTCTAGCAAGGGACCGTTACATCTTCACTTGAGAGACTAGACTAATCTATTCTCGACCTATCCCGAGTCGACAACTCAATACTCAAATTCATTACCCAGCTGATATAACCCATTATCTAATTCTCTCTCACCCTCCCCTGACCAATCCTAACCCACCAAACCTCCTTTTTTTTTCTCGTAATTCCTGTGGAGCATCCATAAAGCACCTGCAACAACAACCATTTGCAGCAGCTCAAACAAACCCAAGCAAGCTAAAAAAAAACCCATTAATGGCGACCTTAGAAACCTAGATTTCTCACCCATTTCTCGACCAAATTCAATAACTTTTGTACCATTCTTCTCCTTACTTTCTCCTTCATCTTTCAAGGTAAGAAAGACATAGTCTTGTGGAGTTTTCGTCTCGACCCGTCTCATGAATGTGACGTTTTAAGCTAATCTCGGGTGTCATTTCGGTTTTTAGGTGAAGGCTTTGAGGACCCAGAAGGAAACTCGTTCATAATAGACCATTCTCTCGAAGATTGAAGAAAGTTAAGGTAGCGGTGATAGGTTACTCGACAAAATGTCGGGAACTCACCCTTCCTACTCGGTTTTTGCCTTATTTTATCGTAAAGTTTAAGTCTTTATTATGTTCCTCATGTATGGGGTTGATTTTGTAATGCTTGTGGTTAGTTTACATGGTCACTTGGTTGCTTTCATGGCTTGGTCTCTTGTGTATAGCCGGTTAAGAGTCTTAATGTGACTCGTTACTCGTTGTCCCTTCGAACGATTTCGCATCTTCTTGCTGGATTTTTTTCTAGTCTATGTATGACATGATTTAACAGTGCTAATCCCAGTTTAGTCATGCAAATTTCCGTCCTAACGCTACCCTCAAGGTCAGTCTTGAGTTGGGTTTAAAATGGACTGCTAGGAACTGGTTTATGCTGTGAAAGTTAGCGTCCTACCTCTGTTTTGGGGCGGATACTGAATTTTTTGGTTAATTAGTGTTATTAAGCAAATCAATTAGGTAATTAGTGTTGAGTTGAAACTATCTACGTTTATGGTGTCCACGTCATCACTCTTTTTTTTCGCAGATTTTAAACAAAGCCGCTAATATTCTTAGCGGCTTTCCTTCTTTTTTTACTAGACATTCATTTTCCACAATCCAGTGTACTGGAGTCAAAAATTACGAAAATAACAGTCAAAGCCGCTGATGTTTTCAGCGGCTTTGTCAACTTTAAAAGAAAAATGGAACACATGAAACCGCTAAGAAGTATAGCGGCTTTGCTGGTTATATAAAAAAAAACACGGGAATCTTCATTCATCCTATTGAACAAAAAAAATCCCCAATTGGTCTCTTCAACCCGGAACCCTAGTTGTGCGAAAAACCCAATTTCTCACCCAAATCCACCAAATTTCTTTCAATCAATTCATCTCCATCAACCTAATTCATCCTATATTCATCTAAAGGTAATAATTCAACCTTAATTTACTAATTTCGTGCATACTTTAGTAATTCTTCCCCAATTTACTAATTATTTTGTGATTAGTTTTGTAATTGTTTTTAGCTTAGTTTGTTACTTTGATAGTTCAAATTAGTAGCTTGGTTGATATAGTTTGTATTTAGTTTGGTTATTTACAATGGAGATAAATAATTATCCATTGACTTGTTGGTGGAATGGTGAAGTAGAGGTAAATGGTGAAGATATTAGTTATAAGGGTGGTTGTGAAAGCTTTGTTATTGTTAATAGTACTATGAGTCTTAATGAGCTCAAGAGTGAAATATATGAGTCTTTAGAAGTAGATAAAACAAAATATGAGATTAATATCAAAATGAAATTCCCAAGTGTAAGAGGTTATAAAGTACTATCCTTGAGTAATGATCGTAGTTTGAAAGCTATGTGGGCAAGTGTGTGTCAATCGAAAGCGGCATCGATGGATTTGTTTATTGAGTTGATGCCTCTTGAAATAACTCAAACTACTACACAACCCACTAATTTGTCATTCACAAATATGCTTAGTCAAGTTGAGGATCCAAATTGGTTTTTGTCTTTGTCATCTAATAATGTTGATGAAGCGCCCATTGATGGTAATATTTTTGGAGATGAAATTGAAAATGTGATTTAAGAGGAGGATGCAATGTTGTTGTTGAGTGATGATGATGATATGATAGACCTTGTTTCTCAACCATGTACTAACACCCAATTCATCAAGGTTCATGCTTTAGATGTTGATTATGAAAATAGTTGGTATAAGTCAAGTGTGGCTCCATTTAAGAATGAAGAGGAATTTATTGTTGGGCAAGAATTTGCAAGCAAAGAGATTTTGCGACAAGTTGTCACATCCTACAATGTTCTTAGAAACCAAGTTTATAAAATTACCGAATCAAGACCTCACACCGTGACTTATAAGTGTAATAGACAACCCTTAGCTTGTAGTTGGTATTTGAGAGCGAGTAAAAAAAACATTTCCATGGATGTTTTCACAATTGTGTCATACAAAGGTCCACATGAAGCGTCTTGTGTGGTTTGGAAGACATGGACGGAGAAGAAATTGATTCCTAATGATTCTTGGATAAGAGGAAAGGGAAGACCGGTATCTAAAAGAATTCGCAATGAAATGGATGAGGTTTCCAAGTCTTCCGTTACTTGTAGTTTGTGCAATGTAGAGAGCCATAACAAGCGATCATGTGCAAGAAATAAATCTAGGGGGTAATTTATCAAGTTTTTTTTTCATTGTTTAACATTGAACTATTAAAAACTATGTTATTTTTTCTTGGAGTTTGACAATGTTAATTTTTTTTTTTTGATGCGTTTAGGTTAAATGGAGCCGGGTCCAGTAGATGATAGCGTTCTGACATTGCAAGAGAAACATAGAAGCTCGGTTATTTGGGAAGGAGAGGTAATTAACGGTTCTTTAAACTTAGTATTATGTTTAAAAAAATAATATTTACTTGTTGAACTTATTTTAAAACATATATGTTTATTTTTTTGAAGGATATCAAGCCGCTAAAATGTAGAAATCATCTATATTCCAAATCTAAATTCACCGTAACCCCAGCTGTTGAGAATTTCATTAGTGGAACCCAATTTCATGGTATTCATAGGTTAGCTTATGTTGTAGCTCGTCCTGATATGATAACTGCATTAGTTGAGCATTGGAGACAAGAAACCCACATCTTTCATTTAACAGTCGGAGAAGCCACCATCACTTTGCAAGATGTTAATGTTTTGTTGGGTCTAAAGGTCGGGGGATTACCTATAACTGGTAAATCTGATTACTTTTGGCCTGAGTTATTGGAGCATCACTTAGGTATTAGACCACCACCTAATGCATTTAAGGGGAAAACTTTGAAACTTTCTTGGTTAAGAGCAAATTTTCAAGGCCTACCACAAGATGCAACCGAGCAACATCTTCATGCATATGTAAAAGCTTATTTGCTATATTTGATCGGTACCGTGCTCTTTCCTGATAAAAGTGGCAATATAGTACAATTAATTTACTTCCCCCTTTTGACAAATTTGGAAAGATTGAATGAATATAGTTGGGGAAGTGGAACACTTGCTTATTTGTATAGAAACTTGTGTACGGCGTGTACAAATGGAGCTATAGAAATTGGTGGTTGTCTTGTTCTAATGCAACTTTGGGCTTGGGAACGTATATCTATTGGTCGACCTACCATCATGAAATCAACATTAGAGGAGCAAGCCGATGTCGAATACCCTCTTGGTTCGCAAGTGGTGGAGGGTGTTGACCCACTTGGTTGTAGGTGGCTAAGAATTCATCGGGCTTATAGGGATCACTTGATTGGATTAGTTCAATGTAGGCATGCTCTTGATACAATGACCGATACCATGTTCACTTGGGAACCCTACGCTACGGATGTCCTTTACGTTCTTCCCGCCATTTGTACCGAAGATCCTAGTAAGTGGATTGTAAATGCACCACTCATTTGCTTTGAAGCCGTTGAGTGGCATTTTCCTAATAGGGTTGTTAGGCAATTTGGTTGGCATCCAACGATTCCCCCCTCTATGCAAGACATCTAAAAAGTTACATAAAATTGATCATCGGGGAAATGCCACTGATTATGAGGAAATGCATAAAGAAAGCATTGCGAAGTGGAATAACTGCAAGAGTAGATTGACCCCTACAGGTGTTCCTTATAATGGTTACCTTGACTACAATGATGCATACCTACAATGGTATCGTGCCATCACTTGTCTAGTAGTTAGTAACCTCAGTACCGAAACACAATTCAAAGACTTGTATGAGAAGAGACACAATTTCTATCCGAATGCGGTGGACAACATGCTACTTGTAAGTATTTCTTCAATTTTAACAACCTTTGTCTAATAAAATTTGTTTAGTATTAGTTTAATTTTAGGAAGAATTGTACTTGTTAAATTTTGCAGACGGAGGGTCATTTATACAACTATAACCATGCTACTACTATGCTTGGTAACATGCCGGAGGATGTTCCACTATCTCATGTAAACATGGTGACCTTACAGCATCAAGTTTTATCATCAACCACAACTGTATTGTCAAGGTAAACTTCCTTATGAAAAATACTGTCGCACAAACGAGCTTGATTTTACATTGGTGGAGATGAAATGCTACTCTCCTGTATGAAGAAGTATGAACTACAAGCTTGTTTCATAAACTCATGCCACCATGTTATTCATCATAACAGCCAACTACACTCCCTACATTTTCAAGTTTTCAAAAAAAAAAAAGAGTATTGCAGACAAGTATTCCAGCGGCATTACCACCCAAACAAAGCGAGATCAACAGGGCGTGTTCCAGACAAAAAAAAAGAAGAATAACGAATGCATACAGGAAAGGCATGAGCATGAAAGTTCAGGTAAGAAACGGGTCCGAGAGATGGAAGTATCCGCGAATTTTTTGGTTAATTAGCGTTATTAAGCAAATTAATTAGGTAATTAGTATTGTGTTGAAACTATTTACGTTTATGGTGTCCACGTCATCACTCTTTTTTTCCGCAGATTTTCAACAAAGCCGCTAATCTTCTTAGCGGCTTTACCAATTCTTCATCAAAAATTCACACAAACCATATCCAGTAGCTATTGGAGTTGCAAATCTATGTGTACTTTTGTTTGGGTAAGAATTAGTGTGGGCCTCACAAGTTTATGAAAGTTGGGCTGATTGTCTTATAAAATTTTGGGGCGGGGGATTGTGGTCTCGGTTTTGTATGTTTTGGGTCACCACCATTAAATTGGTGGGCTTACCACAATTTAATGGTTGGGCCCATCTTGCCTCTTGTATTGAAATTTTGTGTGCCTTTCATAAATTTTCACATGACGTAAATTACTCATTACCGCTTGTTATATTTTATTTAACTGGCATGTTTAAATATGAAATGAAGTATTTATTTTTGTGTTACAAGTATGAAAAGATTTTTATAAATAATTACTTGTAAGAGCCGTACTCTTGTAGAAATGCCATAATACTATCATATATGCTTGATTTACATTTACGCCCTACTTGTGCTGTTCTGGCAAGTACGGGTTTGGCCTACTTGTGCTGTTCTGGCAAGTGAGTCTTATCTTAGTCTTTCCGCCACTTTCGTGCTGTTCTGGCGATTGGGATACTCGATCTCCATTAGTAGTCGAGTCTTGGGTGCATGCTGTGCTGGCGCACCTCGAATCGGGTTGTACACCCGAGAATCTGCAGATTTAGACTAGGACCGTATCATTATCGTAGTCCTACCCGGGGAAATAATAGTCTAAGAGTAGTAAATGTTTGCATTTTGGATGGTTACATTGGTCATATCTCCTTGAATTACGTGCTCATGGTTAAGTGATCTTTGTTTGTTCCCGTTACATTCCTTCTCTATTATTATTTAGGCCCTGTTCTTTCTGGCTTATTTTCAGCCCATTTCGATTCAAATTTCAGCTCTATTCGATTCAGTTAGCTTTCGATTGATTCGATTCAACTCCATTCGATTCGATTGATTCGGCTCCATTCGATTCGACAAACTCACTCCATTGATTGATTGATTGATTCACTCCATTAAGTTCAGCTCATTTCAGCTTTACTCATCTTAAATTTAATAGTTATTATTAATTTTGTTATCAATAATACTATTTTTTTAATATTATTATTCTTTATTATTATTATTATTATTATTATTATTATATTTAATAATATTGTTAATAATAATGTTAATAATAATTTATTTATTATAATTACTATTATTATTATGAATATTATTATTAAAATGAATAATAATGTTATTAATGTTAATGTTGTTGTTGTTGTTGTTGTTGTTGTTGTTGTTGTTGTTGTTGTTGTGAATAATCTTATCTTCATTAATACTAAAACATTTAAAGCCTCCTCCTTAACCCACGTCATCATTATTCATTAGCATAATTTCATTTTTTTGGGCAAGTAGTGGTAGGGACCACTTGAAGAAAACAAATTAATTTTGTATGGATTACTTCCAACGCTTTGCATTGTTAGCTTTTATATACACTATATCAACAATATCCATTAAAAATATTTTGTTTAAATTCAGCAAATTTTTTGTCAACAACATCGAAGAAACTAAAAAAAAAATGTTGATCATAAAAATGCTACTCCATATTAAGTACGGACATTTTATTAACAATAAATAAATTTTGTACTTAACACTAAGCAAATACGGAGTAATATACTATTGATTATTATAGACAATTTGATTTATCGAAGATCAATTACCTAAAAAAGTTGTAGATTACTAATATCTGGTATAAAACTTATATACCAATAGCATAAATTAGTAGACTATACAACAAGTTGTATACATCTGGTTGTATAGATTTGGAGTTTTATAATAAAGAATTTGAGCTTTTATGTATATTTTACGAGCTTTATTGGAAGGAATCTGAGCGCATTTATAAAAAATATAAACTCAATATATTATACATAGAAGCTCAAATTCTTTATTATAAAGCTCCAAATCTATACAACCAGATGTATACAACTTGTTGTATAGTCTACTAATTTATGCTATTGGTATATAAATTTTATACCAGATATTAGTAATCTACAACTTTTTTAGGTAATTGATCTTCGATAAATCAAATTGTCTATAATAATCAATAGTATATTACTCCGTATTTGCTTAGTGTTAAGTACAAAATTTATTTATTGTTAATAAAATGTCCGTACTTAATATGAAGTAGCATTTTTATGATCAACATTTTTTTTTAGTTTCTTCGATGTTGTTGACAAAAATTTTGCTGAATTTTAACAAAATATTTTTAATAGATATTGTTGATATAGTGTATATAAAAGTTAACAATGCAAAGCGTTGGAAGTAATGCATACAAAATTAATTTGTTTTCTTCAAGTGGTCCCTACCACTACTTGCCCAAAAAAATGAAATTATGCTAATGAATAATGATGACGTGGGTTAAGGAGGAGGCTTTAAATGTTTTAGTATTAATGAAGATAAGATTGGATGTACCATGCTCATATACATCTGGATGTATAGTCTTATTTGTGCAATAACATTTGTACTAAAAAATATATGTGAAATAAAATCAAAAATTATTATTATTGAACAAAAATTAACTTTTAACTCTTTGAGACATACCTACATAGTTACATAGATCTCTTTTTCTTAATTTCACCAACTAAAATAAAAATCATAATGGGGAAGATGGTTAGAATTTGAGTTTTGGTAAATCGGATTAGAAGGCGAGGTGAGTTGAGTTGGTTGATAATTGTTATTACAAATAATTTGTCTATTATAAAAAATAAGTTAACGGTGACTCGGTGTAACACCCCCATACTCCAAGTGCCTTACCAGGACCACCCAAGTATAAGGATGCTACCATCTCGGTTACCCGAGGCAATGATAATCAAATAAACAATAACGGAACAACATTTAACTAGAAATACTTTAGCGAAAGGTTACAATCTCAAAACCAAAACCAAAATACGAATACATGTTCTAAACCAACTGTCTAATCAGCTAACTGAAATGTTTATTAAACTACTAGCTACAGCGGAAGACTTCTATCATCAGACCATGGCACATCCCAGCTATCCTAGTAACTCGACTCATACCTGCTCAATAACTGCTCACCATCCCCGAATGGATCACCACGATTTTAAAACATTAAACGGGTCAAGACTAATCACACAATTTATATAAACCAACAATACAAGAAAAACAAACAACTCAATCATCACGGATATTCTCCGAACTCCAAACCCAACTCCACAATCCTGACTACACACTAAAGTGTGTAGCCCTGTCGAAGTGCCCATCGCAACAGTCACTCGCCGCCAGTGGGGGACCGCAGCCGTTCCCACCTAAGTCCCGCTCATCTCCATCGAGCGATAAACCCAAATCCATTAATGTGCACATCCTTTCTGTGGCGGGTTCCACAGAAGGCAAATCATGAGCGTGAAGCCACTCCCGCAAGTGACTCCACTCAGCCAGGGATGCACCCCAAAGAACACAGACAGATACAATCAATCACAACTACTATCAGTAACCAAATCCAGCAATCGTCACAGTACGAGTATGATAATATTCAACAACCACAAACACCAATCAACACATCATGGGACTAATACTGAGTAGGGAAACTCTACCTGGAAAGCACAACACAATCAGACGATCTCACAGCTGATATCAAAACGCTTCCTCTACGAATCCTCCTCCTAACATACAAACATATAATCACTACCAAGCATAAAATACAACAAAACCCCCAAATCCCAACACTAGGGTTTAACCAACTTTAAAGAAATACTATAAAAACGGTACATAGATCTTACCTTCGACGCAAGGATCACAACGGTATAAAGAAAGGTCAAATCCGACCTTCAAAGCTCCGGGATTTGCCAACAATGCGATTGATGCGAATAACGTACTTTGATTTCTCTTTTTGAAAGTGATTAGGTTTTAAAAGTGTTTAAAGAACAATGACGAAAGTTATTATATACTTAATCGCATTATTAACAAAACCCGAGAAATCATCCCCCGTAAACCGGCTACTCGATCGAGTAGCTAAGGTACTCGATCGAGTGCCCCCTTACTCGATCGAGTATCTACGTTACTCGATCGAGTACCCAACAGGTCAGAAACTATTTTAAACTGCAACTCGCCCTTACTCGACAGAGTAAGGCCTACTCGATAGAGTACCCAGAGACTCATAAATCCGTAGTATTACAGTCTTCCCTCCTTAAAAAGAACTTCGTCCCCGAAGTTCAAACCACAACAAAACAAAGACTCACACTACAACACTCCCGACTCAACAACCAAAACAAACTCAACATAAAACATGTTATTAACCCAAACTCAACCCGACTCAACGGCAACAACCATACCGACACAACATAAAAGGTTATAAAAACTCTTAAAACTCTTTGCGATCATCTCCTACCCCCCTAAAAGAAACAAGGTTACCTCCCCGTAACCATACATACCTGATCAAAAAGTAAAGGGTAACGCTCTCTCATGGCATCCTCTGCCTCCCATATAGCTTCCTCAGTCTCGTGGTTAGACCAAAGGATCTTAAGCAAAACTGTCTCACCACTCCTAGTCTTCCTAACCTTTCGGTCAAGAATCTGCTTAGGTACCTCAAGATATGATAAAGACTCATCTAGCTCTAAGCTCTCTGTCTCTAACACATGTGACGGGTCACTCACATACTTCCGCAGCTGCGATACATGAAACACATTATGCACTCTCTCTAATACAGCTGGTAAAGCCAGACGATATGCAACCTCTCCAACCCGCTCTAAGATCTCATAAGGCCCGATGAACTTCTGACTCAGCTTGCCTTTCTTCCCAAATCTCATAACCCCACGCATAGGAGACACTTTCAGAAGAACCTTATCTCCAACCTGAAACTCTATATCCCGGCGATGTAGATCTGCATAACTCTTTTGCCTATCCTGAGCTGCTCTCATCCGTTCCCTGATCATCTTAATCTGCTCAACCATCTCATGTACCATCTCGGTCCTAGAACCTTTGCCTCAATCAATCGTCGTCCCAACAAATCGGACTCCTACATCTCCTCCCATATAAAGCCTCAAACGGTGCCATGCCAATACTAGTGTGATAGTTGTTATTGTAAGAAAACTCTATCAAATCCAACCTGTTCCCAGCCTACCACCAAAGTCCATCACACAAGCTCGTAACATATCCTCAAGAGTTTTGATTGTTCTCTCGGTCGACCATCCGTCGCGGGATGAAAAGTCGTACTCATCTTCAAAGTTGTTCCCAAAGATTCCTGCAACTCTTTCCAAAACCTTGAGATAAATCTCGCATCTCTCGTCGGACACTATGTCCTTAGGGACTCCATGTAACTTTAGCACATTCTTTCGATAAGCCATAGCTAATTGTGCTTTAGTCCATGTATCTTTCATTGGCACAAAGTGAGCTGACTTGGTCAGTCGATCCACTATTACCCATATCATGTTGTTACCCTGTTGACTCTTTGGCAAACCCACGATAAAATCCATAGAAATGGATTCCCACTTTCACTCAGGTACCTCTAAAGACTGAATCTTACCTTGTGGTCGTCACTGTTCCCCTTTAACTCTCTGGCATGTCAAACAACGGACCACAAACTGTTTGTTTCTTTCTTCATCCCAGGCCACCAAAACGTGTTCTTCAAATCCTTGTATAGCTTGTCACCACCTGGATGTATCGAATACGTGTACAATGTGCCTCTGTCATGATAGTCTTTTTCGGCTCCTCATCATTAGGGACACACCACCTACCATCGAACCTCAAACTACCATCCAGATGAATAGAAAAAACGGACACTTTGTCCCTTTCTCTACTCCACTCTCCACTCAACCATCTTAGGATCTAACGCCTGTTTACCTCGAATATCATCATAAAGATCAGTCATCTTGTCAAATCTCCCACAAGATCCCCTCTCTCGCATCATATGTATCCCAAACTTCCCACCTCATCTCTCAACCTCATCAAAGATAGTTGCACACGGGAGTGTACACTCTTCCTACTCAAAGCATCTGCAACAACATTGGCTTTCCCTTCATGGTAGATAATATCCATGTCATAATCGCCAATCAGCTCCATCCACCTCCTCTGTCTCATGTTCAACTCCTTTTGAGTGAAGATGTACTTGAGACTCTTGTGATCCGAAAATACCTTAAAGGTCGCCCCATAAAGGTAATGTCTCCAAATCTTGAGAGCAAACACCACTGCACCCAACTCTAGATCGTGAGTAGGGTAGTTCTCCTCATACGGCTTCAATTGCCTAGATGCATAGGCAATCACCTTACCGTTCTGCATCAACACACATCCCAACCCATTCTTTGAGGCATCTGTATAAACCTCAAAGTTCTCGATCCCTTCAGGCAATGCTAAGATATGAGCTGTGGTCAAACGCTCCTTTAATGTTTGGAACGCCTTCTCACAACTTTCATCCCAACGAAACCTGTTCTCTTTCCTCATCAAAGCTGTCATAGGTCTAGCTATCTTGGAGAAATCTTTCACGAACCGTCTGTAGTATCCAGCTAAACCCAAGAAACTCCTGATCTCAGCAACATTCTTTGGTGCTTCCCACTTTGTCACTGCCTCAATCTTCGCCGGATCCACAGCTACTCCCTCATTAAAGATCACATGCCCCAGAAAAGCAACTTTCTCTAACTAGAACTCACACTTGGACAGCTTAGCATATAACTCATGCTCCCTCAAAGTCTGCAACACAATCCTCAGATGCTCCTCATGCTCCTCCTTAGTCTTAGAGTACACTAGGATGTCATCGATAAACACCAACACAAACTTGTCCAAAAACTGTCTGAAGCTTCTGTTCATCAAATCCATAAACACAGTCGGTGCATTAGATAACCCAAACGGCATCACCACATACTCATAATGGCCATACCTCGACGTGAAGGCTGTCTTTGGTATGTCCACCTCTCTAATCTTCACCTGATGGTATCCCGACCTCAAATCAATCTTAGAAAAGACTGATGCACCACTCAACCGATCAAACAGGTCGTCTATCCTTGGCAAAGGATACTTGTTCTTCACCGTCACTCGGTTCAGCTCCCTGTAGTCTATGCACAACCTCAAACTCCCATCTTTCTTCTTCACGAAAAGAACTGGTGCTCCCCATGGCGATACACTGGGTCTAATGTATCCCTTCTCTATCAGATCATTTAACTGTTTCTTGAGCTCCTCCATCTCTTTAGGACCCATCCGGTACGGTGCCTTAGAGATTGGCCCCGTCCCCGGTTTCAACTCAACCGTGAAATCTATCTCCCTCTTCGGTGGCAACCCCGGAATCTCCTCTCGGAAAAACATCGCAAACTCTCCCACCATCGTATCCGATCAATCGTCGGACTCTCTATCCGGTCATCTCTCACATGGCACAAGATCAAAGGGCATCCCTTCCTCGGATAAGACTTCAAGGTGTGGTGCGCAATCAACTTAACTTTGGGTTTGACTAGAAACCCACGATAAGACACACTAACACCCTTAGGCCCTCTCAAAGACACTTTCTTTTGATGACAGTCTATCTTAGCTTTATACTTTCCCAACCAATCCATCCCGACTATCATCTCAAAACCGTCAAAAGGAAACTCTAGCAAGTCTACAGGTAGATCAACTTGCCCAACTATCATAGACACATCTCTAAACAGCCTCCCACATGATACAGACTCACCCGAAGGTATAAAAACTTTCTCACTTACAGACTCATATACCCTCAAACCCAACCGTTTAACATGACTCGAAGATACAAATGACTGAGACGCCCCCGAATCAAACAAAACAAAGGTATGAATACCGTTAACAAGAAAAGTACCAGTGATAACATGTGCATCCTCCTCGGCTGCTTTCTTGTCCATCATGAACGAAAGACTTTCCATCGGTCTTGTCCACCTCCTGGACAAGATTGGTGATGTGGTCGGCTTAGCACCCGACCCCGATTGTTGTTGTTGTTCGTAGCTGGTTTCTGATAAGAATTACCGCCATTGCGGTTACCTCCACCCTGATAGCTCTGACTTCCCCGGTTAGACCATGACCCAGACGGTTTATTGCTCGCATAACTCTGTGTAGGTCCCTGAGAATAGCTCCCCCGAGTCGATCCCTGTAAAGCTCCCGGTGCACTCGTGCACTCATGTCTCTTGTGGCCTACACCGCCATAGCCAAAGCAAGTCATCCCCCAACTACCACTACTACTCACATGGCCACGCCCAAAAGAAGCCCCAGCACTGAACCCTGACCCAGAAGAAAACCCTCTAGCTTGATTGTGGTTGCCTTTCTTGTGACTAGATTAGCCACCACCCTCACTCTCAGCCTTTCTTTTCTCAACACCCACTCTCTCCTAAGCCATCTCCACCAACCTCTCAGCTCTCCTAGCCCTCTCATAAGCTTCCTTAACATCAGTAAGGACTCCTACAGGTAGCTTATCCATGATCTTAGGGGTCAACCCCCTCTCAAACCTCAGCGCCAGATTCTCCTCACTCAAACCCATATCCTCAGCATACCTAGACTTCTCATTAAACTGCTTGTAGTACTCAAAGAATCGACATATCGTCGGATGTCATCTTAAACCCATCAAACTCCTCCCTCAGCTTACTCCTCACATGCTCCGATACAAACTCTTTCCTCATAGCCCTCCGAAACTCTTCCCAAGGTATAGCAGGTAAGCCCTGGTTCGCATACATCTCCCTAGCACTCACCTTCACCTTATCCCACCACTCGCCAGCTGCTTCCCTCAGGTAGAACGCAGCTTGCTCTACTCTCATCTCATCAGGACAGTGAACCAGGTCTAGTATATTCTCCATCTCATGATGCCAGTTGTCAAGAAGGTTTGGTTCCCCGGTCCCCCTGTACTCTTTTGGGTTGAACCTCGCTATATAGAGGCTGATCTTTGAGTGATCAACCTCCTTATCCTTATCCTTTCCCACTTTCTTTAAGGCCTCCGTAAGAGCATCTTGATGCTCCAACATCTTAACGATATCATCTATGTTCATGGTCTCAGCTCTCGCATAATAAGCGTTTCTCTTGGGCGGCATCTTGAAACTATATAAGAAAGGGTAGACATAAACATACGCACTAAAACCTCAAAACACGAAAGCGGACTGCCCAGAACACACTCGATCGAGTGCCTAAACCTACTCGATCGAGTAAGAGGCTACTCGATCGAGTGCCCACCATACTCGATCGAGTGCCTCGACATCAGACCCCAAACAGACCTTTTGATCTCTAACATACTCGACCGAGTAGCCAGGCTACTCGATCGAGTGACCCCCTACTCGATCGAGTGCCCGAGGTACTTGATCGAGTGCCCAAAAACACGATTCTGGTTGCAAAATCGTCTAATACCCACTCGACCGAGTCAGACCCAATCGATCGAGTCATGCTAACTCGAATATGCTACTCGCATGCTATATCATATCCCAACATATTCTATGCAACTTTATAACTCGACATATAAAATAGTTAAGCATGCATTTCTACCAAGCTTTTCATATGATCAACAAATCAACGATATCATATTATCAAACGCCACATAGTAAACAACCAACATGCTTCTTGTTCAAACAACAGTTCTATATACTTCCCCAACCTTTCTTGCACAAACTCAAACTTCTACTCCAAACATCCAACAATTACAGCATACATCTCCACATTCACATATAAAATAACAAACATCACATACGACCTTGATATTTACCCCCCCATGTGACCGGTTCAAAATTGTAGGGCGAGTTCGCGACTTTAGGACGTCTCCCAAGCCTTTGCATTAGCTCCTACAACCTTTACCCCGGGTTCATTTTAATTGACTCCCTATATTCATTAGATTCATTGGTTACAGGTTCAGGATCGTTGCTCTGATACCATTTTGTAACACCCCCATACTCCAAGTGCCTTACCAGGACCACCCAGGTATAAGGATGCTACCATCTCGGTTACTCGAGGCAATGATAATCAAATAAACAATAACGAAACAACATTTAAATATAAATACTTTAGCGAAAGGTTACAATCTCAAAACCAAAACCAAAATACGAATACATGTTCTCAAACCAACTGTCTAATCATTCTAATCGAAATGTTTATTAAACTACTAGCTACAATTGGAAGACTTCTATCATCGACCGTGGCACATCCCATCTATCCCAAGAATCGACTCATACCGCTCAATAATCGCTCACCATCCCCGAATGGATCACCACGATTTTAAAACATTAAACGGGGTCGATACTAATCACATAATTTATATAAACCAACAATACACGATAAAACAAACACTCAATCATCACGGATATTCTACGAACTCCAAACCCAAACCCAACTCCACAATCCCCGACTACACACTAAAGTGTGTAGCCCGTCGTGAGTGCCCATCGCAACAGTCACTCCTCGCGCCTTGATGGGGGACGCAGCCTGTTCCCACCTAAGCCCCGTTCATCTCCATCGAGCGATAAACCCAAATCCATTAATGTTCACATCCCTTCTGTGGCGGGTTCCACAGAAGGCGAATCATGGGCGTGAAGCCACTCCGCAAGTGACTCCACTCGGCCCAGGGGACGCACCGAAGAACACAGACGGATACAATCAATCACAACTACTATCAAGAACCAAATCCAGAATCGTCAATACGAGTATGATAATATTCAACAACCACAAACACCAATCAACACATCATGGGACTAATACCGAGTAGGAAACCCTACCGGAAAGCACAACACAATCGACAATCTCACAAATGGTGATATCAAAACGCTTCCTCTACGAATCCTCCTCCTAACATACAAACATATAATCACTACCAAGCATAAAATACAACAAAACCCCCAAATCCCAACACTAGGGTTTAACCAACTTTAAAGAAATACTATAAAAACGGTACATAGATCTTACCCTCGACGCAAGGATCACAACGGTATAAAGAAAGGTAAAATCCGACCTTCCAAGCTCCGAGATTTGCCAACAATGCGATTGATGCGAAGAACGTACTTTGATTTCTCTTTTTGAAAGTGATTAGGTTTTAAAAGTGTTTAAAGAACAATGACGGAAGTTATTATATACTTAATCGCATTATTAACAAAACCTGAGAAATCATCCCCCGTAAACCGGCTACTCGATCGAGTAGCTAAGGTACTCGATCGAGTGCCCCCTTACTCGATCGAGTATCTACGTTACTCGATCGAGTACCCAACAGGTTAGAAACTATTTTAAACTGCACCTCGCCCTTACTCGACAGAGTAAGGCCTACTCGATAGAGTACCCAGAGACTCATAAATCCGTAGTATTACACTCGGTGAGAAAATAGAACGTAAAGAATTGTTAAGCATATTTTTCAACCCGATTTGCTGAATGTATGTATGTAATAAGTCAACAAACTAACAAAATATTAAGTACAACAAGTTAATATATTAGCGTTATGGACATTTTTTCCCATTTCTTCAACTTTATCCATGACTTAAAAAGCCTCGCTTTGTCTCACATTTTTCTCTCTTTAAATAAAAGTACAATAAATTTAACAACTCAGTTCAACTCATTACAAAATCTATACAAATTTTATGATAACAAAGATACAAATTTCACATATTCAATTTACAAGAGAAGATTTTATCGAATATTCAACATATTAATGTATCAACGACGGTATATATAACAATTATTAGAACACTTCTTAAATAAAAAACTAAAATTCAGACCGTGTGTGGGATATCCACGTTCGAGCCCATGCTTTGACGCAAATCTCTCATGCCACGGGTCACAAGTCTAAGTCAGAGGATACAGCTGGTCACAGGTCACGCGTTTAACAACGGGTTCGGATTAGAGTTTCGAGTTAGAGTTCCAATACGTAAACTTTACACACCAAACAAAATCAACTAAACTTACCTCACAAGTTTTTTAGACAAAAGAAAAAGACATGGAAAAATCCAATTGATACAAATCAATGTAAAAATCTGAAAGAAGGAGTTATGTGTAACACCCCCATATCCAGAGGAGCCTTAACTAGGCCTTCCTTAGCATATAAGGGCATTACCATCTCGGTTAACCGAGGACAGTAATAATCAAATGTCGATAAAAGAACGATTATGTTATATTACAAGTGATTTAAAACCAACTGACATTATAAAAGTTACAACTCAAAGGCTACTCGCTACTACTATCAAATCTCGTGAAGACTCATCCCTGCCCGGACTCCAACTATCAACGGCATCAACACCTGCTAGGATAGACTGCTCACCATAAGGGATCACGGCAGACACATAAAACAACAAGACAACCACACAAGGTCAGTACTGAGATAAGATACGACAATATCATCAACATCTAACAATACAACACAATACAATCAGTCACACACACAATCACACCCACTCCAATCAATCTCCGTCACCGACTGTCCACTGGACCAACCCTGTCAGTGGGGGACCGCAGCCGTTCCCACCTAAGCCCCGCTCATCATACCGAGCGATAACCCTGTCCTATTAATGTGCACATCCCCTCCCGTGGCGGGTTCCACGGAGGGCGAAACTAGGGCGTGAAGCCACTCCCGCAAGTGACTCCACTCAGCCGAGAACGCATCTCGAGAACCAGAGACAAACAATCACAACCATCTGCAATACAACACAACCACAACACAACCACAATATAACCACAACAATCGACACACTAGACCATCTACAGAAACTGAGTAGGCGAACCTACCTTTAAGCAACTACAACCAATCCATGCCAACATACGACATATCCAGCAATCAAGCAATACCTATAACCACAACACAATCATCTATTACTACTAAGTAAACCCTAACTGCAAAGACAAGGATACGGATGATGATGACGACATACCTACAAGGAGAAACCCGGCAAAAGACCGCTACCCGACTCAAGTTACGCTCTCCTAAGGCACAAGAACCTTCAAAGGCTTCCATGGAGGTTTTATGGTGAAGGGAAGGGAAAGAGGCGACTAAAGGATTGAAGAAATGAGGCGGAAATGATTTGCGGATTTAACAAAACGCGATTAAAAACCCTCGCTGAAAACCCGTTACTCGATCGAGTGTCCAACCTACTCGATCGAGTGTTCCCCTACTCGATCGAGTAACCACGCTACTCGATCGAGTAGCCTCTACTCTATCGAGTACCACACATAACTCACAACTCAAGATAACTTTGGCACGCACTTCTAAGGACCATTACCGCTCCCAAGGTCAGTCAACGCTGGTCAAAAGGGTCTCTAAAAGGGCGGGTATTATAGTCTTCCCCCCTTAAGAAGAACTTCGTCCCCCAAAGTTCAACTCATCCAACTCAAACCACAAGACACGGGAACACAACGACATCACTACTCTTTCGACACAGGTCACTATTCCCCTGAAATGCCATCCCCCATGTCATCATCATCACTGTCTAACACACTCTCTCTCTCTCTCTCTCTCTCTCTCTATATATATATATATATATATATATATATATATATATATATATATATATATATATATATATATCGGCTCTTACAACTATCATATAAAACACCAATCTCGCAATACGAACCAGCACCATCAACGATTACCCAACATATTATGAGATTACCCCACTCACTAGTAACAGCTATCAACACGAAACATATCTCATATCAACATGCCGCATGACTATACCACCATGTTACTCAACATCGCGATTCTATTACGACACATGGCACCACAACTATCTCTTTATGACCGTCTTTTAAAACATACTATCAACTTTCACTTCGACGCATGAATCACTCAACAAACTAAGGTAATCAATTACAACTTATACAAGTAATGTGACCAAAGCAATAGAAAACTTTGTGAATAAACAACAAAACATTTTAAACGAACAACAACATAATCTCAAAATCAGCCTTTTTATTTTGCGACATTACTCTTCCCCTCTAAAAGGAACTTCGTCCCCGAAGTTCACCACCAAATTACCACTCATGTTACCTATTACTTGCATCGTAACATAAATCAGAACCATATTATTTATTATGGACATTACTCACTAATCATATACTCATTAAACTAGAAAACATACACAACTCACCCGAATAACTAGCCGCCGTCGAGAAAGCATGTTAATAGCATATGTACAAGTGTATGAAAAGACGTAACTCCAATGAATAGATAGTAAATATGGCGGATGTAGGATTAAAGCAACAAGAAACAATCACTACTTCACTATTTGTTACAAATATGCATATAAAATCCAAGCGCGACTTCCAACATGTGAAATTAACGGTTCAAAGGTGTTACGAAGCATCAATGACCATGTTAAACATCAAACATGTAATTATATAACAATTAAACAATTTTATATTTTCGAAAAGTTCCTGTAACAGTGCTACTCGATCGAGTACGTAGTGGTACTCGATCGAGTGCCCGCTACTCGATCGAGTATCTTGGCTACTCGATCGAGTAGCCCTGAGATCAGAATGCCTCTTTTCTGCCACACCTGTAGCTACTCGACCGAGTACGAGGTACTCTGTCGAGTACCTACAGGTCAAATTCGTGGAAAACCTGTTATAACCCACATGTATATATACATAATCATCCCATAACTTGAGTCGGGATGACTTCCCGACTCACAAAATCCTGCAACAAAGTCAAACTAGCAAATCCGGCCTTATGGCCAAGCATACAAATCCGAAAATAAAAGCTCTAACACCCAACAACTACCATAAACTAACGACGACTACCATCAACCAAACACAAAGGTAAAGAATAGGAGTGTCACTTCTGCTGCTGCTGCTGCTCCTCCTCCTCCATCACTTCATCACCACCACCCTCGCCTCCCGAGGTGCCCGCTCCCGATGACCCGATACCCGCATCAACCCCCGCTCCAGCTCCAGGACCTACATACCATGGGGTCAAGCCACCATAAGAAAAGGACTGAGGCGTCCCCCAAGCTGACTGATCCACCCCGTAAGAGTGGAAAACCCCACTATAGTCCCAACTCCACTCCACCATACCGGATGCGGTCCCTCTGTCCCAATCCCCTTAGTGTACGCCATCTCGTGCATATTCCTGAGTGTCAAAGTAGATAACACTCTCTCTGCCAAGTAACTCGATCGCATCTCCGGGGTGTCGAGGTAGGGGTAGCACGGAAAAGGGTGCTGCTGCGGTGGTGCTACCGGCCGTGGTCTAGTCTCAGCGGTCCTCTCCCTCACTCGACGGGGTCCTCTCCCCAACCTGGGCCTCTCCTCCACTACCGCCGCGTTCTCCCCCTTCTTCGGCTCGGGCATCACCTGGAGAATCGTGTCATCAATGAGGTACGTCCTCAACTGTCGAGGTCCACCATCACCCTCCTCCTCCTCATCGGAGTCCACAGCTATGACCACCGGGTCTAACGGCTCTGTCGGTGGGAGGTGCTCAGGAGCCGGAATCTTCATCCAGCTCATATGCCCCACACCCTCCAAGCAAGGCTGCCATCAGCTAAAGTTCTCAACCATTTCAGGTCGAGGTAGTAGTCATGGTCCATGATAGGCACCGGTGTAGCCAGAGGGACGTACTCGGAAGAAGCCTCAAAGGTGGTTAGCTTTTCAGCTAACCGAGTGGCGATAGTGCCACAACTCAAGTACCGGGAAGTGGCAGTAGCCATCAAAGCAAGGCTAGCGCAGACGATGGCAGGAGCATTGAAAACCACCCTCTCGGTCCGCTCCGGGTTGAGGTAAGACATCAGAAGCAACACCTCATGATTGTTCAGTTTACTAATGTCCGGTCTATCATAAAGGAGGTTCGAAAGAGAACGAAGAAAGATCCTCAGGTAACATGCTGAACATCATTAATCAGCATGTTGCTTGAGGTGGGAGCTGGCTTTCCGGTAAGACAAGGCATTAGGTGGCAGACACCGCACTCAGCAGGAATATCAGTGATGGAATCCTTGGGAGGCTTGGCCAACCCAAGGTGAGACGCGAAAAGGTCCATGGTAAGCAAGAAACTTGTGTTCATCAACCGAAACTCAACGGTTTGGGCAGCTGGGTCATAACTAAAGGAGCTCATAAACTCTAAAGTAAGAAAAGGGTAGGAATATTTCCTCAGCCGATATAACCCCGTAAACCCCAAAGTCTCAAATATGTGACGGACATCCATCTCTATTCCCAAATCAGTCAGAAGTGTGGTATCCACACACCGAGTTGGCCTCATTTTGCGTTTTTGCAAAACCACAAAACGCTCTCTCTGCTTAAAGTCCACAAACACAACCGTAGGGTACTCCGGTACCGCGGGTACTACGTGTCCACTACCCTCCCCAGGCTCGGGCTGTGAAGCCCTCCCCCTCTTGCTCAGTCGGGTCCCTATGTTCAGTCTCGATCATCATTTCAAAGATATAACTTAAACCAACTTGCATAACATATAAGGCACATAATTCATACAATTGAACTTGGATACGAAACTAGGTACACACTTTCACCAGTAATTTCCCAATTGATATGCAAATTCAGTTTATAGCAACTCATATTCAATAGTTGTGAAAAGTTTAGCATGGCAAACACAACATACCCAACCAATTCTAACATCCTAGCATGATTCAAATGTTACTCTATATACACACCTAATAACATGTGAGTTATTTGTACATGCTCATAGAAAAGTAATTTAAAACATATCATCATCAACCTTCAATATTAGAAACAAACGACTCAATTAGACTTGTCAGACGGTCTCTACAGCTGTAACGATTTTGGCATATTCGCCATCAATTAACATCACCATTATCATATTTGAAGTTTACCCTTACTTAAACAATCATATGCAACACCAAATTTCAAATATAGAAAACGAATTTCAATTTGGGGCACTTTAAGACGGAGTTTTAAGGCAAGTTTTAAGACGAAAATCACCAAAATCCAACTTTCAACAAGATATATACAACATGTAGTACTCAATTTCATCATCCAACATGTAGAAAACAATCAAACAAAATTTTGATTTTGTAACCCTAGAAAATTTCGGCCCCCAAATCGGCAATTTCTAGCCTATTTTACAGCAATTAATCACCAACATTCATGAAAGGGAAGCATGTGAATCATATTACAACAATTAAAAGCAATAATTTGTCCATATGAATCGAAATTTCAGTCAATCCTACCATTCTAACAAGTTCAAAGTGATAAAAACATGTAAATAGGAAAGAAATCATACCTTGATTAAGTAGGAAAGTAGAAGAAAGCAAACAAATAAGAAGAAACAACCCAAATCAGTCACCACACTACAAACTTATGAGAGCTTTTGAGGGTTCTAAGAGCTTTAGGTTTCGAAATCAAGAAGAAAGAATGAGAAGAATAAGAGGAAATAAGGGTTTTAAGAAACCCGCAGAATCACTGTACAGTAACCTACTCGATCGAGTGTCTAGGGTACTCGATCGAGTGCCCTTTACTCGATCGAGTAGGCGCTATTTCGTCGAGTATCTGCAGAAAATTTCCACATCCCGACGTCGTAGCTTCCTAATGAGATCGAGTGAGGTCTACTCGGTCTAGTAAGCACTCGCACTCGGTCAAGTAAAGTTAGGTACACGGTCAGAAATACGAAGTAAATTGAAGATTCCTGCAAAAACAATATCGCGTGTCGATTCCAAACTAAGTTCGGATTCGTCACTAGTTATCATGCTCGTTCACGCATTATCATTATTACTCAAGCATACCATATCGTCTCAACAAATAAGTTTTATGTCAAAATACGCTACAACAAATTACCCAACTCGGTTTACCTGCTACCGAGTCATTCATAAGCATAATAACGTCATCCTACCATACTTAAACTTATTTGACCACATTACTACCAAACTCGTGTTCACATCAACATGAAACATATAATTAACGATAATTCATTCTTTCATATGTCATATAAATGCATACTCTACATAGCAAATTAAGGCCTATCATGTTCCAAATTCAATTATAAGCAAATCATTCTACATAAATCGATCGCCACGCAGCGGAAAGTTTCAACCAATAAACAAGGCATATACGCATTACTATATGCTATGTCTCATATTATAACTCAACACTTCTTTAACTATCATCTTTATAGCTACAGTAGGAATTATAAACTCATATATGATTACCGTTATTAACAACCTGAAGCAAACACTAACATGATCACCTTCATATCACGGCATACACTTTCACATTTTCACGCATTTCTATCAAATAAACTCTTGTCACGTTTCTCATAATCATCGTACAAGCTCACTAATCATGCCAAAACTTCACTATACACTATCCAAACGCAACTACTATACCCATCTCTACGTTAGCAAAGACTCAACCACAAATAACTCCGACACAATTATCATATACATCACATATATACACACGGACTCCACATTCCCATACCCTGTGACTGGCTTAAGTACCATGGGGCCAAGATTTTGAAATGAGGGCGCCTACTCACCGAAAACCTAGCATCAGCGGGGCTCCCATTATACATACACAAGGTTCCTTTTATTAGACTCACTACGTTCATTAAGTTCATTTGTTACAAGTTCCAAAATCGTCGCTCTGATACCACTTTGTAACACCCCCATATCTAGAGGAGCTTTAACTAGGCCTTCCTTAGCATATAAGGGCATTACCATCTCGATTACCCGAGGACAGTAATAATCAAATGTCGATAAAAGAACGATTATGTTATATTACAAGTGATTTAAAACCAACTGACATTATAAAAGTTACAACTCAAAGGCTACTCGCTACTACTATCAAATCTCGTGAAGACTCATCCCCTGCCTGGGACTCCAACTATCAACGGCATCAACACCTGCTAGGATAGACTGCTCACCATAAGGGATCACGGCAGACACATAAAACAACAAGACAACCACACAAGGTCAGTACTGAGATAAGATACGACAATATCATCAACATCTAACAATACAACACAATACAATCAGTCACACACACAATCACACCCACTCCAATCAATCTCCGTCACCGACTGTCCACTGGACCAGCCCTGCCAGTGGGGGACCGCAGCTGTTCCCACCTAAGCCCCGCTCATCATACCGAGCGATAACCCTGTCCCATTAATGTGCACATCCCCTCCCGTGGCGGGTTCCACGGAGGACGAAACTAGGGCGTGAAGCCACTTCCGCAAGTGACTCCACTCAGCCGAGAACGCATCTCGAGAACCAGAGACAAACAATCACAACCATCTGCAATACAACACAACCACAACACAACCACAATACAACCACAACAATCGACACACTAGACAATCTACAGAAACTGAGTAGGCGAACCTACCTTTAAGCAACTGCAACCAATCCATGCCAACATACGACATATCCAACAATCAAGCAATGCCTATAACCACAACACAATCATCTATTACTACCAAGCAAACCCTAACTGCAAAGACAAAGATACGGATGATGATGACGACATACCTACAAGGAGAAACCCGGCAAAAGACCGCTACCCGACTCAAGTTACGCTCTCCTAAGGCACAAGAACCTTCAAAGGCTTCCATGGAGGTTTTATGGTGAAGGGAAGGGAAAGAGGCGACTAAAGGATTGAAGAAATGAGGCGGAAATGATTTGCGGATTTAACAAAACGCGATTAAAAACCCTCGCTGAAAACCCGTTACTCGATCGAGTGTCCAACCTACTCGATCGAGTGTGCCCCTACTCGATCGAGTAACCACGCTACTCGATCGAGTAGCCTCTACTCTATCGAGTAACCACGCTACTCGATCGAGTAGCCTCTACTCTATCGAGTACCACACATAAATCGCAACTCAAGATAACTTTGGCACGCACTTCTAAGGACCATTACCGCTCCCAAGGTCAGTCAACGCTGGTCAAAGGGTCTCTAAAAGGGCGGGTATTACATTATGTAGATGATCAAATTATCCTTTAAAAAACTTTCCGATATAAAAAGGTAAACAATTGGATGAGGCCCTATAAATAGAATAGGTAAACAAAGGATCGGGATGAAGAAGTAATAAATAAATATTTTGATAACAATAAATTGAAAAGGCAAACCCGTGCAAATTGCACGGGTTTAAAACTAGTAATGTTATTAATGTTAATGTTAATATTATTATTATTATTATTTTTATTATTATTATTATTATTATTGTTGTTGTTGTTGTTGTTGTTGTTGTTGTTGTTGTTGTTGTTGTTGTTGTTGTTGTTGTTGTTGTTGTTGTTGTTGTTGTTGTTGTTGTTGTTGTTGTTGTTGTTGTTGTTGTTGTTGTTGTTGTTGTTGTTGTTGTTGTTGTTGTTGTTGTTATTATTTTAATTATTATTGGTATTATTATTAAAATTAATAACATTTATTATTAATATTATTGATGGGGCACGCTCAACCGACTTGACCCACTAGCCAATACGGGGTCATACAAGTCCACATGCTTGCAAACATGGTTACGGATTCGCTTGATACCCTACGAATCACGAATCGTTAAAAGCGAATTCTATCAAATTGATTAATAAAAATACATATAACACATTTTCTATAAGCAAATCGCGAATCGGTAAGGCGTATTCATAGCGAATATGGTAACCATGCTTTCCAAGCCATCATTTGAGGTACACATAGAAACCTATAAATACCTCATTATTGACCAATCAATGGTAAAATACTTCTCACCAACAACTTCCTCTCTCTAGAAGTAAGACTACTCGAGCTACTATGAGAGGGCACGGAAACCTTAGCTTCAAGCAAGGTCTCAACTATCCACCAGTACCGTAAGGTATCAAAGAAGGACCTATTGCGAACCCTTCGAGGCCCTATTTGTTACGCGTAAAAGATCCATCCGGAGAGAGCAAGCATAGGTTCGAGGTGCCATCGTCTGTGAGGAGCGCGTTGACCCGACCCGGATTCGAGCAACTCTTACTTGAGTGTTTTTATTCGAAACAACTATTTTTTCTAATATCATTATTAATATTGACATTATTATTTATTATTGTTATTAAGAATATTATTAGTAAAATATTACTATTTTTTCATTATTATAATTTATGATTATTCATATATAATATTATAATTTTTTTCTTAAAAATTTTAGTATTAGTATAAATAGTATTATACTATGAATATTAGTATTATTATAGTTGATAATAACAATAATAACAATAATATTAAATATTATTATTATTATTAATATTATTAATATAAATATGATTATTTCGATTCATTTCAATTCACTTTATTGATTCGATTCGATTCGGCTCAGCTCACTCTAATCGATTCGATTCGATTCGATTCGGCTCCATTCGATTCGATTGATTGATTCAGCTCCATTCGATTCGATTCACTCGATTCGATTCGGCTCAGCTCCATTGGTTCGATTCGATTCCGTTGCTCTAAAAAGCCAGAAAGAACAGGGCCTTAATGATGCTTATGCCTTGCTTACTTGTCTATCTCATTTCCTTCCTTGTATTCTTGTCATCTTAAACATGTATATTTCCATGTTTCGTCATAATTCAATGCTTTTACTTCCTATTTAATATGATTATCTGTTTAGGTTCTTTGTTATGTTCTTCTTGATGTTTTGTGGCTGGGAGAACCTTGAGTTACTCCCCACTGACCGTGGCTTTGATGTTTACATGAATGACAGGTTGGTGAAGATGCTTATATGGGGTTTGACGTGTGAGCTAGCGAGTACCCTGGACTTTTGGATTTCTTATTTACCGCTTATACTCACCTATTTCATTATGTCATTCGAGGGATATATTCCCCACTTTTGACCGTTTTTATTCGTATGAACCCTTGTTTTTATTTCCGCATTTTCCTTCTCTTGAATGTTAGTGACTCCCGCATGCTAAACTCTATCTATTAAATAAAAGTTTTGAAAACTTCACATTTTTCGCATATATTTAGTAGTTTATTTTCCGCTTTATCACGGGGCGTCACAGTGTGGAGATTGGAGATGGAGACTGGGGTTGTGTTGACTGTTTGAACTGTTTGTGTACTTGTTTCATTGTGGCATTGTCTTTGTGTAATTAGTACTGACCCCGTTAATTGTTTTAAAAACCGTGGTGATCCATTCGGGGATGGTGAGCAGTTGTTGAGCAGGTATGAGAAGATACGCTTGGGTTAGCTGGGATGAGTCACCACGATGCAGTCTTAGAGTCTTCCGCTGTTTGGACTAGTTGTTTAGCATTTTTGGATTTGAGAACTTTGTATTTACTTTATTCAGTTTTGGAGTTGGACATGTATTCACTTTAAACTTTATTACTATTTAAGTATGTTTATTTATTGTCATTTGATTATCATTTCCTCGGATAATCGAGATGGTGACGTTCTCATACCTTAAGTGGTCCTGGTAAGGCACTTGGAGTATGGGGGTGTCACAAAGGGTTAGAAAGAGAGGAGAAATTCTATGAAATAGAGAATTATGACTAAATTTATTTTCCTATATTACAATCTCTATTAATTATGGGATGTGTTTTTTCACATACGAATTTTACTCTTTCACATACTCTTTTTTACCATAATATCCTTGTTATTTTTCCATCCCTCACCCAATTGATTTTTTTTTTCTCTTCCTTCATCTCTTTCCACCTCCAAGTTACTAACACCAACCCACCGCCTACTCCGTTCACTACCTCCGTCCTCTGTTCACCAAATCAAATCAAATTAATCTAAACTAAAAACTAAAAAAAAAAAAAAAACTAATTAGAGGTGATCATGGGTCGGGCCCATACGGGCTTGGGTCAAACTGGGATGAGAAAACAGTCCATATGTGTGGGCTGGGCCGGGTCGTGCCAAATGAATGGGCTTATTTAGCGAGCCCAAACCCGACCATTATGGGCTAAATCAATCTTTTGGGCCTAAAGGACTTTTCGGGCCGTAAAATTTACCGACATACCGAAAGCCATAAGTAGCTTAATACATTCAACTAGTACTTTAAAAACCTACTTAATTTTTAAAATCGTGTAAAATATGATGAAGTTTATATAATTATATTACAAAAATATAATAAAAGAGACCATCGCTACACTAGAATGATTAATCATGTACTAGTAAATATGATTCATGTTACGTAAATACCGTTTTAAAAATTCAATAAATATAAATGAGTTTGTAATGAGTTATTTTTAACTTTAACGTTACTTTCACAAATGTTATAAGAAAAAAAAATCCCTTTTTTAAATTTAGAGGGCCGGCCGGGCCAAAACTTGGGTCACACGCTTGGCCCAAATCCAACCCTGAAATACTTTGGGTTTTTTAGGCCCTTGAAGGCTCAAGCACTTCAAAAAAGCAGGTTGGATTGGGCCGGGCCGGGCTTTTGGGCTTGGGTCATTTGATTAGCTCTAAAACAAATTATTTAGAAAAGAACAAACTTATTAATATTATATTAAAAGAAAGACAAAACAGTAACCTAACAACGCTGAAGTCGTCTTCTCCCTTCCCTACAACCATCCCTATCCCAGCCCAGCCCAGCCAATAACCACCATCACCACCAGCCTCAGCAGTTTGCACCACACTCCAGTCCAGCTGTACCCTAGCCGATGACTCCATCCAGGCGCACCACCCTATTCATTCCAACCGTCATCTCCCTTCCCCATCATCACCCGACCATAACCATCCTGGTCCCAACCCAGTCGAAAACTACCACCACCGGCCTCCAGTCATTCGCATCGCCACACTCCAATTTAGCCGTACCCCTAGCCGCCTTTCACCACCCATACACCCTAATTTATACTAATTGCTAGGCATATTAATTTTTTTTACTAAAAAATTAAACCTAATAAGTTCAATTAAGCGTAGTAATAATTGCTAAAAATGAAAATTACTTCACTAGTTGAAGAATTACAATCCATTGTTCAAGTTTTTAGATTAATTAGATTCGGTATTAGGAAAAGTGTATAAATAAGAGTTAATTTGATTATGATTAGGAAGAAGGGTATGATACAAAAATTTTATGAAAAAATATATGTGAAAGAATAAAGTCCGTATGTGAAAAAAAGTAATTCCCTTGATTATTTGTAGTTGTCCATTAAACAATGTGTCTCACTTTTTTTATCCCTCCGAGGACTCCGACCAATGGGTGAATGATGAGTAGTATTTTGGTCGCATTTTACCCTTTACTTAGGCCCTGTTCTTTTGGACTTAATTTCGATTCGATTTAGTTCGATTCGATTCGGTTCATTTTATTAAGTTCGATTCATCTCCATTCAATTTAGTTGATTCGATTCGATTTAGTTCGATTTGATTGATTGAGTTATTTCAACATTAATAATACTATTCTTATTTTATATTCTTAGTGTTATCATTATTATTATATTAATCTATTTAATATTTTTTTTATATTAATATATATTTATTATATTATAATTTATTATATTTTTTTTATATTTAATATATATATTTATTTATCTTTATATTATTATGATTAATAGCAATATTAGTAGTATAAAGTATTAATATTTATTATTATTATTATTATTATTATTATTATTATTATTATTATTATTATTATTATTATTATTATTATTATTATTATTATTATTATTATTATTATTATTATTATTATTATTATTATTATTATTATTATTATTATTATTATTATATTTTTTTTTTTGCAAGAAAGGCAAGCCATCTTATTCATCCATTTGAGGGAATAATAGGCAGAATCTTACAAAGTATAACCAATAACTTAGCCTCTAAACATTAAGAAGCTCAACTATCTCATTCTTATGAGAAGAATGAGTTACATGAATCAGTCTTACACTAACTAGGTGTTGCACTCTCCTAATTATGTAAGGTATGTCATGTTCAATGCCTTGAAAAATTCTGATATTTCGCTCTTCCCGTAAACTATAAGCCAGTGCAGTCAAACAGCTCGTGAACCACCTAGCTTTCCAATGTCTCCTCACATGCTTACCAGCTATCCAGTTTAATTCCTTCATCAAATTCATAGTACGGCCAGAGATGTTCATCCATTGCAGAAGACTTTGCCATGCCTCTGCAGCAAATGAACACTGAAAGAAGAGATGTTGATGCGTTTCTACAGCAGCTTTACACAAGATGCACCTATTAACCAAATACAGTCCCCTGTAGTTAAGTTGATCAATAGTAGCCAATTTACGCTGTTGTGCTAAAGTCACAATAAAGCTGTGTTTTGGGAGAACTGCCCTATTCCAAACAGCATTTACCCATCTAAGCTTGGGTCCTTGTTGCCTGAACTTATCATAAACCATTGACAACTGAAGCTTACCATGCGTGATGCAGCTCTGCAGGAAAGCTCTAGCATGTGCAGCACTCCCAGTTTTCTCCAATAGCTCATCCCGCACCTTCAGAATACTTCTCCAGCTCTCAGAGTGATAAGGTTTGACATCCATAGTCCAAAACTCAGCATGTTTGATGTTATATGTATAATTCCAGAGGACCCAAGAGCTGTCAGAATGTCTCTCAATCTCCCAAATCCATTTACAAAGGATGCACTTATTCCATGCTAGTACTTCCTTAATATTGAAACCTCCTTCCCTCAGTGGCATACAACTAGAAGCCCAGCTCTTTAGAATCAGTCTCCGGTGACCTTCCTCTGAGTTCCATAAGAAATTCCTGCAGAACTTAGTAATGAGTTTAATAACTCCTTTAGGGATCAGTAAAGTAGAACACCAGAATTGTTCTAGCCCAAAAATCACAGTGTTAATCAAATTAATTTTGCCAGCATAGGAAAGCTGATGAGTGGACCAATGATGCATTGCCTGTTGTACTTTCTGAAGAAGATCAACAAACATTGCTTTGTTCAGTTTGCCCTCATTTAGAGGCACACCTAAATACCTAAAGGGAAAACTCTCTTCAGTGTATCCAGTAGCCCTGAGTATTTCTCCTTGGATATCCTCCCTTATTCCTCCCATATAGATACTAGTCTTCTCAGGATTTGCCTGTAACCCAGAAAGTTGAGCAAACATCCCAAGAGACTGAGTAACTGCCCTGACAGATGGAGTATCCCCTCTGACAAAAATCATTAAATCATCTGCAAAAATCAAGTGATTTAATCCAATTCTACTACATTTGGAATGATAAGAGACTTGATGTTGTTTATGAATCCCCCTTAGAATACGAGAGAGGTATTCCATGCCCATAACAAAGAGAAAAGGAGACAGTGGGTCACCCTGTCTCAACCCACTTTCTCCTTTAAAGAACCCAGCTATTGTACCATTGATTTTAAGGCTAAACCAGGTAGAAGTTACACATCCCATAATCCATTTCTGGAACTGAGGTGGGAAATTATAAAGTTCAAGCATCTGACCTAGAAAGCTCCATTGAAGGGAGTCAAAAGCTTTTTTGATATCCACCTTAATGAGACATCTAGGGGACACTCCTTGTTGGCCATGTCCTTTAATAAGGGATTGAGTGAGCATGATATTCTCAAAGATGCTTCTCCCCTTCACAAAAGCTCCTTGTTCAAGTCCCACAATGTCTGGTAAAAGAGGCTTCATGTGTTCACATAGTATTTTACTCATAGTCTTGTAAAACACAGTACAACAAGCAATAGGCCTAAAATCCATGACTGTGGAAACTGTCTGTTTTTTAGGGATCAAAGCCAATAGAGTAGTGTTGGCCTGCTTAGACATAACTCCAGTTTTGAAGAAATGTTGTATAGCACAGCAAAAATCATGTTTAACCATAGGCCAGGATTTCTTGAAAAACTGAGCAGAAAATCCATCATGTCCAGGACTTTTGTTGGAGTCAATGGAAAATAAAGCTCTCTGAATTTCCATTTCCTCAACTGGTTTGCAAAGAGTAGGCCATTCAGAGTGAAGGAAATGTAGATCTATATACATACTAACATACTCTTATATGTTGAAATTAATTTGTCATAAAATTAAATACGGATTTTATGCATGCAAACAATAAATCAAAATAAGGAAGAAATAATATCCTTACAATATAATTTTCGGTTCATGGGCACAAGAGAGATCACCTTTCTCTCTTGTTCTTGAGCTTATAATGATGGATGATATTCCAAGATCCCAAGTATAGAAATCCTCCTTTGATTGCACCCAAGACTCACCCTTAAACTAGTATACTAATTAACTAGATTAATATACAAGTATCCTTAAAATTATTCTAATATAAGTATTACTACTACACTAGTAATGATGTTTTTGATATTAGAAATGATGAACAATAACATTTGTATCTCCAAATCTTGTTGGAGAATAGTAGAGAGAAGGAGGAGCAAAAGCTCTTGCATGTTCTAATAGAATGAATGACCAAGTAAAATAAGAGAGCAAAAACTCTATGTCTAGAGTTGGGAAAAACGGATGGAAGAGCAAAGGGAACAAAAACAAAACATTTGGAATCTCCTTTTTACTTTTGCTCTTATCAAAACTTGGGTGTATGTGTTCAAGAAAGGTAGGTACCAAGATTTATAAAAATGTTATCACATAACATAAAATAATCACCACCCATTACTTAACACACAATTTCGGTCCATATATAATAAAATGGACTACCATTTTCTTTTGTCAATTTGTCATTTGTCACACAATATGTCACATGTAGTATTTTACATGTTATTAATTAATTTAATGCATATTTATCCCATAAATATCATTTTACGAATTAATTAAATTACATATAATAAATTGACTAGTGATACTTGATCACATAAATAAAATGGGTCATAAAATTATAATTCACAACATCTTGTAATTATAATTAACCATTCATTCTTATCTCAATTGTTTCTCAAACAATATGCTATTTTAGTAATAAAGCATTTATTACTAAAATGAATCTTATTTAATCCCATTACAACAAGATATCAATTCTCTCTCTCACAAGTAAATTGTTCACTTTTAAGGAATTGATTACCTCGTATCGTCATACAATTAATCAATTTATCCATTAAGGGAATTGTCCTTTAGGTGTGACCTTAAGGGATCAATTGACCACCACCGCCACACGACAAAGAATGTCAAACTCTAGTCACCAATCATTACCGATTAATGACGGTCGATCGATCGTATAAATAATCATCCCTCATGTATTCTTTGTATGAGATTTAATAATGATATTTAAATCATGTGATCGCACTATTGTTGAGGACACATTTCCCAACAATCTCCCACTTGTCCTCGACAAGTGTGCGTCACCAATTCTCTTGTCCTATTACTATCTCCCACTCAATGCAAGGTGTCTTTCGGGTCGTACTTGCAAGTGATCATATCGAGAGTGGTTTCCTCGATCTGGAGAATAACTGATTGACCGAATTTATCCACCATAGATACCTTCCGAGCGTGGCCACGCATTTCCAGTTCATTACTCCTCGAGTGGCCCTGAGATATTGTTTTAACCCTGACAAGGGGGTGGACAATTTCTATCGCACTTATTCCCTTCGACTAGCCACAACCATCATAACCCAAAATATGCCCATTTGACCCCATTTACGAAGGTCGTAGTAACACAAATCAAAGTTAATCGAAATCGTGCCATCTTAGGCGAATAGTCTTTAGTCAAAAGAATTGACTCATAAGAATACTATAGTAGCTCTTGCCACGACCAGGCTTTATAAATTTGCCATAACTCTATAAGCGGTCACTGCCCGACAAAGTGTTCCTAACGATCCGCCTATGTGATCGACTAGTCATCTCACATGATCGTATGGCACTTGAACTTGCCATCAATCGCATCACACTCTAGTCACTTCGAGACGTCACCTCATACAAGTAACTATGGGCAAATACAATGTTAATCCGTGTTCACTTTAACGGGGTTCAATTGTCTCCACAACCCGTTTGGATGTAACAAAGTATAATAAAAGAGTTTTAAAATAAAACTCGAACGACAAATGCGATTATCACACATGAATAGTCAATGCCTGATTACTATTTCATGTTCTATAATCTAATTTGATCTTGTACGTAGTTGTTCATTTCAATTCAATTGAAATGACATGACTCATCATGTTTAGCCTTTGAGAAGGCTTTGGTTAGTAGGTTTTATCAATTTCTTGTACCTTACTCAACCTCACTACATACTCGTTTTCCTTTGTAATGTATACATTTGCATCACAAAACTTTCTGAGTACGTGTCGAGATCCAATCAAGACATAGGCCTTCTATCCTTAGAACAGCTCCCACTGTTTTCGCAGTGTGCGGGACTCTTCCTTCTTGCACATCCCATGATTGCAAGTGTACTCAATTTCCGTTATAAATATCTCTCATTGTTCTTTATTGCCTAGAACGATTCTAGAAAATCTACTTCTTAATTAACATTGCCACAATGGTATCTTAACCATCCTAATGTGTTTTGATTATGGTTTTGTCGGAAACCATGCGCAATCTCAATTGTCAATTGTCACTTGTGTAACACCCTTACACAAAATTGCATCATAAACACTTTGCTTTACTTCTTTAATGCTTCTGCAAGCACTTAAGGATAATCTTTACAGCTTACTTGGTAAAGATTACTTAAATTCGATTTTTGAAAACAATTCATCATACTCAGAGCATATGAAGTGTTATACATCATTACTCATTTAATTGATCCGGCAGCGGAAACAAATGGAATCAATCAAATATGTTCAAATTAATTGAACTAGTCATGAATCTTATCAACATAAGACTTCTTATTGACGCTAATATCATGTGGATTTATCTTCATAAATCCGGATAATAAAGATGTATTATAATACTCCAAAAGTCTTAAATCATTCTCAATGATCAATATGTCATCCACATATCGGACTAATTAAAAATCCGTAACTCCCACTAAACTCCATGTATAAACACAACTTCTCGACTTATCGAGAAACGTTTTATAACATGATCAAATCATTGATTCCAACTCATTGATGTCCTACTTAAGATTCTCTCTTAAGTTTCACATTATCTTAGGATTGCAAGAATCTATAAAACTTATGACATGTATTGAATACATTGCTTCTATTGAAGAAGTGGGTTTTAGATTCACTTGCTGTGTATTTCATAACCTTATAATGAAACACAATCCCTAAGAAGATCCAAATAGACTTAAGCATTTCAATTAGTGCAAAACCCTTTGCAACTAATCTTGCTATGAAATATCTCTTTATTAGTGCAAAACCCTTTGTCACTAATCAAGCCTTTTATTTCGGATTTTCATGGCTCTAAGCCTTGTATTGAGTTGTGACTTAAACACTCTTATGTAAGTCCTTTGTCGATTACTTTCCAGAAGTAATCAACTTGAATCAAACAATTTCTTTTGTAAGTTATAAGCTCTTTACTTTCTTAAAAGTGGCATGAATTCATCATTTTTAACAAGTGACGAATTTAACCTCCTAGGTTTTGAAGAAACAACGTCTTACACAAAACGTCTCATGTAGCCAAGAAAGACCAGTTTCTTGCGACATAACATTCTTTGTGGCATTCTTTGTGGCTCTTGAATAATTTCTCCCACTCTGTCTTCTAAAAATAAACTTGTATTTTAGAAAGACAGCTTCACGAGCCGCAAACCCGTCGTATTCGTGATAATTGAAGAGGGAAAGATGAGCATTTGTTTCTTGTGAAAACTTACAAACATGGTACCCTTACCATTTCATATCTCATATGATTCGATTTAGTGAAAAAAATAATTTAGACAAAATGATAAAATCCCCAAAAGGATCAAGTAACTCAAAATAACTTGATCGAAGTCCAAACCTTATCGAATAGCGTTTGAATTCTTATCCAATCATACATTATCCCATAATGCGTGTTAAGAGAGATTAATTTGTGATACTATATCACAATTCATTTGGTTTATATCAAAGTCTTCACTTTGATAATCCCATCACGACTAAATCGTGATTCCTTGAACTCTTTGAAATTCTTCAAAGATTTCTCTATTTACCTTATTAAGTGAACATATTAGTGTCAACTTAAATCGTTGGTAAAATATAATGATCAACCTATTTTGGATAGATGATTTACAACCTCGATCTCCTTTTCAACCAAAAGGCATGAGACATCTTGCTTTGAATACAAGATACGCATATACCATTAACAATCTAATGGTTTCAAGAGTACTCGATAACTCTTTGCGTTCATCATTCCAAAATTTAAGGTTTAATCTTGGGTTACCAATTTGAATCTTACATCATCTACATGATATGTCATTCTAGTTTGGTTTAGAATATAATCACCTTGATAAAGGGCTAGCCATACATCAAATCGTGGTGTATAGGGTCACAAAAGTGAAACCTCTTTTGTATCTTAACAAGTTTATATTCTTATTTAGAGTTTATGCACTTAATAGTCATAATTAAGTACAACTTTAAATCCAAAACTAGATTGAGTACACAATTACTCTATCTCTCGACATTATTGTTGCTAGTCGTCATATTCTAATCATCTTATGTATCAAGTACAACGATGTAAACCACCACCGGTTTCTAATATTGATTTAAGTAGTACTAGCAAAATTTATGTTTAATCAAATAAACATTTAAAGAAGAAGGTCCCATTAGATGTCCCACAACTAACTTGTCGATTCTTCAATAATTTGGGGTAGTTTCCTTTCTCGTGTCTAACATTTAAGACAATGGAAACTTTATCGGTCGGGATTGATAGGTTTAGTATCGTCATTCTCAACAACTTTACCTTTAACATTACCTTGTATCAATTCCATTTACTTCTTGAACCTTGTCCTCATCTTAACAGTTTAAGAGAATGCTCCCACTTATTTCAATGAGTCTTTGCTTTGAGAAGCAAAATTGAATTTACGAAGATCACTCTTCATTTGTTCGTTTTAGTCTTAAAACTTTCATTGAAGTGGTCGCGTTATTTTGGTCAATTACGAATTCTTGACAAAACTAATTACCAAAACAATTTATCGCTTCAAGGTACTTAATTCATTTAAGTACATGAAAAATAATCCATTGTAAGTAGATGTGTTAGTCAAGAATCAAAAACCTGTTTGATAATGAATAACTTTAATCTATACTCTTTACAAGAGATCCTTAGCAATGGTTCACATGAGGTTTTAGAAGCAAATTCATATTTGTCTTTAGTTACGATGTTTTAATGGAGTTTTGAATCAAAAACGAAATGATATCGTATATGAATTGTGGTAAAGAAATAGAACAATATAACAACGGAATTGTGGAAAACTTAACATTTATCGTTTTATTAATACTTGAAAAACAAGTATAGCATTTACATAGTGACCTCTACCCAACTATGATAAATGATTCCAAGACCCAAATTCATATCGACTTGGGCACGGTGGGGCCGATACATCCTTTATCAATATAACTCGGTGGATTAACGTTTAATCGATTCTACTTTTAGAACTCTTGGTCGATAATATTACATTAATAATTATCTATAGCCCAAAACACATCGACAAGGGCACGGTGGGGCCGATACATCCCTTATCAAATACTTTTGTTGAGTTCAATCCAAATTTCGAATAAATGTGTCCATGATCCAAACCCACATTAACTTGGGCACGGTGTGGCCGATACATCCCTTATCAACATGAATTCGGTGGATTAACATTCATCACCCACTTCCCCTACGTAACAAGGTTTGTACCCCGGTGGGGCCGAGCGCACTCCCTCGCGAAATAGGTTTTCATGGTTTCTACTATTTGGTAAGGCTATGTCTCAATTAATTGTTTTAGCGAGAGGTCATGTCAATTTATTATCTATCACGTTTTAAGTGAACTAAAGCGGTGAACTACGATAATTTTAATTGACACGGTCGATAAACTCGATAAAATGACAATGCATGTTTAGTTATGGCGATTTAGCAATGCATGTGACATAAAATAAAATGCAAGCATAAAGATAAATATATCCTAGTATGGCCTTTCCTAAAAAAGAAAAACTATTTAACTATTACATATTCGGAAACCAACTCCATTGGTCCCTTGAACTTCGGTTGTGGCACGCATCTCGAGGTAACACCGTCTTTATGTATCGCCATCTTGAAGAAATCCGCCTTTGGGAACTCCGAGATAAATAAAATTACATAATAAATTACATAATTTCCTATTATACATTTGTAACTAAAATAAAATAAATCTATTAAATTACAAAACGGTGATACGAGATCACAATAAATTACAACCGAATCGATATTCCCATACATTTCGGGAAATACCAATTAAAATCTAAGGCCATACTAAGTAAAATTACATAATTCGAAATTACATAAATTAAAATTATGACAATCATAAAGAAAATGCAGCATTATAATATGTATGAACATGCTCAATTTTATGCTAAATCGCCTTTAATTAGCCAATATCGTATATTACTCGGTTTTTACGGATTTGCGTGATTTCAACATTTTATAATCACAAAAATACATAAACTCATATTTATGCATAAGTTAATTATCCTAACCTCTTAGGATTCAAAATATAGTCTTCACTAATAATTTGACCATAATTAACCCATATTTTATAAAATTGTTCATAAATGGACCAAAAATTACAAAAATAAGCCATAAACTTCAAATAAATCACAAAATTTCAAATAAATTCAAAATTTGAAATTTAAATTCATGAACATTCTGGAAAATTTCCATGACACTCATAATGTTCAAAATCTTAGGTTAAAAATTTCGAAAATTTACCGGAAAAACAATGTTGCGGTTTATCGAGTTTTAATAAAATAATCATAAAAACATGGAAAAATTATATTCATTAACTTTTCAATTTTAGATCTGAAAAAGATAATAAAATGCAACATTAGACGTTTTTCCTAAGTCATAGATTATGTTTTATTAATTATCCACTAATAATGTCACTATTTATGCTATTTTTCTTCAAAAATCCATAAATCATGCAAAAAGACTTCTTTATAGCCAATTATTTTACACACATCTTGTAAAATTGCATGTGACAACATATTAATTTTCTATGACCAGATTCGAAATTTAACTCATATTAACCTATTTTTCACCTAAATCCGAATTTAATAATGAAAAATTCATTTTTCGAGCATAACAAGTCCAAAAATTCTGAAAATTTACAGGTTATCTCAAAATAATGTATGTGACAACATATCCAAAAATCAATGGAAAATTCGAAGTATAGCTAATTTTAGACCAAAAATGACATTTTTACTCATAAAATCACATTTAAATGCCATTATTGTAAATTATGAACAATAAAAATCCGAAAAATTAACCAAAATATCCTAAAACATTTTAGGACCAGAAATATTAACATGCATGGATTAATTTCGTGATATCTCATAATAACACAAATTTTACAAGTTTTATTTGTTATTCTTATAACTCGGAAAAACTTTTAACCGATTTGCATGCAAACAACCGTGGCTCTTGATACCGATTGAAGGAAATGTAGATCTATATACATACTAACATACTCTTATATGTTGAAATTAATTTGTCATAAAATTAAATACGGATTTTATGCATGCAAACAATAAATCAAAATAAGGAAGAAATAATATCCTTACAATATAATTTTCGGTTCATGGGCACAAGAGAGATCACCTTTCTCTCTTGTTCTTGAGCTTATAATGATGGATGATATTCCAAGATCCCAAGTATAGAAATCCTCCTTTGATTGCACCCAAGACTCACCCTTAAACTAGTATACTAATTAACTAGATTAATATACAAGTATCCTTAAAATGATTCTAATATAAGTATTACTACTACACTAGTAATGATGTTTTTGATATTAGAAATGATGAACAATAACATTTGTATCTCCAAATCTTGTTGGAGAATAGTAGAGAGAAGGAGGAGCAAAAGCTCTTGCATGTTCTAATAGAATGAATGACCAAGTAAAATAAGAGAGCAAAAACTCTATGTCTAGAGTTGGGAAAAACGGATGGAAGAGCCAAGGGAACAAAAACAAAACATTTGGAATCTTCTTTTTACTTTTGCTCTTATCAAAACTTGGGTGTATGTGTTCAAGAAAGGTAGGTACCAAGATTTATAAAAATGTTATCACATAACATAAAATAATCACCACCCATTACTTAACACACAATTTCGGTCCATATATAATAAAATGGACTACCATTTTCTTTTGTCAATTTGTCATTTGTCACACAATATGTCACATGTAGTATTTTACATGTTATTAATTAATTTAATGCATATTTATCCCATAAATATCATTTTACGAATTAATTAAATTACATATAATAAATTGACTAGTGATACTTGATCACATAAATAAAATGGGTCATAAAATTATAATTCACAACATCTTGTAATTATAATTAACCATTCATTCTTATCTCAATTGTTTCTCAAACAATATGCTATTTTAGTAATAAAGCATTTATTACTAAAATGAATCTTATTTAATCCCATTACAACAAGATATCAATTCTCTCTCTCACAAGTAAATTGTTCACTTTTAAGGAATTGATTACCTCGTATCGTCATACAATTAATCAATTTATCCATTAAGGGAATTGTCCTTTAGGTGTGACCTTAAGGGATCAACTGACCACCACCGTCACACGACAGTAATGTCAAACTCTAGTCAGCCAATCATTACCGATTAATGACGGTCAGTCGACTGTATAAATAATCATCCCTCATGTATTCTTTGTATGAGATTTAATAATGATATTTAAATCATGTGATCGCACTATTGTTGAGGACACATTTCCCAACACAGAGTCAGGCACCTGAGACCCTCTCAGCAAACTAGAATCCATGCCAATTGTCTCCACCTTCTTACCCAATAAATCTTGGTAATAGTCCACAAAAGCTTGATTAACATTATGAATCCCATCTCTGATCTGCCCATTCCTGTCATGAATCTTCCTAATTATACTTTGGTTCTTCCTAATAGCAATTCTGGTGAAAAAATAGCTATTTGGGGCATCATTGTGCTGAATGCTTTGCACCTTAGCACGCTGAATTAAGGAACTTCTCTCAGTCTTCTTTAAACTCAAATAAACTTCCAACAGGCTTTTCTCTTTGACAAGCAGCTCAGAAATAAGGAGGTTCTGTTGGATTTGGTATTGACAATCCTCCAGTTCCTTCTTAGCTTCCTGAACTCTTTTAGTTAACCCTGCAAAGTGAGTTCTATGTAAGGATTGTAAGCTATGCCTAACATTTTTGAGCCTAGCAAACAGCCTAAACATAGGATTCCCCTTCACAGGAATATCCCAAGCATTCTGGACAATAGTATCATAGTCAGGATAATCCTCCCAACAATTCAAATAGCTGAACCTCTTAGTAATTTGATAATTTTCCACCACCTGGATCAGCAAAGGTGAATGATCAGAGATCCCAGAAGGTAAAATGGTCACCTGAGTATTTGGGTATGCCGCCAACCAACCAGGATTCACCAAAACCCTATCAAGCTTGGACCAAATCCTTTCATCCACATCTCTTTTATTTGTCCAAGTGTACTCACAGCCAAAGCTATGAGCATCCTCCAACTGACAATCAAGCAAACATTGATTAAAATCCATTATTTCAGAAAGAGAAGGAGGGTTTGGCCCAACCCTTTCCTCAATGTCCCTAACAATGTTAAAATCCCCCATCAGTATCCAATTAGCAGCAGTATTATGCAGCTGTCTAATTTCATCCCATAAGGCTTTCCTATCTTCTCCATCATTGCTCCCATAAACAAAAGTAACATTCACAACCTTGTTAGATATATGATGCAGCAGTTCCAAGTGGATCAGTTGATCATGTACCTTAGAAGAAATAACAGTAACTAAGCTAGGGTTCAGAAACACCCATATTCTACCATTGTAATGGTGAGAATAATTATTGATAACAGAAAAACTAGCAAATCTCTTAATAATTGCAGCAGAATTATTATACTTCACTCTAGTTTCTAATAAACCAAACACCTCTATTTTATTAGTAGATAAGTAACCCCTAACTTCCTGCTGCTTTATTGGGTCGTTGAAACCCCTAATATTCCAAGAAGATATGATCATTGGATTTTATCAGGTGGCTCCTCCTCATGAGTGACCACCAAATTAGTATCTAATAATAACTCCTCAGTATGTAGCACTTCATATTTGTTATTTAGAGTAAGGACTTGCTGCTCAGTTTCCACCTCAATCCTGGCAACACTCAAGTGAGCCACTGCCACTTCCTCAGTCCTAGATAGACCTAACACCCTGCATTCTGAGCCCTCTCCCTTATCATTTGGGGAAGATCTAACCTCCAAGACAGTAGAGGAGGAGCCTAGTCCATGACATTCTGAGCTCCTGTCAACTGTCTTTGAAGGGGTCTTCTCACCAGATTTAGGAGGATTATGGCCTAGCAATGGGTTTCCTGAGTCTTTAGCAACTGGGACAGTGGAGTGAGTCACAGGGCGTTGGATTGGTCTGTATTCCTTTCTCATATCATCCAGCTTCTGATTTATCTTAGTGAATTTACACTTCTCTTGTACATGACCCAATTTCTTACAGCAATGGCAATAATGAGGCAGCCATTCATATATAATACGCTGCTGTGTGAGCCCATGATATGGAGTCTGGAGTTGCACAGTAGTGGGTAACTCTTCAGCTACATCAACTTCCACCAAAACTCGTGCAAAGGAGAGTTTGGATTTGAAAGTTGTGGGAAGATCTGCAAACAAAGGTTTCCCTACAACACTGGCCATCTTACTCAAGACTTTTTCTGACCACATAAAAGGATCTAAGTCAGGGAAAAGTATCCAAGCAGAAACAATGGATACAGAGTCCATTTCCTTAGAAAATCCAGGTGACCATTGCTTCAGAACCAAAGTACTGCTGCCCATATTCCAGGGTCCTCCCTTAAGGATCTCATTCATATCCTGTTCAGAGAGGAACCTAAAGCTGTACCATCCTTTTTTATAATACTGCACAATAGGTCTGTCAATATTCTTCCAATACTTAGCCACATATTCATCAACCTGTTTGAGTTTAGGTTTGGCTCCTAAAAAATTCCCCATCAATGTGTTACTCCAGAACTTAATCTCATCAATTACATCATCCTCAACTATTTCAATCGTCTTAGATTCAGCGCTCTTATCACAATAGTGCAAATTCATGCCTTGTTTAGGTTTCGCCACCATGTTCCATGGCTTCGCAAAACCGATTCCAAGGTCAGTTGCAGGTGGTGGAATTTCAGAACTAGAGGGTTTATCAGATACCTTTCCAAAATTATTTCCAACAGGTTTATCCAATAATCCAGTTAAATTGAGTAATTGGCCAACTGTTTCAGGAGTATTGGTACCTGAATTGTCCTCAGTAACAATTGTTTCCACAGTAATGGTCGTAGCTTCCGTCAAGTCCTCAATACGATCCCCAGTTTCCAAAGTGTCTGTAACAACCGCCGAATTATCATCTACAACCTGTTTATTACGAGCTCGTGTCTTTGCCATGGTGCAAGCTGAAAAAAATAAAAAATAAAAATAAAAATAAATAAATGATTGAATAGCTCATTTAATTAATAATGATAACATTATTAATATTATTATATTACATATTATTATTATTATTATTATTATTATTATTATTATTATTTATATTAGTTGTTAAAATTATTTATAATATTTATATTATATTATATTATACTTATCGTATTTATTTTTTAGTTATTATAATTAATATATTGTATTATTTAATATTATATTATTATTAATAATGTTATCATTTATATTACTAATATATTATTATTATTACTACTATATTTATTATTATATTACTATTTTTTAATATATTATTAGATTATTATTATTATATTATGTTAATATATTAATAATAATAAATAATATTTATTATTACTATTGGTATTAATTTTATTATTATTATTATAATCTTTTATTTTTATTTCAGTTCAGTTCAGTTTAGTTCAGTTAAGCTCAGCTCCGACTCGATTTTGTGCGCTTAAATGATTGAATAGCTCATTTAATTACTAATTTATAATAATTAGTCGTCTTAACTAGAATTAATAATTAGTCGGATTCTTGTTTAATATCAGCATTACTATTACTTTATTATAATAATGTGTAGTGAGGAGGAATAATGAAATGGAGGCCGAGTAAAATGAGACAGAAATTAGGGAGCAAATGGGGTCGGGACGGAAATAAGACGGAATTAAATTGGAGGAATGAGAATGATTCATGCAAAGAAAAGTCAAAGTTGGCCTCCTATTTTGCCGAAATCACAAAGTTCCTCGTCCTTTCTCTTTCGTTAGAGCACCCACATTGAACAGGAAGTACCATCCTCTTAGTACTCTCTCTCATCTAAGAGGATGTCCTCTTCAATGTGGAACCAACATTGGATGTCCTCTTTGAAGGAGGAAGAGGAAGACTTCCTCTACTTTTAGAGGATGTACAACATTGGCCCTTGTGCCCAATAGTCTACCATCATCTACCATGTGGAATGTAATTTGTTTCTTTTTTTATTTTTTGTTAACAAAAGGTTGAAAGAGGAGAAATATGAGGATCCTCTTTGATGTGGAAAAAATATGAGAAGAGTTTTAAGAAGAGGATGGAGAAAAGAGAAAATGAGTGAGATGAAAGATATTGTGATGTGTCAAAATTTGGGATGGAGAGTGAAAAAAATAAGAGGATGATGTTCTCCTCTTGGATGTGCATGCTCTTAGACTCATCACCATGTCCACCAAATGCCAAAGCTCAATTCATCAAACCAATTGCTACACTCTGCTATTTCGTTGCTTGTTCACGAATTCAATTGAGCAACTACCGATTCCGAGCTCAAAAATTCACCATCACTTACTCCAACCACCACCTTTCTATATCTACACATCACCATCACCAACCATCGTCCATCAATTCGTCCACTATCATCCTTCAATACTCAAGTCAAGCTCACCCTTGACTCCACCTACATACAAGACCAACGGACCATCATCTCCACCTCATCTCTAATCTGAAAACAAACCCGTTATCAACTAAATTCACTCCTCCAATTCGAACTACAACCACCAAGCTGCCATCACTCAGTTCGATTCCGAGTCGGTGACGAAACCAAACCAAACCCCAAGCACAAAGCAGCCCGGATTTGAGCTCCAACTCCCGTCTTAATTCGTTTATAACATCAACTCCAATTCCTGCACCACCATGAAAAAAACAACACCCATTGCTACAAGCGTTTCCCTAGTCGTCCTAACCGGCGCCGACATCACCACCGCCCCAAAAGATGTAGACGGTATGACTATTAGACGAACAATGAACAAAGAAACTTACAGAACTTGAAGAGAAAGATGTCGTGGCGTGATAGAATCACTGTCCTAAAGTTGAATTTGCCCTGCTCGATACACACGGCCTCTTAGCAACCAACTTCCCAAGGTTACACAACTTCCGAGTCTAAGGTATACGACAAAGACTCAGATTGAGGATTACTATCAGAACGTTGCCAAAATTAGCTATGAAAGAAACATATTAGAGTAGGAGTAGATTGATAAAGAGTAGATGGGAGAATGTGTTGTGTGTTTTGGAATGACAAAATAGTGTAGATACCCGTATCCGTCGATATTGGAATTTACAGAAATCCCGACAAAACACCCGATGATGATAAGACACATGCTTACTTACATTGCTCGTTAGCGGATTCCGTTTTGTGATGCGGGATAAGCGTTATTTGACGGTTTTATAGTTTAAATGAAATTTAAATTATTTCGAAATAAATGAAATTTATTTCATCGGTTTTCTTTATTTTCAAGTTTATTTAAAATTTAAAGCTTTTAAAATTTATTTAAAAATAAATTATTCTTCAAAGTTTTTATTTTAAATTTATTTGAAAAGAGATGTGTGACGGTTTCGTGTTTTATCTCTTTATTTTAATTCAAAGAATTGATTTTTAAGCGATTTTAAACAAGGATTTTGAGACGGTTTTAAGCTCGTTTTTTGAACGGTTTTTAGCACGAGTTTCGAGGCATAACTTTGGCACATCCAATCCCCCATTGGTCCTGGGTTCGAACCCCTATGCCACCACCCATTCCCTTCCCTTTTCTCCCCACAAAACCCACGTCCCAAGCAACCCAACCACAACCCCTTCTCCCTTGTTTTCGAGCCCAACGCGACACCCCAAACACCACCCAACCCAGCTCCGATCTAGCGTAACCACCCACATAAACCTAGCCCACGACCCAACACCCCAACCTAGCCCTAACCCATGCCAAAACCCACACCGAAACCCGCACCCACAACCAAACCCGAGCCCCAGTTTTGCCGCGCCAAAACAGGGTGCACACTCGTCCCAATTCGAGCCCTCATCCAAACAATCCCCCTATTTCTCTTACTTATTCTACAAGTATGAGATAGATATTTTGCCTATCCAAACAGCTCACAATCCCCTCAAAACAGAAACCGAATATCCTTCCATTATCTTTTCTAAAACCGACATTATCCCCTCCACACTCCATATTTAGACCAAAATCATTTTACCCCTTCCACAAGCAAGCTATCTTACCAGCAAACCAAACACTAGAAGCATCCCCCTTCCCATTTCCTATATAAACAAACACAAGCACACCGAAATAAGGGACGAAAAACACGAGACCATACACGGTTTTTAGAGCATTCAAAACCCTTGCATTTGCCCTCCATTCTCACATTACGAAGCAAACCTAGCATCCTCTCATACCCATAAACAAAGCATATGGTTCATAAAAAGGATTAGACAAGCATTAGAGCATCGATTTGCTCTCTTGTTTGTATTTTCTCGCGTTTTGGACTGCCTCTGTTCACGTCCATTATCATTATTTTACAGTCATTTTTGGTCTGAATTTTTGTTAAAAATAAAATATTTGGAGTCTAAGGATTTCAGAACATCTTTCGGATTTAAATTTGATTAAGAAACGAAGTCACAATCTTCATTTGAAAATCGCTGCACGAAGTACCTTTTACGCGAGAAAATTGTTTTTGTATTCGAAATTGATTTTGTTAAATTGTTTCGATATTTATTTTACAATCGTCAAAGACACGGGATCTCGAGTGGTATCCAAGTATACATGTAAGTTGAGGGTGTACAAAATCCCGTCTCTTTCTTTCTTCTTTTCTCGCGTATGCCACAACCTAAGGCCTTTTGTTTTGTTTTTTTTGCATCGTTCGTTAATTATCGTCTCATGTTAGTTAATATGTTTCATAATTATGATGATAATAATAGTTTAATTACTGTTTAGATTAATAGTATGTTAATCATATGTTTGTTTTTAAATTTATGACAATAACATGTTTAATTAGAATAATTGCATGTTTAAATTATAAAATGAATCAACTTGCTTCTTTAAATTGATTAAAATGAAATTTTAATTAGTTTATTCATATTCACATGTTTAATGACTCGTTTTTATTTTAGCTATGAAATAGCTAGAATTAAATCCCATGTTTAGTTCGTTTTATTTCAATTTATGACGTATACAGGTTTGTTATATCATTTATCGTTGTTAATCAGCAACTTGGCCGAATTAATATGTAGGAAGCATGTTAATTGAATTAGACATTCAATAGGTCATACAAAACCCGACATAGGACGATTTAAATGAATTTCTTTAAAGAATTTAATGAATTCATCTCTTCTTATGCCGATTTCTCGCTAGTTGAATTGCGCATGTGTGGACATGGGCCACATGCACACCAAGCCAATCTGTGGACGTACATCGGTCTCTTGAGAGCCACGCTCGATGGCGTAATAATGCTTTCGACCGGATCGCTTTAGATCGGTCGGTTTCGTCTCGGTAAATGTCTCGAAATGTTGTTTGAGATGTTCAGAGTCGCCACCAAGCATTTATGGGATGCTTGGAACCCGTTCGAATCCACTTTATACCTAGGTCAATCAAGGCAAAAAGCGGTGTTTGACATAGGTACTAAAGATAAGGACTCCTCCCCCTTTTAGCATTCTATGCCTAAAATGACTCTCGTGCGCCCTGGATAAGGCCATCCATTACCCAAAGGTTCTGAGTAAGGGGTGAGGGTAAGTATTGGGAAGCCCTTTAATCGGACACCCAATTCCGCTCGCGTTAGCGGCCTCTCCTGACCGATCGTGGTTGTTTAAGTGCAATAGTTGATAAAACGGTTTAAATGCATGAATGCACATCCAAAAGTCTTAACCTAACATGTGAGAATTTCCTAAGTCGGTTTGTTAATCCAAATATCAAGTAATTGATGTCGATTTGGATTTAGATTGATTTTCATGTGAAAACGGAAATCAAACATCCATTTACCAAGTTCGGGTTATGATGCTTAACACGATCCATTTATTGAAAAAAGGTGTTAAATGACAAAGTGTAAAAACGGGAGCTTGTCAATCTGATCCGTCATGTATTCGGATTAACCGTAATCGGGATCGTCCTAGACAAGTGTTAAAAACGAGGCAGAACAGCGCCAGGCAGCCCCATAGGGGCGCGAGCCTATTGGCGAGGGCAGGGGCTCTGCCCTGGTTTTGAAAGATGGAACAGACGGCTTCTTGGGGCGCGAGACATGAGCCGACCCAAGGGGGCGTCTTCTGGTTGTTGAAAAGGTTGTTTAAAACCGTATTTGTAATTAAATATTTTGCAAGTAATGTTTGCATGACTCGGAATAATTACTATTATGTTAGTAATATTCGTTGTCGGATTTGCATGTTTGAAAAGCATAGTTTACAAATAGAAATGTAAAATGTTTGATTTGAACTAAATATGTTAAGTTTATTTCTTTGTAATTAGTCAAGTTTGTCATCGTACTCGGATTAAACCGACATGGTATAAAAAACCAAGGATGATTATGAATTATTACTAATATGTTTACAAATGTAAACAAATGATAAAAATGCTAAGTAAAATGAAAAGGGGGTTAAAATACCCTTTAATTTGTAATTAACCAATAATATCATCGAGTGACGGAATAAACCGTCATGGTATAAAGAACCAAGGATGATTTTTGTAATGGTTAAAATATGTTTATCATAAAAATGAATTAAATGGTAAATAAAAGAAAAGGATTTCCTTTAAAATGTAATTAACCAATTAATATCACCGAGTCACGGATTAACCGTCATGGTATATGGAACCAAGGGTGATTATGATTTATGGCTAAAAAGTTTGTCATAAAAAATGATTTGAAGCATTTGAAATGGTAAAAACCGATTGCAATTAAGAAAGAAATAACGAGGAAAGACGAGAACAAACACGGATGAGTATGACCCGATAACCCACAAGAGGCGCGAACCTCTTTGCATAGCAAAGGGCTTCTGTCTCGGGCCAAAACTCGGTTTTGGCTCGTCTAACCTATATTTGAATCGTGTTATGCATTGTTCATGCTTATAAACTCATCAAAACAGTAAAGACATGAATTAAATGAGATATTTACACCCTCAAACTTACGTGTATTGATGTTTGCGACGTAGACGACTTTAGAGACGGTTTTCTCGTAGCGACTACTCACGATCAAAGAAGTTTAAAAGAGTGCCTTAAAAAAGGATTTTGTTTTGAAAATATGTTAATTAAAACATGTTGATTGATGAATTGAGTTGGTCAAATGGGTCGGTCGAATGCACGGCGACGGTACCAAACAATATGTGTAAGGCTTGTGTTTACGATCGGTAGTTCGTAAACACGTGTCGATTTTGTTACTTAGGAAGTCGAGTATAGAAGTTTAAGGGAGAAGGAGGGGGCGGACCCTCGTGTGAGGATTGTGTTGTGTGAAGGGTGGGTATTTATAGAGAAATGTGGGATGGTAGGTCAGTGGAGTTTGCTTAGAGGCTAAGCATACACCCCATTGAGGCGCGAGCTACCTTGTGACTGAAAGGGGTGTATTGTCCCTTTCAGAAATTTGGATTTTGCATTTATTCTAACCAATATTTTGTTGGTTGTGATTTGTGGTCTTGAAATGGGATGTCGTGTAACAATATGGGCATCTAATAAGATGATTTCGGTGTTACTTGGGGTAGGTAATTTGTGTGCTTGACTCGGGTTTGACCCGTGTGAGTCGGGATTTGAATTTGGAGTCGGTTTTTGGCCCGATGTCAGTTTTGACTCTAATTAGGGTCATTTTAATGGAAATGACATGATAAAAACATTCATGGCATTATTTTTGACATTTGAGATTTGGTTTGACACGGGTTGACTCAGGTTGACTCGAGTTGCGGGTTTCTGAGTCGGTTTTGGGTCCGAAGACGGTTTTAACTCTAAATAGTGTTATTTTAATGGAAATGACATGATAAAGGCATTCATGGCATTAATTTTTACATTCGGGATTTTTTTTGACTCGGGTTGACTCAGGTTGACTCGAGTTGCGGGTTTCTAAATCGGTTTGGGTCCGAAGACGGTTTTAACTCTAAATAGTGTTATTTTAATGCAAATGAAGTTAGAAAACCATTTATGAAATCATTTTTCATATTCGAGTAGTGCATTAAACCGTCTCATGTATAGCCAATCCAAGCACGCATATGAAAAACACGTTACAGTCCGATCATCATCGGGTGGTTTTTGGAAGGTGCAGATACTGGGTATCTACAGAGCCCCCACTTTGACTGAGGCTTGGACGGGGCGAAAGTCAAAGTATAGCCTCCAGATCAATCGGAGATTACAACCCGAAGACCATTGCGACGTCGAGGCGACTCAAAAGGGTTTGAGCCAAGGACTTGCCGTCGGGAAGGGCGACGTAAAGGCGATTCAGGGATTCGATTCAATGACCTGCCGTCAGGAACATTTTAAAGTCTGTCGACTTCTGATTCGGGTCGTTTAAAGTCTATTAGACTACATATAAAGGCTCGCTAGCCATAAGAAGGAGTCATACCTGCGGCATCTTCGGGATATGTCCTTGAACTATTTGCGCGCAAAGGCTCGCCAGCCGTGTTGAAGGTGCGTTTTGAGGCTCACCAGCCATAGGAAGGAGTCATACCTGAGGCATCTTCGGGATATGTCCTTGAATTGCTTCTTGTGTCCGTGCAAAGGCTCACCAACTATGTTGAAGGTGCATTTTGAGGCTCCCCAGCCATGTTGAAGGTACGTTTTGAGGCTCGCCAGCCATCAATGGTCGAATGATCAACTGTGGGAAATAGCCTGGAACATTTGGCTTATTTGAAGGTATTGTCTGGTAATGACTTACAACTAGGTCGACGTTGATAGGTTCGGCTAGGGAGTAACGAACTCCAACTTGGTGGGGTCCTAAATGAGCTCTGTGGGGATAAATCATTTAAGTAAGGCTCTCTGGAAAACCATTTAGGGAGAGCGTTGCGTCAAGATTATGAACGATGTTGCGAGGATTTTTGAAAGACCTATGTGACATCCATTTGAAAATAGGCACTCGCTGGGGAGTTAAAAACTTCTCAGCACTCACCAGGGATATGAATTGCTGCTCGTTGGAAGGTAGCGGATGCCATGTAATCGGCGGGGTTAAAGCTCTTGGACTTGATGGGTCGCCGTTTGTTGGGAATAACCCAGTACTCAGTTGGAGTGAGTTTGTCTTCTCAAGATTATCTACATGGTTAGTGATCACACAAATCCGCAGTCGCATAGACAAGCACGTTGAATGCAAGCATATAATCACGTAAGCATATAAGCATGTGAGCAGTTAGCATATAAGCAACTAGTACGTAAGCATATAAGCACGTAAGCACATAAGCATGTGAGCAGTTAGCATATAAGCAACTAGCATGTAATATCTCACGCGAAGGGAGATAGAAGTTTTGAATGTTGTGAAGCTTAAAGGCGAGTCTTGTTACTCGTAGATCTGTGATTTGATAGATTGGAGACACGTGACCGTTGCGATATTAACTCACACGGACGCACGCTGACAGACTGACAAACAGACGATCGTGAACGTGATACAAATTCAGTATCGACATGACACAAGGGTGACTCTAACAGACTTTGCATATGTTTGTGCAACCCATTAGCCAAGAAAGGGTGAAAACGTGCATCAGATCCTTGGAGTAAAAGGTCCGTTCGGCTGGGGAACACGAATTGATTATCTTCTTCAGACATTCTCGCTTCTGTTTGCTCGTTTCAGATCCCTTTTCGAGTTTTGATGATTCCGAGAGCAGAACCAAGACCTTGTCATCGTCCGAACCGAGCACCTGACTATGGGCGGTTTTATTTTGGATTGGGTTGAGACTCAAGAGATGTTTGAGGATAAAGGACAGGTGGCGTCTTGAAAGAGAAGCCCCCACAGTGAGAAGATGGGAATTTGACAAAATAAGGAATGGGTGACGTCTTAAGGAAGAAGCCCCCAGTAAAGAGGTTTAATTTTTGTAGCTGGGTGGGCTATTTTTTAGGATTGATGTTGATGGTTGAGATTGAAATGGGTGTGCGGTTGTGTCCTTATTGGCGGACTGCCTACGTATTCGCGTGTTTGCGAAATCAAACCAGATCGTAGTTCTGAGCTGGTTATTGAGGATTAAAAATTGGAAATGTTGTGAAAGGAGTATGCGGTTGTGCCCTTGTAATAGGACTGCCTACGTATTCGCGTGTGTGCGAAATCAAACCAGATCGTAGTTTTGAGTGTGTGTGCAATGGGTTGCAAATTGAAGGTTTGAAAATTGAATATGTGTGGGGGTGAGGTTGTGCCCTCATAATAGGACTGCCTATGTATTCGCGTGTTTGCGAAATCAAACCAGATCGTAGTTCTGAGTGTGTGTTGATAATTGATTTTGAGGTGTATGGTTGTGTCCTTGAAGGACTGCCTACGTATTCACGTGAAGTGAAATCAAACCAGATCGTAGTTCTGAGTGTGTTTGTGTACCTAAGCTAACTGTTAGGACCTTGAAGTGATTTTGAGGTGTATGGTTGTGTCCTTGAAGGACTGCCTACGTATTCACGTGATATGAATTCAAACCAGATCGTAGTTCTAAATGTATTGATAATTAATTTTGAGGTGTATGGTTGTGTCCATGAAGGACTGCCTACGTATTCACCTGAAGTGAAATCAAACCAGATCGTAGTTCTGAATGTATGCCTAAGCGAGTTGTTAAGACCTTAAAGTGTGAGGGTCACATCGGTAAATTCCGTTTGGTGACTCGTCTGAATGTGTGCCTAAGCGAGTTGTTAGGATCTTAAAGTGTAAGAGTCACGACGGTAAACTTCGTTTGGTGACTCGAGAAATTGATATGAGATAATTCCTCATTGATCATGAATCGAAGAGGTGTAATTTGTGAAAATGTTCCTTATCATGTGAGCACACTAAAAAGTGGACCCTAAGGGTAGACTAGGTATGTCCCGTTCTCGATAGCAAAACATTCGAGGACTCCATATCTGGGTCAGGGTGAAAATGGCTTCGACATTATGGAATGTGAAGTTTTGTGATGATAGGTTAGTTTGACAGATAAAACTCTGGAGTTGAGGGTCACGACGGTAAATTCCGTTTGGTGACTTGAAGGTTGAATGAGGAGAAATCCCTCTTGATGATGAATCGAAGAGCCATAGTTTGAAAAGAGTTTCTTGTTATGTGAGCACACTAAAAAGTGGACTCTAAGAATGAAATGTGCATGTCGCGTTCCAGGGAGCAATGTTTTTTGAAGACTGCGTATCTGGGTCAAGGTGTAAATGGCTTCGACATTATGAAATATGGAGCCTTGTAATAAAAGGTTTGTCTGACAAATAAAAATCTGGAGCTTGTATTTGTGGTGTTTGGGCCGATGGGTTACGGCTTGTAATGTGGTGCGGAAAGGGGTCTCCTGGCTTGTTGTGGCCTGAGCACGAAATGGTTGGTAAACAAATGTGGGATTAGAATCGCACGCCTAGACCTTAAAGGTAAAGGTGTGATATTATGAGCTTAAGAGGAATCCTCAGAAGCCTAGATAGGTCTCCTTGTAGCAGTCTTTAGAAGGACTTAGGGGTGAAGCAGTGTTGGTTGAGGTTTTAGTGTTTGGTGTTTTGGACTTGTCGGTCCGGGATTTTGGAATTGTTGGTCCTGGACTTTGTGTGGTTGACTCATGGGTCTTAGGCTTTGGACTTGTTGGTCCTGGACTTTGTGTGGTTGACTTATGGGTCTTGGGCTTTGGACTTGTTGGTCCTGGACTTTGTGTGGTTGACTCATGGGTCTTGGGCTTTGGACTTGTTGGTCCTGGACTTGGTGTGTTGGACTTATGGGTCCTGGGCTTTGGACTTGTTGGTCCTGGACTGGGTGTGTCGGACTCATGGGTCCTGGGCTTTGGACTTGTTGGTCCCGGACTTTGTATTTTGGTGTTGGACTCGCTGGTCCGAAGTTTGAAAAGTGACGGTTTTTAAATCCGTCATTTGAAATTGTGGGAAAATAACGAATTTGAATTTCGTTATTTCATTTTCTTGAGAAGTCAGGTTTTGAATTTTGTCATTTGAAATTGTGGGAAAATAACGAATTTTGAATTCTGTTATTTCATTTTCGAAAAGTGACGGTTTTGAATTTCGTCATTTGAAATTGTGGGAAAATAACGAATTTTGAATTCCGCTATTTCATTTTTGAAAAGTGACGGTTTTGAATTTCGTCATTTGAAATTGTGGGAAAATAACGAATTTTGAATTCCGCTATTTCATTTTTGAAAAGTGATGGTTTTGAATTTCGTCATTTGAAATTGTGGGAAATTAACGAATTTTGAATTACGTTATTTCGTTTTTTGTTTTGGCTAGAGCCTAACATTTTGTTAGACGTTTGTTTGTGTTTTTGGAGATTTTGGCCTTTCGAGAAGGGTTTCAATTTGGTTTTGTTTTGGTTTTGGCTTAGGCCTTGGCCTTGACCTTGGGTGAGTAGCCTTTGGCTTTGGCTTTTGCTTTGACTGAATTGACATTGGTTTTTGCTTTGACTTTGACTTTGGCTTTGGCCTTGAGTGAATTGCTTTTGGCTTTGGTTTTTGTTTTGGCCTTGAGCTTTTGCTTTGGGTGAATGGATATTGGCTTGGGCCTTTGATTTTGGCCTTTCGCTTTAGCTTTGGGTGAATGGATATTGGCTTGGGCCTTTGATTTTGGCCTTTTGCTTTGGCTTTGGGTGAATGGATATTGGCTTGGGCCTTTGATTTTTTCCTTTATCTCTTGGCTTTGGGTGAACGGATATTGGCTTGGGCCTTTGATTTTGACCTTTCGCTTTGGCTTTGGGTGAATGGATATTGGCTTGGGCCTTTGATTTTGGCCTTTCGCTTTGGCTTTGCTTTGGATATTGATTTTTTGCCGTCCTTCATTCGAGGAAGGTAGAGGTGCAGATGGGGATGTACCCGTTGGTGAGAGGTTGATATTTGGTGATGAGATGTTTTTGTGGGGAATGGGCTTGCCTTCCATCATTGATCATGAACAAGGAGGTGTTCTGGTTTGTTATCTGGGTTCGTCGTAGGATCCCTTTGATAGAAGCTCGTTCGAAATTGGGTGCTAATGAAAGGTTTCTGTTGCCAGACATGGAATAGGTAAAGAAAATGGACACGGAGTTTCGAGTCCTCTGCTTACTCGGTACGGAACGTCACTCGAGTGTACTCACATTGAATTGGAACATATTGTTTGTTTTAAATCAATTCTCAAATCAATTCTCGTTGTCAACGGGAAGTGGTAAAGGGGAGAATATATGATGGTTGGAAATCGTGCTTTTATTTAGATAAATAAGATGTTAGCACATACTCGATGAATACATGTGACTTATGGGGACAGCCCCCAGTTTATCACTTAGGAATAAAAGGACAGACACTAGGGTAGATATGAGAAAGCCTAAGACTCGGACTCGGACTTAATCGCAGATACGAACTCCTAATCATCATTTTCCTCCTCGAAGGTCTCCTTCGCAGCATCCAACGGCTTGAATGTCTGGTCTTGAGCATTGACCCACTTGAGCACTTCACTCTCGTTGTTGGGAATGATATAAGGACAATAGTCTATGAGGCTTTTATCTCCTTACAGAAAGAGATGTTCATTAGGGTTGTTTTCATAACTAGGTTGACATAGGGATGAAGCTATCAGTTCATGGTTGTCGATCATATTTTGAATAACATGTTTCAGTTTGAAGCATGTTTCAGTATCATGACCTTTTCCTTGATGATATTGGCAATAAGCATTGCCATCCCAGAAACGGGTTTTTCTGCATTCAGACGGGTCTGAAGTGGTCCCGATTGGTTGTAGCTTCTCTTCAGTCACAAGCTTTTGAAGAGCTGCGGCATAGGTTGTGTTGAGGTTGGTGAATGTCCTTTGAGAACGTTCAACCTTGCTGTTTGACTTGAGACATCCAAGAGGATTGTCTTGACTGAGAGGTGCGACTATGATTTTGCAAGCTTCAATCATATCTTGAATGGCATGGTTGAGTTTGAGACAGGCTTCAGTGTCATGGCCCTTGCCTTGATGGTATTGGCAATAAGCATTACCATCCCAGAATCGGGCTTTCCGGTATTCTGGTGGCTCCGGGGTCGGACCAATGGGTTGCAGCATTCCTTCTCAAGCAAGTATCTCCAGAGCAGTGGCATATGTTATTCCCAGATCTGAGAGTACCTTTTGATGTTTTCCCATGGTTCCAACATTGGTGTTTTTTGGGATGTTTTTGTGAGTTTTGTTTTTGTTTTTGTCAATCCTGGGCGGAAGCAGGATTTGGTCATTGTCAATGGGGAGTTTTTGGGATGTTGTTTGATATTTTGAATGGGATTTTGGTGAGGTGATTTCTTTGTTGGTAGGCTCGTGGATGTGGGAACCCTCGGATGAATCCTCATTTTTGGTACTACCAAACCGCTTCTCCAAATTAGCCACCCGGGTGTTCAAGTCATCGATAGCAACTTGAAACTTTGAGAATATATTGTTGATGGAGACGGAGAGCATCATTATAGCGCTTTGTATGCCATCCTCATCAATTGCATGAATTTTCTCATCGTCATGAGAGATGAGGTGAGAGCAGTCTAGGGAAGATTCCTAGCTGTGTCCAACATGGTTTTCTGGAGGGTTATTTTGTTGCTTGTGAGGGAGGTAATGGCAACTCGCCCTTTTCAATCATATCAAGGATGACGCCTTTTAGGGGGAGATACATTTCAGTGTCATGTCCGTGACCTTGGTGATATTGACAAAATAGTTTTCCGTCCCATCTACGTCCTCGCTTGCTTGGTAAAGGGTATGGAGTTGGGCCAGTTGGTTGGAGTTTTCCTTGGGAGATTAGCCTTTCCAAGGCTGTGGCATAAGGCATACCCAAATCAGGGAAGGACCTATGAGGTCGCCTGGTTTTGGAAGCCTTCCAACTAGGGTTGGTTTTGTCGTTAGCAAGTAGTCGGCTTTCAAGGAGCTGCTTAACCCTTTTCTCAATATCAGAAGAGGGAAAATTCCCGGTTATCATTTTGTCGTCAACTTGGGAGAGACGAGTGCTCAAGTTTTCCACGGTGGCTAGGAGTCGAACGGACATGTTGTTGGTTTCGGCAGAAGTCATGGCGGATGAAGGTTGATCAGCTTCTTGAGTTTCTTGTTGGCGATTGATGGCACCCAAGGGATTCCTATTTGACATAACGATAGGCGTTATAACTTTTCTTGGAAAGGGATTGCACAAACAAAGACAAGTACAACACATATGTATAAAAGGCAGTTTTGTTGTGAAGACGCGACGATGTGACCAGGTTATGAGTTCATTAAAGATCGTGTATGACCTCTTGTGTTTGAACTCTTGGTGCCTGACTTTGAACTTAGACTCGAGTGTCAACTTTGGCATAGTGATGCCTAGACAGACGACTTCTGACTCAGTTTGGATGAGCATTGATGGCGTGACGCCGTTGGACGAGACATGCACATAAACTTGACCTTTGACCCGTAATGTGGGGTAAAGACGGGTTTAATACCCAAGAGGTTTTGACTCTGCTAACGCCATTGAAGATGTCTCAACAATTAGACGACACGACCTAGACTAGAAGGTAGGTACTAACTTCGGCGGAGACTCGACTTTGTCTAGACGACTTGAGTTGAAATCGACTCGACTCTAATCGACTTGAGGCTTAATCAGAAAGGTGGACTGAAGTTTTCGAAAATATAGATTTTCAAAAATATTCATTTGTCGTTTTATGGACGGCTTCCGAAGAGTAGGGATCTTCAAAAGGTCAGCCAGTTGAAGGGTTGTCTTAGGTTTGTTTTCAAAAGACGGTTTGAATTGAAATTGTGGCGGCTCTGAAAACAATGTGTTATTTCCGAAGACAGTTTTTGAAATTCCGAATCACAGATTTGAAAATCGAGAATTGACGAATTTGGAATCGTCATCACAATGGCCATGAAAACAATTAAATTTGTTTTCAAAGAATTTAAAATTGGGTTGAAAATTTGAAAACGGTTAAATTTGTTTTCAAAGATTTGATTTTTGATTTGAAATATGAAAACGGTTAAATTTGTTTTCAAAGATTTGAAAATTTGATTTAAAATCTGAAAACGGTTAAATTTGTTTTCAAAAATTTGATTTTGAATTGAAATTTGAAAACGTTTAAATTTGTTTTCAAATGGTTTGAAATTGGATATTAAGAAATCTGAAAACGGTTAAATTTGTTTTCAAAGATTTGGTTTTGAATTGAAATTTGAAAACGGTTAAATTTGTTTTCAAAGATTTGATTTTGAATTGAAATTTGAAAACGGTTAAATTTGTTTTCAAATGATTTGAAATTGAATTGGAAATCTGAAAATGGTTAAATTGGTTTTCAAAGATTTGATTTTGAATTGAAATTTAAAAACGGTTAAATTTATTTTCAAAAATTTGATTTTGAATTGAAATTTGAAAACGGTTAAATTTGTTTTCAAATGATTTGAAATTGAATTGGAAATCTGAAAACGGTTAAATTGGTTTTCAAAGATTTGATTTTGAATTGAAATTTGAAAACGGTTAAATTTGTTTTCAAATGATTTGATTTTTGGTTTGAGATTTGAAAACGGTTAAATTCATTTTCAAGATTTGAAATTGGAAATTGTAAAGATTGAATTTTTTTCATTACGACGGGCTAGAAAACCGTTTTAACCTTTGAAAGACGGTATGCAAATCAAAAATTGTGAGACTTGAAATTGTCATTACAACGGGTTAGAAAAGTTAAATTTGATTTTGTAAATATGGTTGGAAGTTTGAGAATGAAAATCGTCATTACGACGGCCTAAAAAGGCGTACTTTGAGAATACAACGGTCGGCGAGAGACCGAGGTATGAAACGGCCATTATGACGACATAAAAAGGTGTTTTGAAATGGTTATAAAAACCGGGTCTTGAAATGGCCATTATAACGGCATAAAAAGGTGTTTTGTAATGGTTATGAAAACCAAGTTTGAAAATCGCCATTATGACGGCTTAAAAAGGTGTTTTGAAACGGTTGTAAAAACCGGGTTTGAAAATTGCCATTACGACGGCCTAAAAAGGCATGCAACGGTCGGCGAAAGACCGAGTTTTGAAAACGGCCATTATAACGGCACGAAATGGTGTTTTGAAAGTTTGAAAATGACACGGAAGGACTTATGATCACATAACACATAAGCACTCACAGTTTTATTATATTATGCATAATGCAGACACGGGGTTTGGCTTAATAGGGTGGGTTACACACCAAGCAATCAAACCCCGATTTTCGAGAGGGATACCAATCCAAACAAAATGTGTAAGGAGGGTGCCCTAGCCTCGTGCTCTAAGGAAGTGAAAGCTCTTTGACGAAACAGAAATGTGTAATGTCAATGGTATACTTGACTCAATCGGGATTCGAAACGCGGGGATGAGAAAACTCACGCCGACGAGACGAGCTAATTGGTCGATAAAGGTTAGGTTATGGGCCCGGACAAGGAACCCGACTTATGACCGTAATATCAATTAATGCACTTTAACCACGACCTCGTTCGAGTTTCACCTCTAAGGATCACAAAGACACAAGTGTCCTAGTTTTCCCCAGCGGAGTCGCCAATCTGTGGACATGGGCCACATGCACGCCAAGCCAATCTGTGGACGTACATCAGTCTCTTGAGAGCCACGCTCGACGGCGTAAAATTGCTTTAGACCGGATCGCTTTAGATCGGTCGGTTTCATCTCGGTAAAAGTCTCGAAACGATGTTTGAGATGTTCGGAGTCGCCACCAAGCATTTGTGGGATGCTTGGAACCCGTTCGAATCCACTTTATACCTAGGTCAATACAGGCAAAAAGCGGTGTTTGACATAGGTACTAAAGATAAGGACTCGTCCCCCTTTTAGCATTCTATGCCTAAAATGACTCTCGCGCGCCCTGGATAAGGCCATCCACTATCCAAAGGTTCTGAGTAAGGGGTGAGGGTATATATTGGGAAGCCCTTTAATCAGACACCCAATCCCGCCCGCGTTAGCGGCCTCTACTGACTGATCGTGGTTGTTTAAGTGCAATAGTTGATAAAACGGTTTAAATGCATGAATGCACATCCAAAAGTCTTAACCTAACATGTGAGAATTTCCTAAGTTGGTTTGTTAATCCAAATATCAAGTAATTGATATCGATTTGGATTTAGATTGATTTGCATGTGAAAACGGAAATTAAACATCCATTTACCAAGTTCGGGTTATGATCCTTAACACGATCCATTTATTGAAAAAAGGTGTCAAATGGCAAAGTGTAAAAACGGGAGCTTGTCAATCTGATCCGTCATGTATTCGGATTAACCGTAATCGGGAATGTCCTAGACAAGTGTTAAAAACGAGGCAGAATAACGCCAGGCAGCCCCATAGGGGCGCGAGCCTATTGGTGAGGGAAGGGGCTCTACCCTGGATTTGAAAGATGGAAACAGACGGCCTCTAGGGGTGCGAGCCATGCATGAGCCAACTCAAGGGGGCGTCTCCTGGTTGTTGAAAAGGTTGTTTAAAACCGTATTTGTGATTAACTAATTTGCAAGTATTGTTTGCATGACTCAGAATAATTACTATTATGTTAGTAATATTCGTTGTCGGATTTGCATGTTTGAAAAGCATAGTTTACAAATAGAAATGTAAAATGTTTGATTTGAACTAAATATGTTAAGTTCATTTCTTTGTAATTAGTCAAGTTTGTCATCGTACTCGGATTAAACCGACATGGTATAAAGAACCAAGGATGATTATGCATTATGACTAATATGTTTACAAATGTAAACAAATGAGAAAAATGCTAAGTAAAATAAAAAGGGGGTTAAAATACCCTTTAATTTGTAATTAACCAATAATATCATCGAGTGACGGAATAAACCGTCATGGCATAAAGAACCAAGGATGATTTTTGTAATGGTTAAAATATGTTTATCATAAAAATGAATTAAAATGGTAAATAAAAGAAAAGGATTTTCTTTAAAATGTAATTAACCAATTAATATCATCGAGTCACGGATTAACCGTCATGGTATATGGAACCAAGGGTGATTATGATTTATGGCTAAAAAGTTTGTCATAAAAAATGATTTGAAGCATTTGAAATGGTAAAATCCGACTACAAATAAGAAATAAATAACGAGGAAAGACGAGAACAAACACGGATGAGTCTGACCCGATAACCCACAAGAGGCGCGAGCCTCTTTGCATAGCAAAGGGCTTCTGTCTCGGGCCAAAACCCGGTTTTGGCCCGTCTAACCTATGTTTGAATCGTGTTATGCATTGTTCATGCTTATAAACTCATCAAAACAGTAAAGACATGAATTAAATGAGATATTTACACCCTCAAACTTACGTGTATTGATGTTTGCGACGTAGACGACTTTAGAGACGGTTTTCTCGTAGCGACTACTCACGATCAAAGAAGTTTAAAAGAGTGCCTTAAAAAAGGATTTTGTTTTGAAAATATGTTGAAAATATGTTAATTAAAACATGTTAATTGATGAATTGAGTTGGTCAAATGGGTCGGTCGAATGCACGGCGACGGTACCAAACAATATGTGTAAGGCTTGTGTTTACGATCGGTAGGTCGTAAACACGTGTCGATTTTGTGACTTAGGAAGTCGAGTATAGAAGTTTAAGGGAGAATGAGGGGCGGACTCTCGCGTGAGGATTGTGTTGTGTGAAGGGTGAGTATTTATAGAGAAATGTGGGATGGTAGGTCGGTGGAGTTTGCTTAGAGGCTAAGTAGACACCCCATTGAGGCGCGAGCTACCTTGTGACTGAAAGGGGTGTATTGACCCTTTCAGAAATTTGGAATTTGCATTTGTTCTAACCAATGCTTTGTTGGTTGTGATTTATGGTCTTGAAATGGGATGTCTTGTAACAATATAGGCATCTAATAAGATGATTTTTGTGCTATTTGGGGTAGGTAATTTGTGTGCTTGACTCGGGTTTGACCCGTGTGAGTGGGGATTTGAATTTGGAGTCGGTTTTTGGCCCGGTGTCAGTTTTGACTCTAATTAGGGTCATTTTAATGGAAATGACATGATAAAGACATTCATGGCATTATTTTGGACATTCGAGATTTGGTTTGACTCGGGTTGACTTAGGTTGACTCGAGTTGCGGGTTTCTGAGTCGATTTTGGGTCCGAATACGGTTTTAACTCTAAATAGTGTTATTTTGATGGAAATGACATGATAAAGGCATTCATGGGATTATTTTTTAAATTCGGGATTTTGTTTGACTCGGGTTGACTCAGGTTGACTCGAGTTGCGGGTTTCTGAGTCGATTTTGGGTCCGAAGACGGTTTTAACTCTAAATAGTGTTATTTTAATGCAAATGAAGTTAGAAAACCATTTATTAAATCATTTTTCATATTCGAGTAGTGCATTAAACCGTCTCATGTATAGCCAATCCACGCACGCATATCAAAAACACGTTACAGTCCGATCATCATCGGGTGGTTTTTGGAAGGTGCAGATACTGGGTATCTACAGCATGCTTAGCATCCGATTCATGACACTCGATGACTAGAATAGTCAATATTGACCTCCACTTTAGCCGTGTGTTTGGCCGTGTAATGCCTCGACCTTCATGCCCTCTTGCCTCGGCCTTCGTGCCCTTTGTTTAATTATTGTATTTTATTTTAATTGTTATTGTTATTTAATCGTTGTAATTATTTCATTATCATTTCAAGCAATGTAATTTGTACTTTAAATATGGGTCTAGTTAGTCCTTTATTTTAAGTCAAAATGATTTTACAAAATCTTTGCTTTAGTTAGTTAAATTGAAGTATTTAGTTAATTAAATCGAAGCGAGTACGCAAAACGATGATGAGGCCAAGGACAAAGTGTTAGAACACTTTGAGTTGATGATGCCAAGTCCCCTTGTTATTTGATTATTTGCTTTTTGTAGAAAATGATTAGTGATTGAAGCAATCAAATGGACTTTCAACGATGATTCAAGATGATCAAGATAATCAAGAAAGTCAAGACAATGATATTATCCTAGCCTTAGTCGAAAAATGTAAGAGTAAGTGTAACATTCTCATTCAAGTCAAGTTATGGCAAAACCATGCAACAGTACGTTGTACTGTGGTTTTTGATATTACCGTATGGAGGACGTTTTCAACAAAATGTTTTAAGTGTTAAAACTTTGCAAATTTCAAACCTTAAACATTTGAAACTTCAAAAGCTTGAAAATAATCTGAAATTTTTGAGTCACAAATCCACTTGAATAAACCTCTAGATTTGTGCAAACACCTTTTACATAAATGGTAAGTTGGACTTGTCAAACTTTTAAAGCTAGAAAAGTTTTTTGCCATTTTTGTAAAAGGTCACATGTTGAGTGTATTAGCTTAAGTTTTCTGATTTCTTCAATAACTTAAGCCCCAAGCCTATAGTCTAACACTTACCATCACTCAAAGCTACTATTTTTATATTAGATTTAATTTTCCTAAGTTGTACTTACTTGAGATCAAATCCACTATAAATACAGTGTCTTAGTCTTATTTATTTTGTAAGACTTTTCAAAGCATTTATTGTAAAACATTGCAAATCATTTGTGCATTTAAAGCTTTGTTCTTCAAGTGTTTGCAAAATGTTTTTCATATTTTTAAAGTCTTCATTTGTTTTCGAAAAAGCTGTAAACCTCCAAGTATCAGTTCGCTGTACTGTGACATAATGAGTTTGTTGCATGATTCTCGTGTTAGATCTTAATTGTGATCTCCATGTTCATTTAGTGAACTCTTGAGAGTCAAGATTCTGTAACACCTTGAGATAGAACCCAAAAACTCTTGAAGCGGAGTAGCTTTAAGTTTGAGTGCAACCGGAGTAGGTTGGCGAGTTATTTTCATTGTAAGGGGTTTAGTAAGTTTGAGTAAATTTCTAAACAATCAATAAAATAACGGTTGGACGTAGGCCTCGGAGTAGAGGCTGAACCAATTTTTTAAAATGTCGTTTGTTTGTTCATTTACTTTTATGTTCTTTCACATTGCTATTTCTTGCTTGTACCTAATCAAGTTCTGTGTCACAGTCACCTATACTGTGACATAAAACTGCTGTACCTTTTTGTGAACTTACATTCAATTAAGTTTCTCAAGTCTTGTACTTCAGTATTCTTTACTTAAGTTAATAAATTAACTAAGTTAAGTATAAAATTTTTAAAAGGTACACCTAATTCACTCCCTCCCCCTCTTAGGTGTTTATTGTTACTAACTCTTCAATTGGTATCAGAGCCTCGTGCTCTTGATATTGGTTAAATCCAAAGAGTTGATCCTATAGTTATGGACGATTCAAAACACACTAAGTATTCCATTTTCAAGGGAGAAAACTATGCCTGGTGGAAACATCGCATGGAGTACTACGTCAAAAGTGCGGACTATGAATGTTGGTTAATCATTCAAAAGGGTCCCCTTAAAATCGAAGTGACTAATACTGATGGCACTAGTACCTTGATAAGTGAGGATAAGTATGTTGAGGCCGATTATAAGAAAATCGAGAAAAACTCTAAGGCCATGTCCATTCTTCAATATGGGATCAGTGACCAAGAGATTAATCGTATATCTGGATGTGCTTCGGCCAAAGAGATTTGGGACACCCTAAACCTTGCTTATGAGGGAACGTCACAAGTCAAAAAATACCGTATTGATCTTCTCATGAAACAGTATGAGATGTTCAATATGGAAAGAGACGAGTCAATTAATAGTTTGTCTTCACGTTTTTCTTGTATTGTCAATGACCTTAAGAGTTTAGGTAGAAGTTTTCAATCCGAGGATTTAGTCCGTAAAATTCTTCGTAGCTTAACTGAAAAGTGGCAACCGAAGGTTACGGCTATTGAGGAAGCTAAGGACCTTTCATTGCTCACTCCTGATGAACTTATGGGCTCACTTATTGCTCATGAGTTAACTCTCATGAAACGCTCTAGTGAAAGCTCTAAAGAGAAAGGACTCGCTCTTAATGCTATCTCAAGTGATGAGGAGAATGAAGATGATGAGTTTGCAATGTTCACTAAAAACATTGTTGGCATGATAAATGGTCGAAACTCTCAAAGGTATTAATTTTAGCAAACGTCGTTTTCCTAAGAGAAGATCTAATTCCACTGTTTGTTGCTTTAAATGTGGTGAAAAAGGTCACCAAATCAAAGAATGCCCAAAGTGGAACGATATCAAATCTAAGAAAAACGTGATTCCGCTAAACGTGAGTACAAAAACAAGGTAATGACTGCTATTTGGGGCATGTCTGATTCGGAAGAGGACGATGTCCTTGAGGATGAATTAGACGCCAAATTTTGCATCTCGTCTAGTTCCTCAAAAGGTGATTCCAAATCCTCAAAGAAAGAAGACATCAAATGTCTTATGGCTCACTCCGCAGATTCAGACTCAGATTCAGACCATGAGGTAATTAAGCTCAAGAAAAAGATTCGATCCTTCTCTAAAGACAAAATTTGTCTCCTCCTAGATCAATTTATTGATAAATGTCATGTCCAAACTAATAAGTTGGAAGCTATGCAAATCGAAATTGAGGACATAGCTGAGGAAAATGTTATCTTAAAAGAAAGTCTAAATGAGAATGATCAACCTAGCTCCACGTTAAGTCTTGAAAAAGAAATCAAAAAGTTTCGAAAACAAAATTTGTTTTTAGCCAACAAGGTCGATGAAACGGGTGCAACAGATCCCTGCACTGTTGCATCCAGCTCTAACAAAGGAAATGTGTCGTCACTAACTCAAGAACGTGACTAACTTTTGATTGACTTAGCTATTCGTAATAATGAAAAAGATGATCTTGTTAAGATTGCTGAAATGTTGAATGATGAGTCTAGTCATGTCAGAAGTGCCTTAGATCGAGTTCAAAAATCAAATGATGACCTTATTGCTCAAATTGAGAAATTGAAAAGAGCTGAACTAACTCATGCTACAGAGGTCTCTACTGTGGCATCTGAGTCAAGAAAAGAAATAGATACTCTCACTAAATTAGTGTCTTCCTTGAATAAGGAACGTGACTCACTTCTAACTGACCTCACATTGTGTCAAAGGGATAATAAACAATTGGAACAAATTGGGTTGTTACTTAGTGATGAAGCAAGACTTGCAAAACAAGCTTTCGACAATTTAGGTAAATTGAATCTTAATCATCTTGCTAAAATCGAAACATTAACTAAAGAGCTAGATGAGGCGAAGATGTTTTACTTAAAATGGGAAGGAAGTCAGAATGTTTTGGAGTTTCTCTTAAAACAATCACAAGAATATGAAAAATTTGCAAAGAAAGCTGGACTTGGTTTGTAACACCCGCGAATTTTCCATTTTGACATTTTGAATTTATTAAACTGTTCGATTACTTTATTTCATATTTTTGAATTATTCAATTTAATTAATTTTATGTCCAACACGATTTTTTATAAACGTATTATATAAAAGCTCGTTTATATAAAAAGACGTACGATTAAATTACATCTTTAAGGCATGATTTATATAATAATATATGTATACGTATTTTTGGTCGGATAATAATAGTGACAGCAATAATAATAATCTTCGTCTTAATTTCCGTCTAACATTAGACCGTCACATTTCATTTTGTACCTACCTTAATCCGGACCAACCAAAAACCAACAACACATTCACCTACCTACACTCTACCTTTAAATATATTTTATATATTATTATATATTATATATTATTATTATTATTATTATTATTATTATTATTATTATTATTATTATTATTATTATTATTATTATTATATTATTATTATTATATATTTATTATATATTATTGTTAGTAGATATTTTCTGGATGTTGTTGTCTTACCCGAAAGTCCCTAACCCCACACCCCTGCTTTCTTCTTCTCCCTTCTTTCAAAACAAGCGAACACAGCAGCCACATACAACCCGTACCACCTCCATTTCCATCGACCTTCAACCTCCATTTTCTCTCTTAATTCTCAACAAAACTCCATTATTTTTGTACCATTAGCCTCCCCTCCTCATTCTCCTTCTTCCTATATAAAAAAGAGCCAAGCTTTCGTCTGTTCCATTTCGGCCATCTTTCAAGGACGCGGTTTCTGGACTAATATCTTTCATTTTTGGGTTTAGAATCACCCTTGGATGGTTCCTTGGACGTTTAAGAGATCATAAACAGGTAACAGTGATAGGTTACTCGATAAAATGTCGGGAGACTCGCCCTTCCTACCCGGTTTCTTCTTTGTTTATCATCAAGTTTAAATCTTTACTGTGTCCCTCATGTATGGGGTTGATTTTGTGATGCTTGTGGTTAGTTTATTTGGGTGTTTCATGGCTTAGTCCTCATAATGTAGTCGGATATGGTGATTTTCGGGTTTAGGCCGTTGCTTTTCTTTTCGAGTAAATGGCTGTGTTTTCTGGTCTTCTTGAGTTAGCAACAACATCTAAAAAAAGTAAAATTTGAATGATTAAATGCGGCTGTAGAATTGCTCAATCTTTCGATGTCCATCACGTAAAACGATTTGATTTTAAGCCGCCAAAAGAATGGATATCTCCCAAGGAGGATGAGTCATATATTTCTTAGTGGTAAGCTTTGAGTACAGTATGGGTTTAAATTCGCTAAAATGTGCGGGGTTATTCATGTATAGTTGTGTCTATTTCCGTCTCACGTTGCCTCTTATTTCCCTCTTGAGCTTGAACCGAAATGACTGCTGGAATTTGTGTTCATAACCGTGCCTGGGGCTGTTACGGGTAAAGCAGCCCTTGGGGATTGTTTTCGTGCTCGATTTCCTCATATCAATGTCGTCACCTGTACACTCGGTTTTGCCGCTTGGAAAACTCGGGTTTTGGGACTGTTGGTGCCCTGTTTTATATCATATTTAGGACTATTTTACTCCCTGATTGGAGGGCTGATTTATGCGGTTGAATGGTGGTGTGTGAGGTTGTGTTTGGCCGCGGCTACGGGGCTGGCCGTGGGTAGCAGTGGCCATGGCAGTGGCTGTCATGGCTAGGTTGTGTCGGGCTGAAAGTCACGGTGGGAGAGCCATGCTCTCCTCTCACCTTCTTCTTTCTTTTTTTGTTTTGTTTTGTCTTGATAATCCTATTGTGATGATTAATATATGGTGGACCTATGCTTGCTTACTCTTTGGACTCACTAGCTTATAATTTTTGGGTTCACCACAAAGCATTAGTTGGGTTCACTTTGCCTACTTTGTTGGACTTATATGATTAAATGATTTGGGTCAACCTCATGCTTGGTAGTAGGCTCATGAAGAAATCACTTGTGTGGGTTTCCATTTTAACCCGTAAATTTTGCATGACGTAAATTATCCATTACCACTTGTTATATTTTATTTATTTTATTTAACCGGCACGTATAATTATGAAATGAAATGTTTATTTTATATGTTTCAAGCATGAAAAATATTATTATAAATGGTCCGTTACTTTTTATTTATGTTCTTAATCAAGTAACAAATATTGAAGAAATGAGTTACTTATTCATGTTTATGAATATAATTTGGCATGAAATGTCTTACTTGGATTATCATCGGCTCATTACATTATTAGTCTCTTTCCAGGTTGATTCGTATCGCTTGGTTGAGTCGTATTCGTTTGATAATGCCTTTATGCTATACTTTTTTGCTTGACTTGTCTTTACGCCTCTTTCGGACTATCCTGCCGATTGTGGGTTTAGCTCATATCTTTACGCCTTACTTGTGCCGTTCTGCCAAGTATTGATTTACACAGCTCTCGTGCCGTTCTGCCGGGAGTTGGTTAATTTATGCTTATTCCGCCTCTTTCGGACTGTTCTGCCAATTGTGGGTACTCGACTTCCGTTTTGTCGATCGAGTCTTGGATGCGGACTGTTCTGCCGCATGTCGAATCGGGGACCGTTCTGCCCCGAGAGTCTGGCCAGATTTAGACTAGGACTGAGTCTTGGGAATACCATTGTCGTCCTACCAGGGGAATTATATATTGATATATGAGTAGTAAAGGTCTTGCTTGGTTATAGATATTGATATTTGTCTTTCAAGGCAAGAGTTATGCCTTGTGTTGTTTGTCTTAGTCCTATCGGATACTAGGGGTGAGCTATAAGCCCTCTAGTTGAGATATGATCATCGGGATTGATGTTCCCATCCGTACTTTGGTGAGATGCAAGCCATAAGTATGAATGTGACATTAGTAGTCACGTCCCGTGCAATGTTTGCTACGTGGTTTTCCAAATAATGACTACGGTTTCTATTCTTGTAATTTGCATTGGTTGATCCCTTACTTAACTGTTCCACATGATTCGGATTCTAATCTCATATCTATGTTGTAATTCCTTGAAATGCGTGCCTTTGCATAAATGACCGTATTCTTATCTTTCATATTATTTAATTATTTCAAATGAGTAGTGAGTCTCCCTTATGCTAATATTGATCCATCATATTCCATCTCATTTAATTGACATGTTTAAACATATAAACTTGATATTCATATCTTTTATAAGTATATTACATGGTTCATCTAATTGAGTTCTTTGTTATGTTCGTTTCGACATTTTGTGGCTGGGAGAACCTTGAGTTACTCCCCACTGACTGTGGCGTTCATGTTTACATGAATGACAGGTGGTGAAGATGCTTACGTGGGGAAGACGTGTGGGCTAGCGAGAACTAAACCCTTGGACCTTAGTTTCTAGTTTAGAAACCCCTTATATGTTTATTCGTGGGATATCTTTTTCCCGGTTTCTAGACTTGGGTTGTAATAACCTAAGTTTGTCTATTATTGTATTTGTTTCATTTTCGTTTTTGGCACCCGCGTGTTAATCTTTATTTAGTAATTTAAAAGTTTTTAAAATATCACAATTTCCGCTTTAAATTATTAGTTATATTTTCCGCTTTATCGCGGGGTGTCACATGGTTTCAAATGCAACAGTAGCACACACTGTTGCACTCGAAACCAGGATCCAAGCAAAACTGACTTCCGAAGAAGAAAGTATGCCGGTCTTCCTGAGTACATAATTTGTAACTATTGTGGCAAAACAGGTCATGAGTTTAATGGTTGTGAAAAAAGAGTCTGTGACTTAGAAAGAAATACTAAAAATGCTAAACAAGTTTGGATCAAGAAAGAGGAAGTCAAGAAAGTCGTTGTCAAGAAGGAACCCAAACTTGTTTGGGTTCCTAAACTAAATGTTTGATTTCTTATAGGCATTAGTGAGGGGCAGCAGCAATTGGTACTTAGACAGTGGATGCTCTCGTCATATGACGGGAGATGAAAGCCAATTTCTCTCGCTAGAAGCCTACGATGGTGACATGGTGACTTTTGGCGACAACAAAAAAGGTGAAATTATTGGCATTGGAAAGGTTGGTAAGTCAAAGTTATTGTGCGTGGACAAAGTGTTGCTTGTCAAAGGTTTGAAACACAATCTCTTGAGCATTTCTTAACTATGTGATCGAGGTAATATTGTTTAATTTCTTGCTAGTGAATGTAGAAACATCAATGGAAAAACTAGAGAACTCATACTTGAAGGTAAACATGTCAAAGATGTCTACATGACTAATTTATACTCATTATCGGGTCAATCACTATCATGCATGAGTGTTCAAAAGAACAACCCTTGGCTTTGGCACAAACGACTTGGTCATGTAAATGCTAAGACACTTAACACCCTCAAGAGACTTGATCTAGTTGACGACATTCCTAACATTAAGTTTGAATTTAAATCACTTTATGATGATTGTGTTAAAGGAAACAAGTTAAATGCTCTTTTAAATCCAAAAAGGTTGTTAACACTTCCTTACCTCTTGAACTCATTCATATTGATCTATGTGGTCCCATGCGTATTGTGAGTAGAGGTGAAAGTCGTTATATTTGTGTCATTGTAGATGACTTCACAAGATTTGTTTGGCTTCTCTTTTTAAGTTCGAAGGATCAAACATTAGATGAGTTTTTAGTTTGGGTCAAAAAGGTTCAAAACAAATTTGGTTATAAACTTGTCTCATTGAGATCCGACCATGGAACCGAATTTGAGAACTTGTCATTTGAGTCTTATTGTAATGAGAATGGTGTTAGCCATAACTTTTCGGCCACAAGAACCCCACAATAAAATAGGGTTGTGGAACGAATGAATCGAACTCTTGAAAATATGGCTAGGACCATATGCTCATTAGCTCTAAAGTTCCTAAGAATTTTTGGGACGAAGCCGTAAACACATCTTGTTATATTTACAAATGTGTCATGATTAGAAAAATCATTGAGAAAACTCCCTATGAACTACTACGAGGAAGAAATCCTAATCTCTCACATTTAAAATGCTTTGGTAGTAAATGCTTTGTGCACAATAATGGAAAAGGCAACCTTGGCAAATTTTATGCTCGTAGTGATGAAGGAGTTTTTATTGGTTATTCCGATCATAGTAAAGCTTATAAAGTTTATAACAAAAGGACTATGAAAATGGAAGAAAGTGTTCATGTAATATTTGACGAATCTAGTCTTTTTGTGTCAAACACACAGGTTGATGATGAGGATGATAAATATGATGATGATTTTGAGATTGGTATGACCCGACATGATATGGATCAAGTGGTGCAAGAGGCTGAGCAAAAGTTGGAGCAACTGTTGCCTGAGGAGGATGCCCAAAATTCAGGGGGAACTAATCGTTCTCTAACTCAAGATGATGCTAGATCATCCAGGGGGAACAAGGATGTTGAAGAATAGCCAAATCAAACTACAAACGAACCACAATCACCTCCTTCAAATAATCCTCATGCAACAGTCCCCTCTACTGTTACAGACGAACAAACCGAATCCTCTAACTCACTTATTCCCAAAAAATGGAAGCACCAAAGCTCACATCCTCTATCAAACCTAACCAGTGACCTAACCTCTGAAATAACAACCAGATCATCGCTCTAAAATTACTGTTCACACAATGCTTTCCTCTCACAAATTGAACCAGACCATGTCACAGTAGCCCTGACTGTTGAATGCTGGGTAATAGCAATGCAAGAGGAATTGGAGCAATTCGAAAGGAACAAGGTATGACATCTTGTCCCTAGGCCCTCCCAACGTACTGCAATTGGTACACGGTGGGTCTTTCGCAACAAGCTAGATGATGTTGGAGAAATCGTAAGGAATAAAGCTAGACTAGTGGTGCAAGGTTTTAACCAACAAGAAGGAATTGATTATGATGAAACCTTTGCACCGGTAGCTAGGCTTGAAGCCATACGAATGCTTGTAGCTTTTGCATCTTATCAAGGTATAAAGCTTTTTCAAATGGATGTCAAAACTGCATTTTTAAATGGATACCTTGATGAAGAAGTGTTTGTTGAACAACCTCCGGGCTTTGTAAACAATGAGTTTCCCAACCACGTTTTAAAACTTGATAAAGCACTTTATGGTTTAAAACATGCTCCTAGGGCCTGGTATGATAGGCTTTCAAAGTTTCTATTGGAAAATGGTTTCTTACGTGGGTCCGTGGATAAAACGTTGTTTATCAAGTCACAAGGAGATGAACTGTTGCTTGTGCAAGTATATGTCGATGACATTATTTTTGGAGCAACTAACAATGTTTTTTATAAGTACTTTTCTGATTTAATGACTTCCGAATTTGAAATGAGTATGATGGGAGAACTTGGATTTTTTCTTGGTCTTCAAATCAAACAAAATGAGAACGGAACAATAATTAATCAACAAAAGTACTTAAAAGGAATGCTAAGTTTGGGTTGACTAATTCTAATCCTATGCCTACACCAATGGTGCCTAAAATCAAGCTTGATAAGGACGAAAATGGTAAGAGCATTAGTGAAAAGGTATATCGAGGTATGATCGGTTCCTTTCTCTACTTAACCGCTAGTCGACCCGACATACAATTTAGGTATTTGATTGGAACACAAGGACTATATCTTTGGTACTCAACTCACTACGAACTTGATCTTGTAAGATTTTCGGATGCGGATTATGCCGGTGACACATTGGATAGGAAAAGCATTTCAGGCATTGCTACATTCCTAGGACCGTGTCTCATTTTATGGGCTTCTAAGAAGCAAAACACCGTTGCATTATCCATGGCCGAAAGTGAATATGTGAGTGCCGCTCTTTGTTGTGCACAAATTCTTTGGGTACATCAATAATTGTATGATTATGGCCTTATTTTCGAGACTACTCCCATATTTTGTGACAATACTAGTGCAATCAATATATCAAAGAATCCTATACAACATTCACGTACTAAACACATCGACATAAGATATCATTTTTTACGTGATCAAGTTGAAAAGAGTAATATATGTCTAAGTTTTTGTAAAATGGAAAATTAAATTGCGGACATTTTTACAAAACCGTTAGAAAGAGAACAATTCGTAAGACTTCGGTCGGAAATTGGTTTACTAGGTGACATATAGCTAAATTAAATTATTTTTCTCCACTGATTGATTAGAGGATGGATTTACATGTAAATAAATTTAGCTAATATGTTTAAATGCATGCAAATGTCGAACAAAATAAATCAACAAATGTCCTTGTGAACTTGAGTTAATTATTGCATTGAGCCAACAAAAACTACTTTATGTCCAATCATACCTAAAGCCTACAACCTAGACTTAATCTCTCAACACTCAACCGCCCACTCCCATTGTAACCACACCAACCTCACATTTATTTCCCATGTTCCCACACTGAAACTCCCTATTACCCACTAAACAACAACCACCCCTCACCTTTTTTGAACTCCCAAACCGTCAATACGCCTTCCCTTTCCAATTTTTCAAATGTCTTCCAAACAAAGATACTCTAAGGAAGTTCTTCAACTCAGAAATACTTTTAATCCAAAATACATTGCCAAAAAGAAAATGCCTCCCAAATCCGCTGCCAAAACTGATAAGGCCGTCTCTGCCACTGCTAAGACTACCGTTGCACGAAAGGAAACAACCACCAAAAGAGGCGGTGGTCGAGGCAGAGGAGGTCGTGATAGGAATCCTCCTATCTCAGTAGAATTGCATACTGAGGTTGACATTGATACTGATGAGGAAGAATCTGATTCTAAGGGAACCGAGAAAGAAGAAAAAATTGAAAAGGAGAGTAATGTTGTGAAGTCGAGTGAAAAAGAGGGTCACTCAAGTGAAAAGAAAGAGGGGGAACTTGAAGAAGAAAAATCAAAAAAAAGTGAGGAAAAATCAAAGGGAGATGAAGAAAAATCAAAAGAAAGTGAGGAAAAATCAGAGGGAAATGAAGAAAAATCAAAATAAAATGAGGGAGATTCAAAAGAAAGTCAGAAAAAATCAAAAGAAAATAAGAAAGAATCAAAAGAAAGAAAGAAAAATTCGAAAGAAAAGGAGCAAAGTGGTGAAGTTAATGAGAGTGAGAAGGAGAAGAGTGTTGATATTGAAATTAACAAGGAAAAGAATGATGATGATGTACTCTTGAGAGATTTGGTGAATGAAAAAGTGGAGGAAAATGTGCCGAGAGAGATGAATGCAACAAAGGCTCCCACTGTTGAAGAAGAAATCGGTCCTAATGCCGAGAAAATTGATGAACACCCAAAAATTGATGTCACAAAGAAAGTGCATGTTGAAGAAATTGTTGATATTGAGGATCTAGAGAATGCCGATCAAGCGTTCGATGATGGGATTGATCCATTGTTCTCAAAACCGGCCTCTAGAACCCGCTCTAAGAGGAAGATGGTTGAGATATTCGGTGATGATGATGACGTGGCACCGGAAGCATCCCCACCAAAACCCAAAGCGACTCAAAGAAAAAGGGTATCCGGTTCAAAGACTAAGGCACCTAAAAGGCCTCAGTATCATCGGGATTTGCCAAGTATGAAAGAAGATGAGATTATTGAGGAGAAGGTTCCACTCAACACATGCATGGATCTTATTGTTGCTTCTTTTGGAGAACCATTCAAGAATGACGTTCTCAACCATATCAATTCACTCGATCTCCCAGAGGAGGTTCTCAAGCTATGCCACGGTATGCTGATCTCTTGCTTTCACAGTGGTAGGAGATACAAAAAGTCTTGGTATGATACTTCTCTTGCCTTCAAATATTTCAAGGAAGCAATGTATGCACAGGGTTGGGTGAATCTGTTGGACAAGTATAGTCCCATGTACTTATCCGAGGTCATTCAATTCTATACAACAGTCAAGGTAGATGTTGCATCTGGAACCCTTTCAGCTTATATAAATCAGAAACCCTTTATCCTAATAATTGACCAACTTGCTGCCTATCTTGATGTGTGTGATGTCGGGCTTACCTCCTTTCCCAAACATGATTGGGGAGAAATTAACGAGGTAACATCTACCCAAGTCATGAAGGTTCTTCGACCTCATGATGACAATGGTCCAACCAACATCTATGCCCTCGAATTATCCGCACCCGTTAGGTTTATCTTTAACCTTGTTTTCCGTAACCTCGTCCCTAGCAACAATAGCCGAGGGAGATGCTCCCTCCTTGACATGCTCCTCATCCACCATATCATCAAACACAAACCCATAAACCTTCCTCTTCTTATGTTTCATCGCATTCATGAGATGACCACTGAATTTCAAAACGGCAATTTCGACAAGAATGTCGTAGTGCCTTATGGTATGTGTCTATCCATCATATTTGTGAAATAGGGGTTGGTTTGAAAGGGAAGTCTCGCAATTGAGAAGTTGAGTGATGAAATGACACCGGGTCTTCTATCTCGGATGAATATGGAAATAAAGGATGGGAAATTGGAGCGGAAAAATCAGTCCGAAAGTTGTGCTACGATGGGTTCTACTGTTGAATTGGGGGTGGTGCTTGCAAAGTTGGATCAACTTATGGGGCTTGTTAATCACTTGGTCAAGGAAAATGCCAAGCTACGGGATAAGGTGGCTGATCTTCGTACCATGAAAGAGGATCTTTTTGAACGTCTTAATGATAAGAAGCCATAATCCACGGCTTCAACTCTTGCCTCCTAACCCGTTTATCTCTTTTCCTACTTTGGCTCTTTATTGTTTTTTAAGACTGTTATGAAATTTTGGATGCTTGTTTGTTTCTCTTGCTTGAATAATTTGTGTGTGTTTTAAATCGTGTGGCTGAATCTTGAACATGTTTTATCCTCCATTGATGATATCAAGAGGGGGAAGTAGTTCAAACTATGCTTATGTGTGATCTCTTAACTCTTAGGCTAATGTTGTAATACTCCGTATTTATAAGTCTTGGGGTACTCTATCGAGTAGCCCTTACTCTGTCGAGTAAGGGTAAGTTGCGAAATAAAATAGTTTCTGACCTGTTGGGTACTCGATCGAGTAGCTGGGGTACTCGATCGAGTAAGGGGGGTACTCGATCGAGTACCTTGGGTACTCGATCGAGTGTCCGGTTTTACGGGGAGTTTTCTCGGGTTTTGTTAATTATGCGATTAAGGTATTTAAACATAGTCGTCATTATTTTAAATCACTTTTACAAAACCTAAAACCCTGTTTAAGAGAGAAAGCAACCAGTTCATCTTCCTAATCGCATTCTTAGCAATTCCCGGAGTTCAGACGGTCGGTTCTTGTCGTTATTCGTGTCGTTGAGTTCCTTGCGTCGAGGGTAAGCTTTTAATATAATTTTTATAATGTTTTGTTAAGTTTGGTTAAACCCTAATTTAGAGGTTGGGGGTTTTGTGTGTAGTATGTGATGTGTAGCCTCTATGTGTTATATGATAGGAGGAGGGTTCGTAGAAGAGGCTTTTTGACTCAAATTTGTTGATACCGTCATTGTTGTGCTTTCGGTAGGATTTTCTACTCGGTATTAGTCCCATAATGGGATATTGGTGATGTGCTGTATTTAGTTGTTTGACATGATGATTATACTGTGTTTGTGGTTGTGATTGCTGTTGATGGTTCTCGATATGCGTTCTCGGCTGAGTGGGGTCACTTGCGAGAGTGACTTCACGCCCTAGATTCGCCCTTCGTGGAACCCGCCACGGAAGGGGATGTGCACATTAATGGACAGGGTTATCGCTCAGTATGATGAGCGGGGCTTAGGTGGGAACGGCTGCGGTCCCCCAGCAGTGCGGTGGTCCGGTGGGACGGTCAAGTATTGAGATGATGGGAATTGGTTGGTGGTGTGTGTGTGTGTGTGACAGTTCAGCTGTCTGTTTATCTTATTATTGTTATCTATATTGATTGTGTGATTAGTGCGACCCGGTGTTGTTTTGTAAACTGCGGTGATCCATTCGGGGATGGTGAGCAGATATTGAGCGGTATTGAGATGATCTTGGGATAGTTTGGGATGCCACGACATGATGATAGGAGTCTTCATTTGTAGCCTTTAGTTTATTTACTTTTCAGTTAGACGATCAGTCGATTTGAAATAATGTATCGTACTTTTGGTTTGGTTTGAGGATTGTAACTATTCACTAAATTATTATATTAAGCATTGTTTCTTTATTGTTGTTTGATTATCATTGCCTCGGGTAACCGAGATGGTAATGTCTTCATACCTGAGTGGTCCTGGTAAGGCACTTGGAGTATGGGGGTGTTACAAATGGTATCGAGCGACGATCCGAAACCCGTAACCAATGAACTTAATGAACATAGGGAGTCAATTAAAATGAACCCGGGTAAAAGTTGTAGGAGCTAGTGCAAAGGCTTGGGAGACGTCCTAAAGTCGCAGGGGTCGCCCTACAACTTTGAACCGGTCACATGGGGGAAGTGTTTGTCGAGTCGTATGTGTGTTTGGTTAACTTGTTTACGAATGTGATGGAATGTGTTAGTTGTTGGATGTTGAAGTAGAAAGTTGGGCATGTGAAAGGAAATGGTGATATGAGGAAATTTGTTGATGAAATGATAACATGTTGGATGATTTACAATGTGGCATTTAATAATATGATGAAATGGTTTCGTAGATAGTAGAAAAGATGCGTAGTATGCTGATTATGATATAATGTGATTTATAAAGTTTAGCATGTTAGCATATGACGTAACATGCGGGTAGCTCTTACGAATTAGTGTTACTCGATCGAGTGAGACTGACTCGATCGGGTGGGTTTTTGGCGATTTTGAGTCCAGAATTGAGTTTTGGGGCACTCGATCGAGTAACTAGGGGTACTCGATCGAGTAGGGGGTCACTCGATCGAGTAGCCTAGATACTCGATCGAGTAGATAAGAGATCGAAGGTCCTGTTTGGGTTCGAGTTTGGGTACTCGATCGAGTACGTGGGGCACTCGATCGAGTAGCCGTTACTCGATCGAGTGTGTTTGGGAACTCGATCGAGTGGGTTACAGGCATCGTGTTTTCGTGTTTTGAGGTTTAGTACGTGTGTTTATGTTTACCCTTTCTTATATAGCTTCAAGATGCCGCCCAAGAGAACTGCTTTGTATGCGAGAGCTGAGCTTATGACCGTGGATGACATCGTTAAGATGTTAGAGCACCAGGATGCTCTTACTGAGACCCTGAAGAGAGTGAATGAGGACAAGGATAAGAATAAAGAGAAGGAGGTTGATCATTCTAAAATCAGCCTCTATATTGCGAGGTTTAACCCGAAAGAGTACAAGGGAGTTGGGAGCCTAATCTGCTTGATAGTTGGCTGAGAGAGATGGAGAACATCTTAGATTTGGTTCTTGTCCGATGAGATGAGGTGGAACAGCTGCGTTCTATACGAGGGAGGCGGCGAGGCAAGTGGTGGGATTCAGTGAAGGTGAGTGCTAAGGAGATATACACCAACCAAGGCTTACCTGCTATACCTTGGGAGGAGTTTCGTAAGGCTGTGAGGAAGGAGTTTGTACCGGAGCATGTAAAGAGTAAGTTGAGGGAAGAGTTTGATAAGTTTAAGATGACCGCTGAGATGTCGGTAGCCGAGTACTACAGACGGTTCAATGAGAAGTCCAGGTATCCGAGGATATGGGTTTGAGTGAGGAGAACCTAGCATTGAGGTTTGAAAGAGGGTTGACTACCACGATTATGGATAAGTTACCCGTGGGAATCCTTACCGATGTTAAGGAAGCTTATGAGAGGGCTGGGAGAGCTGAGAGGTTGGTGGAGATGGCTCAGGAGAGGTCAGGTGGTGAGAAGAGGAAGTCTGAGAGCGAGGGTGGTGGCCAATCGAATCACAAGAAAGGCAACCACAATCGATCTAAAGGATTTTCTTCCGGGTCCGGGTTTAGTGCTTTGGGACTTCCTTTGGGCGTGGCCGTGGAAGTGTGAGTAATAGTTGGGGAGTGACTGCTTTGGTTGTGGTGGCGTAGGCCACAAGAGACATGAGTGCACGAGTGCACGGGATCTTTCGAGACCGCACGAGCTTCGCGAGCAAAGACCGGCCTGGATCATGGCCAAACCGGGAAGTCGAATTACAGTGGAGGCAACCGCAACGGCGGTAATTCTTATCGAAAAACACCGACGAACAACAACAACAATCAAGGGTCGGGTGCTAAGCCGACCGCATCGGCCCAAGATCTTGTCCCAGGGAGGTGGGCGAGAAGACCGGTGGCAAGTTATTCATGATGGAGAAGAAAGCGGTGAGGAAGATGCGCATGTTATCACCGGTACATTCCTTGTTAATGGTATTCCTACCTTTGTTTTGTTCGATTCGGGGGCTTCTCAGTCGTTTGTGTCTTCGAGTCATGTTAAACAGTTGGGTTTGAGAGTATATGAATCTGTTAGTGAGCAAGTTTTCATACCTTCGGGTGAGTCTGTATCGTGTGGGAGGTTGTTTAGAGATGTATCTTTGGTAGTGGGGCAAGTTGATTTCCCTGTAGACTTGCTAGAGTTTCCTTTTAACGGTTTTGAGATGATAGTTGGGATGGATTGGTTAGGAAAGTATAAAGCTAAGATAGACTGTCATCAAAAGAAAGTGTCCTTAAGAGGTCCAAAGGGTGTTAGTGTGTCTTATCGTGGGTTTCTCGTCAAACCCAAAGTTAAGTTGATTGCATTTATTACCTTGAAGTCTTATACGAGGAAGGGATGTCCTCGATCTTGTGCCATGTGAGAGATGACCGGATAGAGAGCCCGACAGTTGATGAGATACGGTGGTGGGAGAGTTTGCAGATGTTTTTCGAGAGGAGATTAGGGGTTGCCACCGAAAAGGGAGATAGATTTCACCGTTGAGTTGGAGCCAGGGACGGGGCCAATCTCTAAGGCACCGCACCGTATGGGTCCTAAGGAGATGGAGGAGCTTAGGGAGCAGTTGGATGATTTGATAGAGAAGGGATACATTAGACCAAGTGTATCGCCTTGGGAGCACCAGTTCTTTTCGTGAAGAAGAAGGATGGGAGCTTGAAATTTTGTGTATAGATTACGGGGAGCCGAACGTGTGACGATAAAGAACAAGTATCCTTTGCCAAGGATAGATGACCTGTTTGATCGGTTGAGTGGTGCAACGGTCTTTTCTAAGATCGATTTGAGGTCGGGGTACCATCAGGTGAAGATTAGAGAGGTGGATATACCAAAGACAGCTTTCACGTCAAGGTATGGCCATTATGAGTATGTGGTGATGCCGTTTGGGTTGTCTAATGCGCCGACAGTGTTTATGGATTTGATGAATAGAATCTTCAGACAGTTCTTGGACCAGTTTGTAGTAGTTTTTATCGATGATATCTTAGTCTACTCTAAGACTAAGGAGGAGCATGAGGAGCATCTGAGGATCGTGTTGCAGACTTTGAGGGATCATGAGTTGTATGCTAAGTTTGTCCAAGTGTGAGTTACGGTTAGAGAAAGTTGCTTTTCTGGGGCATTTAATCTCTAAAGATGGGGTATTTGTGGATCCGCGAAGATTGAGGCGTGACAAAGTGGGAAGCACCAAAGAATGTTGCTGAGGTTAGGAGTTTCTTGGGTTTAGCTGGATACTACAGACGGTTCGTGAAAGATTTTTCCAAGATAGCTAGACCGATGACAGCGTTGATGAGGAAAGAAAACAGATTTCGTTGGGATGAGAGTTGTGAGACGGCGTTCCAAACATTAAAGGAGCGTTTGACCACAGCTCCTGTCTTAGTATTGCCTGAAGGGAGCGAGAATTTTGAGGTTTATACAGATGCCTCGAAGAATGGGCTGGGATGTGTGTTAATGCAGAATGGCAAGGTGATTGCCTATGCTTCTAGGCAGTTGAAGCCTTATGAGGAGAATTACCCTACTCATGATCTGGAGTTGGGTGCAGTGGTGTTTGCTCTCAAGATTTGGAGACATTACCTTTATGGAGCAATCTTTAAGGTATTTTCTGATCACAAGAGTCTTAAGTACATCTTCACGCAGAAGGAGTTGAACATGAGACAGAGGAGGTGGATGGAGTTGATTGGCGACTACGACATAGAAATCATCTACCATGAAGGGAAGGCCAATGTTGTTGCTGATGCTTTGAGTAGGAAGAGTGTACATTCCTTGTGTACAACTCTATCTTTGATGAGGCTGAGGGATGAGGTAGCGAGCTTTGGGATACATATGATGCAGAAAGGAGATGCCATGGGTGATATGACAGTACAGCTTGAGTTTTATGATGATATTCGGGATAAGCAGGCTTTGGATCCTAAGATAGTGGAGTGGAGAGCTGGAGTAGAGAAAGGGACAGTGTCCCGCTTTTCTATTCATACAGATGGTAGTTTGAGGTTTGATGGTAGGTGGTGTGTTCCTAATGATGAGGAGTTGAAAAAGACGATCATGACAGAGGCGCATTGCACACCATATTCAGTTCATCCAGGTGGAGACAAGCTATACAAGGATTTGAAGAAAACGTTTTGGTGGCCGGGGATGAAGAAAGAGACAGCTGAGTTTGTGTCCCGTTGTTTGACATGCCAGAGAGTTAAAGGGGAACAGAGAAGACCACAAGGTAAGATTCAGTCTTTAGAGGTGCCTGAGTGGAAGTGGGAATCCATTTCCATGGATTTCATTGTGGGTTTGCCTAAGAGTCAACAAGGTAACAACATGATTTGGGTGATAGTGGATCGTCTGACCAAGTCAGCTCACTTTGTTCCAATGAAAGATACATGGACTAAGGCACAATTGGCTATGGCCTATCGAAAGAGCGTGCTTAAGTTACATGGAGTCCCTAAGGACATAGTGTCTGATAGAGATGCGAGGTTTATATCAAGGTTTTGGAAGGAGTTGCAGGAATCGTTGGGAACAACTTTGAAGATGAGTACAACATTTCATCCTGCGACAGACGGGCAGACTGAGAGAACAATCAAGACTCTTGAGGATATGTTGCGAGCTTGTGTGATGGATTTTGGTGGTAGCTGGGAGCAGAGGTTGGACTTGATAGAATTTTCTTACAATAACAGTTATCACACCAGTATAGGTATGGCACCGTTTGAGGCTTTGTATGGGAGGAGATGTAGGAGTCCAATCTGTTGGGACGACAGTGCTGAGGCAGTGGTTTTAGGACCAGAGATGGTGCATGAGATGGTGGAACAGATTAAGATGATCAGGGAACGGATGAGAGCAGCCCAGGATCGACAAAAGAGTTATGCAGATCTACATCGTCGGGACATAGAGTTTCAAGTTGGGGACAAAGTTCTTCTGAAAGTGTCTCCTATGCGTGGGGTTATGAGATTTGGGAAGAAAGGCAAGTTAAGTCAGAAGTTTATAGGGCCTTATGAGATCTTAGAGCGAGTTGGGGAAGTTGCTTATCGTCTGGCTTTACCAAATTTGCGTTAGAGAGAGTGCATAATGTGTTTCATGTATCGCAGCTGCGGAAATATGTGAGTGACCCGTCACATGTGTTGGAGGCAGAGAGCTTAGAGCTAGATGAGTCTTTATCATATCTGGAGGTGCCTAAGAAGATTCTAGACCGAAAGGTTAGAAAGACTAGGAGTGGTGAGACAGTTTTGCTTAAGATCCTTTGGTCTAACCACGAGACTGAGGAAGCTACATGGGAGGCAGAGGATATCATGAAAGAGCGTTACCCTTTCCTTTTTGATCAGGTATGTATGGTTACGGGGACGTAACCTTGTTTCTTTTAGGGGGGAGGAGATGATCGCGAGCAGTTTTAAGAGTTTTATACACCTTTTATAGGTAGTGTCGGTATGTTTGTCGGGATGAGTTGGGTTAGTATCATGTCTTATGTTGTATTTTGTTTGACCTTCGAGTCGGGAAGCTTATGGGAGTACCTTTGTTTAGTAGTGGTTTGAACTTCGGGGACGAAGTTCCTTTTAAGGAGGGAAGACTGTAATACTCCGTATTTATAAGTCTTGGGGTACTCTATCGAGTAGCCCTTACTCTGTCGAGTAAGGGTAAGTTGCGAAATAAAATAGTTTCGACTGTTGGGTACTCGATCGAGTAGTCTGGGTACTCGATCGAGTAAGGGGGGTACTCGATCGAGTACCTTGGGTACTCGATCGAGTGTCCGGTTTTACGGGGAGTTTTCTCGGGTTTTGTTAATTATGCGATTAAGGTATTTAAACATAGTCGTCATTGTTTTAAATCACTTTTACAAAACCTAAAACCCTGTTTAAGAGAGAAAGCAACCAGTTCATCTTCCTAATCGCATTCTTAGCAATTCCCGGAGTTCAGACGGTCGGTTCTTGTCGTTATTCGTGTCGTTGAGTTCCTTGCGTCGAGGGTAAGCTTTTAATATAATTTTTATAATGTTTTGTTAAGTTTGGTTAAACCCTAATTTAGAGGTTGGGGGTTTTGTGTGTAGTATGTGATGTGTAGCCTCTATGTGTTATATGATAGGAGGAGGGTTCGTAGAAGAGGCTTTTTGACTCAGCTGTTGATACCGTCTGACTGTTGTGCTTTCCAGGTAGGATTTCCTACTCAGTATTAGTCCCATAATGGGATATTGGTGATGTGCTGTATTTGGTTGTTTGACATGATGATTATACCGTGTTTGTGGTTGTGATTGCTGTTGATGGTTCTCGAGATGCGTTCTCGGCTGAGTGGGGTCACTTGCGGGAGTGACTTCACGCCCTAGTTTCGCCCTTCGTGGAACCCGCCACGGAAGGGGATGTGCACATTAATGGACAGGGTTATCGCTCGGTATGATGAGCGGGGCTTAGGTGGGAACGGCTGCGGTCCCCCATGGCGTGGCTCGGGTCCAAAGTGGACAGTCGATATTGAGATGATGGGAATTGGTTGGTGGTGTGTGTGTGTGTGTGTGATTCGGTATTCTGTTTATCTTATTATTGTTATCTATATTGATTGTGTGATTAGTCGACCGGTGTTGTTTTGTAAACCTGCGGTGATCCATTCGGGGATGGTGAGCAGATATTGAGCAGGTATTGAGATGAGTACTGGGATAGCTGGGATGCCACGACATGATGATAGGAGTCTTCCGCTGTAGCCTTTAGTTTATTTACTTTTCAGTTAGACAGTCAGTTTGAAATAATGTATCGTACTTTTGGTTTGGTTTGAGGATTGTAACTATTCACTAAATTATTATATTAAGCATTGTTTCTTTATTGTTGTTTGATTATCATTGCCTCGGGTAACCGAGATGGTAATGTCTTCATACCTGAGTGGTCCTGGTAAGGCACTTGGAGTATGGGGGTGTTACAAATGTTCACCGTAATTATGTCTTAGCTACCATGATTAGATGTTTTACTTTGGCCAAGCATGTTGCACCCTTCGAATACCTTGATCATGTTTATAAATTATGCATATGTTGAAATGACCAAAGACCGACTAACCATGGGCTAAGGGGGAATATCACACATGTTTGGACTTGTCATCATCAAACGGGGAATTTGTTAGAACACTTTGAGTTGATGATGCCAAGTCCCCTTGTTATTTGATTGTTTGCTTTTAGTTGAAAATGATTAGTGATTGAAGCAATCAAATGGACTTTCAACGATGATTCAAGATGATCAAGATAATCAAGAAAGTCAAGACAATGATATTATCCTAGCCTTAGTCAAAAAATGTAAGAGTAAGTGTAACATTCTTATTCAAATCAAGTTATGGCAAAACCATGCAACAGTACGTTGTACTGTGGTTTCTGATACTACCGTATGGAGGACGTTTTCAACAAAATGTTTTAAGTGTTAAAACTTTGCAAATTTCAAAACTTAAACATTTGAAACTTCAAAAGCTTGAAAATAATCTGAAATTTTTGAGTCACAAATCCACTTGAATAAACCTCTAGATTTGTGCAAACACCTTTTACATAAATGGTAAGTTGGACTTGTCAAACTTTTAAAGCTAGAAAAGTTTTTTGCCATTTTTGTAAAAGGTCACATGTTAAGTGTATTAGCTTAAGTTTTCTGATTTCTTCAATAACTTAAGCCCCAAGCCTATAGTCTAACACTTACCATCACTCAAAGCTACTATTTTTATATTGGATTTCATTTTCCTAAGTTGTACTTACTTGAGATCAAATCCACTATAAATAGAGTGTCTTAGTCTCATTTATTTTTTAAGACTTTCCGAAGCATTTATTGTAAAACATTGCAAATCATTTGTGCATTTAAAGCTTTGTTCTTCAAGTGTTTGCAAAACGTTTTTCAGATTTTTAAAGTCTTCATCGAAAAAGCTGTAAAACCTCCAACTATCAGTTCGCTGTACTATGACATAATGAGTTTGTTCCATGATTCTCGTGTTAGATCTTAATTGTGATCTCCATGTTGATTTAGTGAACTCTTGAGATTCAAGATTCTGTAACACCTTGAGATAGAACCCATAAACTCTTGAAGCGGAATAGCTTTAAGTTTGAGTGCAACCGGAGTAGGTTGGCGAGTTATTTTCATTGTAAGGGGTTTAGTAAGTTTGAGTAAATTTATAAACAAGCATTAAAATAATGGTTGGACGTAGGCCTCGGAGTAGAGGCTGAACCAATTTTTTAAAAAGTCGTTTGTTTGTTCATTTACTTTTACGTTCTTTCACTTTGCTATTTCTCACTTGTACCTAATCAAGTTCTGTGTCACAGTCACCTATACTGTGACATAAAACTGCTGTACCTTCTTGTGAACTTACATTCAATTAAGTTTCTCAAGTCTTGTACTTCAATATTCTTTACTTAAGTTAATCAATTAACTAAATTAAGGATAAAATTTTTAAAAGGTACACCTAATTCGACCCCTCCCCCTCTTAGGTGTTTATCGTTCCTAACACTTCACGAAGTCCATGTGAGCCATGGCCTCACCATATGGCACATATTTCAAGATGCCTAAGTAGGCTAGTTCGTGTCGTATGCCGTGTGTCATGTTTAGCAATTGTATTTAGATCGATTTATATCTTTAATTCAACTGTTTGCACATCGAGTCGACGAGAATCGTCTGGGTTGTAATAGGTAGTGCCCCAATTGCTTCCCTTTCCCTAAGCCATATTTGCGAATGCTTATTAGCATAGTCCAAATCAACCTCACATGCTAAATTACTTGGACAAAGTAGATTAGATGCATTAAACGATTAGAAACCAAGCTCACATGTTAGGATCAAAATGATATTTTGCACTCTTATGTAACGATTGTAGTCTTATCCGATTAGCCATCATAGTCCCAAGTAGAGGCCATTATTGCAACGGGCGGGAGTGGGTGTTTTATTAACAAACTTTCCATCACGTACGTTCAACAACAAACTCAAATCGCATTTTCAAAAATGGTTCCCAAATTTCCTTAAATTTGATGGCAACTCCAAGACGATTTTCAACCCCGTGGATAATACCTCCATTTTCCCATATCCACATTTTGGCGACTCCGCTGGGGAGTTGTAACTTGAAAAGGAAAATGATGGCTAATAGGACTAACACTATGATTCGTTTTGCATACATGCATCACCCATTTGAGACATTAGGAGGACCACCTCACCCATTGGGTCGATTTCAATGGTTAGGAGGTGACGTTCACTATGCCGATTTAAATATCAAGATTGTACCGCCGAGATCTTTAAGTACTTGCTCTTACCATATTGCACACTTGTGCTTATGGGAGATTTGACTTTCTTTGATAAGGTGGAACATTGGCATAGACCCAATTAGAGGACTGACCGAGACTTAGAAGAGCCTAGGTTTATACACGTTTAATATGCGAATACTTATGTGCTACGTGATCATCCTCCATGTTTCTTTCAAAAATCTCAACTGTTTTTGTTAAAACCGTTTTTTTCGAAAATCGTCTTCAAATTAAGCATGTTTTCAAACTCGGAATGCTGCCGAAATAGATGTAGTTTTTTCGAACAAAATGAGCTTTTTATAGCCGGCATGCTGGCCAATTAAAATCTCATTTTCAAATCATCCATTTTCAAATCGATTCCCAAATGTTTTTCCCACCGAACCGTTCTCGAGCATAGAATATGTTTCGAGTCAAGTTTGGTTGTGTCGTAGGTTCAAGTGAACCGTGTGTCTAGCCAATACACGATCCTAGTGGGTTGCCCAAGCCACCTCTTGGGTCCATGTCAAGTATGTCGACCATTTGGTCAAAGTCAAACCACAAAACATCCTTATTAGGACACTAGAGATGTTATGATGAACTCATGAACCATGTTTGGTTCAATCACGGGTTAGTCACACCGAGTCGATGTCAAGTCTAAGTCAAGAAGTTAGTTGAGTCGAGTCATAGCCCTTGTTAGGTCTAGACCCCTCTCCCATGTGACCCTTTACAAGTGAGCCATTTAGCTCATTTCCTGGGTCTAGTTTTGTCTTTGAGTCAAGTTTGAGTCAAAAGTCAAGTCTGTGAGTCGAGTCCTTATTTGTGTAGGGGATTTTGATTCGAGTATTGATTGGTTTAGAGTTTTTCTTGTAGAAAGGCCACCTCAAACCCGATAGAAAGCAATGGAAGCCGACGTCACTAAGCTGGGTGAGACTTTGGAGTTGATGATGACTCGATTGGGAGCCATTAAGGTTAAGATCAATGAGGAAAACATTGGGCCTACCCCACCAGAGATGACTGAATTGGAAAAACGATTCAAACTTATTGAAGATCAACTAAAGCTCTCTCAGGGGGAGAACATCCATTATGAGAACTCTAGGACCTATGCTCCAGTCCAAGATGAACTCCCTGAGAACTTTGTGCTGACTGACATCCCAAAGTTTAAAGGAACGGAGGACCCTCTCAAACATATTCAGTCCTACAAAGAACACCTTGCCCTAAAAGGTGTACCTGCAAGTATGCTCTCTGCCATCTTTGCTCAGTCTTTGGGGGAACACCCAAGGGCCTGGTTTTATAACCTTGAATTAAAAAAACTACCCTACGTTTGAGGACATCACCGTAGAGTTTTGCAAACATTATGCTAATAACGCAGAGATCCAAACCACTATGAGGACTCGGGAAGTTATGACTTAAAATGAAAAGGAAGGGTTCACTGATTTCATGGCCCGATGGCGCGCAGAGAGCGTGAAGATAGCCAAGAAACCCGAAGAAACAGAAATGGTAGATAAATTTGTGAAGAATCTCCGACCCGTCTACCGTGATGTACTGAAGTATCAAAACTTTAGCCCTTTCAAAGAATTGACAAGATGTGGGAGGAAAATCGAAGATGTCCTAGCTGAGATGGAGAAACCGAAGGGGTATACTGGGGCCTCTTCCTCTAAATCAAAGGCACATGATAGTGCCAACCACATTCAAGCTATTAGCCTTACGGGAGAAACTTCCAAAAGACCTCAACGCTCTAGTCCAAGAGCATTTACTGACATAGGGTGTACCTACACATAGGCCTTAGAAAGACTCATGGCCCAAGGGAAATCAAACCCCATTGGCCCAACTCCTGAACCACCATTGGAACAACGAAATAAATGGTACAAGCCTGACGCATACTGTGCATACCATCAAGACAAGGGGCATGACACGGAAATCTGTTTCCGTCCCAAACATGAAATACAAGATATGATCGAGAGTGGAACACTTCTAATCCCGTCGGTCAAACCCAGCAACGTGACTAACCCATTTGGTGATCACACGAATTCTGTATTTGTCGAAAACAATATTGATATGACCCGTTTGATCCGGCCCGTTTCTCGCCTAAAGGGTTTTTTTTGTAAGGAAGAAGTTCATTGATTGTTCAAAGTACCTTCTGAGCCCGAAGAATGAAGATTTGGGGATTTCAGTATCGAATACACATAATACATTCTCCGGAGTGGGAATGAAATCCATGGAATTGGGACGATAATGAAGATGATATCTACCTTACCGAAGGAGCGATTGTCCCATGAACCCAAGATGAAATCTTGAAACTAAGGAAGGATGTCCTTGAGTCTAATCATTTGACTCGATCTGGGCGCCTCTACCAAGTTGAGAAGGCAAGCCACACTTTTATTACCAAGCATGTTCCATATAAGGGATCCTCAAAAGAACCTACTTTAGTCAAGGCACTTAGTGAAGGGTCGACCTCAGAGGCTTCCCCCATTAAGCAGCTCCAAAAGTCTAAGGCCGATGTCTCTATTTGGTAACTAATCTTAAGCTCATTTGAACACCGTCAAGCCTTGCTGCAAGCACTAATGAACATAACTGTATCCCCAAGTACTACTCCAGATGATATGGTCACCTACGTCGCCCAAAGTTAACCACGACTCACTAATGTCGTGACCTTTTCAAATGAGACTTACCTCCATTTGGGCCAAAGCACTGTTTGGCCATGTATATTGTAGTGTTATGCCTCCCAAAACATATCCTAATGACCCTTGTCGATGACGGGTCAGCTGTCAATGTCCTACCATTAAGAACTGCCCACGTGTTGGCCTGGACAAAAAAGATTTCACTTCAACTACCCAAATTGTTCGAGCATTTGACGGGACGATTCGTCGGGTATCCAGAATCATCAGCTTGGTAATTCAGACATGATCCATTAAAAGGAAGGTGGGTTTCCAAATTATCGATGTAGCCTCATCCATGAATCTGTTATTGGGATGGCCGTGGATTCATGCAATAAGGGCCGTGTCCTCCACCCTACACTGAACGATCAAGATCCCTCTCAAAGATGGAACCATCACCATTGATGCCACACCTATCGTGGTAGCCGGAGGGGATGTCACCTCCGAAATAAGTCTCGAAACCGCTAATGATACTTGTGGTTTTGAAGTTATAAGATCGAATCTAACCCCGAGTTAGGAAACATGGACCTATACACGGGAAGTCACGTTTGTGAGACAATCCTCAAAACGGGGAAGTGCTTCGGTTTTTCTATGTACCTCCGAAGGGAGGACACGTTTGTGCTAAAACCAACAGTCCCAAAAGGAACAACATTTGGGCTTGGATACGGGCCCGTTGAAAAAGATCTTTAGACAAGTAAGAATAAATTGGTAGAAGGTCGAGAAATCGAGATGGAGCCATACCGATTGATGCTAAATGGGTATATCACGAGGGTCAGAGAAAATGAACATGTTTGGACTTTTCTGAACCCGTTTACGACTAGAAGAATAAAATGATAGTTCCTGGAATTGAAATATTCCAACACTATTACTACATCCCCGAAGACGTGCTAGCCGTAGTACCAGAAAGGAACGATTCGACCCCTATCGAAGATGGGAGGGCATTGGGTCTCCTTTTCGGAGAAGAAATAAATAGGGTAACACCGAGCGAAGGCTTGGTTAACATGATCCTTCAAAGTGACAGGTTCGATCCATCTACCCTCATCACTGATGTAGATCCTAAGAGGACTATCTCTGAATGGCGAAAAACTGTTAAATTGACCGATAATAGGGGACTCCTATTCAAGTTGACTACAGGAGAAGGAGAAATGTTTAAGCTGGATGATGGTGACGAGTCTGAGTCTGACTCTGAGTCCGAGTATGATAAGAGTCCTAAGTTTGAGTCTAAGGTCAGGTGTCGAAGCCACCCCTTCCTAAGTCTTTCCTTTCAATGCACCCCTTTCTAATTCTGGTATCTCGGGGCCTGTCTCGAGTGCCTCCGTTGTCTCACTACTATCCTCTGATCAGTTGGCTCAAATGTTAGGCATTTCGTGCAGTTTCAAATTAATAATAAGATGAACCAGTTTGCTTATGACTTATTTTATTTACAGTGCAATTCAATTTTTGAAAATAATTGTTTTAGTAGTGACATTGAGAATGAAGTCGAAGGCGAACAGGCTGTAGAAGAAGAAGAGGAGGTAAAACCACCTCCACAATTGGTTAGAGGGTTAGAATAATATGACCAAAGAAACTCGGTGATCGAAGATACCGAAACTATCAATATGGGAACCACCTTAGAACCATATGAGCTAAAGATATGAACTACCTTAGATCCCGTAGAGAGATAAGGGTTCAGTGACCAGCTGATTGAGTTCAAAGATGTTTTTACATGGTCTTACAAAGACATGCCGGGAATTGATAGGGAAATTGCAGAGCACATGATCCCAATCAAACCAGGGTTCAAACCAGTAAAGTAGAAGCTACGCAGAATGCGTTCGGTGTGGTCTTTAAAGGTTAAGGAAGAAAATGATAAATAGCTTAAAGCCAGGTTCATCAAGGTGTCAGAGTATTCGGATTAAGTCACCAATGTAATGCCAGTACCAAAAAAAGATGGTATGGTTCGCGTGGACTTTTGGGATCTGAATAAAGCTAGTCGAAAGGACGACTTTCCATTACCTCACATCGATATCTTTATTGACAATATCGCAAATCATGCATTACTATCTTTCATGGATGGATATGCCGGTTACAATCAGATTAAGATGGCCGAGGAAGATATGTATAAGATACCATTTACGTCACAATGAGGAACCTATTATTACACAGTGAATGGCAACGACATTGCTACATGACACGATGCACAAAGAAGTTGAAGTTTATGTCGATGACATGATAGAAAAGTAAAAGGAATGTAGAGGCCATCTTGGGGCACTACGAAAATTCTTTGGAAGATTGCGAAAATACAACATGAGACTGAATTCGCAGAAGTGTGCTTTCGAGGTCACCTCTGGCAAACCGATGGGTCATATCGTTAGACACCGTGGCATCAAAGTAGACCCATCAAAGATAAAAGGCATTATGGAAATGTCCTATCCCGAAACCGAGAAAGAAATTCAAGGTTTCCTGGGAAGAGTTCAATACATAAGCCGTTTCGTCGCAAAGTTGACGATGATTTGTGAGCCGATCTCTAAGAAACTAAAGGTTGGGGAACATGTTATGTGGGATGACCAGTGTCAGGCCGCGTTCGATAAAGTAAAGGAAGTGTTATATTCTCCACCAGTTTTAAGCCTACCAATAGCCGGGCTGCTGTTATTACTATATCTAACTGTTACGGATACAGCAATGGGGGCTATGTTAGCCCAAATAGTTGATAAAGACGAAAAAGCTATTTACTACATTAGTAAAAATTTCTTAGACTATGAATTAAAGAATACACCTCTTGAAATGACGTGTTTGGCCCTAGTCTAGGCAACGAAAAAATTAAGACATTACATGCTTAGCTACAGTGTGGGTGTCTACTCCAAAATGGATCCGATCAAGTACTTATTTGAAAAACTAGTTCTAAATGGAAGAATGTTGAGATGGACCCTCATGTTGTCAGAGTTCAATCTCAAATATGTACCTTTGAAAGTGATCAAGGGAAGGGCGGTTGCCGATTTCCTCGCCGACAATACAATCGAAGACGTGGTTCATGTCGAGAATTACGTATGGGATTTGTATTTCGATGGAGCATCGAACTATATAGGATATGGAGTGGGCATTATTCTTATCTCGCCAACAGGTGAACACGTGCGTGTGTCCATCAAACTGGATTTCAATGTCACGAACAACGCCGCTGAATATGAAGCATGTTTGCTTAGTTTACGTAGTGCTCTTGACTTGGGTGTGGAGAAGTTGTTAGTACATGGAGACTCGTCCCTTGTGATCAATAAAGTGGGTGGGTCATGGAAAATTAAGAGTCAAAGTTGGCCCCTATATCAAACCAGAACTGAAGAATTGGAAAAGTACTTCGAGGATATTCGATATGTTCACCTCCCGAGAGAGGAAAATCAGTTTGCAGATGCGTTGTCCAAGCTAGCTGCCCTGATCAACATTCCCGACCACATAGACAGTATGCCAATACGTGTCGAACGAAGATCGTCACCTGCTTATGTTAATGTAATCGATAATGCCGAGGAAGGTGAAACCGAACCCTGGTACACAACCATTTTGAAATTCAAGGAAACAGAAGAGTATCCTCCCGACCTTGACACGTGTGGGAAGCGCACTCTGCGAATGTTATCTTCCTAATTTATCAAGACCGATTATGGGCAATTATATAAGAAGACGGCTCAAGGTGTTTGTTGCGATGCATCAATAAACCGACAACTAAAAAGGTTATGGAGGAAGTCCACGACGGTGAATGTGAGCCACACATGAATGCCCATATGTTGGTTCATAAGATCATAAGGCTTGGTTATTATTGGACAACGATGGAAACATATTGGTGCAAGTATGTCAGGCATTGTCACAATTGTCAGATATTCGCAAATGTGCAGCATGTGGCACCTTCTATGTTATACACCATGACTTGGCCATTTTCAACCTGGGGAATCGACATAATTGTAAAAGTAAACCCATCAGGAACTGAAGGGCACTGCTTTATCTTTGTTGTAATTGACTACTTCACGAAGTGGGTAGAGGCTATGTCTTACAAAGTGCTAACAGCAAAGCAAGTAGCACAGTTCATTCAGAAAGACATCATTTCCCGTACGGAGTACCACATGAGTTCATCAGCGATCATGAAACCCATTTTCAAGCTGAGCTGCAGTTATACTTGAAAAGTATAAAATCAAACATCACAAGTCATCACCATACCAACCACATACAAATGGTACGGTAGAGGCTGCTAATAAAATAATCACGGCCATCTTAGAGAAAATGCCTGACAATTATAAGGAGTGGCCTGAGAAGATACCCTTCACATTGTGGGGGTATAGAACTTCAATTAGAACAGCAACGGATACAACCCCGTATTACTTAGTATATGGAATAGAAGCGGTTCATCCAGTTGAGCTAGAAATACCATCCCTAAGGATCCTACTGGAAAGCCAGGTTCTTGAAGCAAATTGGATTCAAGTAAGATATGATTCACTAGTCATGCTCGACGAGCGGCGTTTAAACGCATTGTATCATGTCCAACTCTACCAGAAAAGGATAGAGAGTGCTTTCAACAAAAAGTTGAAACCGAGGGGAATTAGTGAGGGTGATCTGGTTCTTAAGTCGGTTAAAGCTTTGTTACCTATCGACCCGAGAGGTAAGCTTAAACCAAATTGGGCAGGCCCTTATTTGGTAAAAAAGATTTTGTCAGGAGGCACTGTTCACTTGACAGATTTGGATGAGAATGACTTCACAAATCCTACGAATTTGGACCAGCTGAAGAAATACTATCCTTGATGGCCTCATTCTCAAATGTTATGAAATAATTTTTAAGTTGCAAATGTTTTTAGAATAAGTTGTGAGTTGTTTGTCCACACCGCATGAAATCTTTTATGTGAGAACTATGGACTCGGTTTGATTTTGTTGCAAAGCAGATACGTAGGCAACTCTTATTTAAGATTACAACCGAAAAAACAAAAATGAAATTTTTGATGCAGAAAACTGGGGATTTCTAATAAATAATAAGTTTTTATTTATTCTAAATTCTGGGCGAAGCCCGTTACAATGTTTTATTCTGGGTAAAGTCCGTCACACATAACTAAAAAGGAAAGCACACAAACAGTAATAGTAATTGTAAATAGTAATGTCGAAGACCACTCTTTAATACCCTCATTCGGGCCGCATGCCCCATCACGACGAGACGAAGTCTCACCCATCATCACTCGGGCTCTTTTCTTCGGAGGAATCAACAATTCTTCACGAGGGCCCAATTTGTCTTTCACACCAGGTCGAGGACTAAGTCTTTCTACAAGTGTCAACCGACTTTCACTCCTTGAACCTAACCTCTTCCACACATCTGAAACCAAAGAGTCAGTCCTAGGAGTCGACTCAGTCTCTGTTTCGGACCTAAATAAAATCGGGGTCGTCCCAGTAAAGAATTCTCGGTTCTTCTCTCCTTCCCTGTGGTATTTGTAGTCAATAGCTTCATCCTTGTAAAGTTCCCTTTGGGCCTTGAAAGAAGGCTCAATAGTCCACTGCAAATAAGAAGGTGACACCTAAATAGAGGCAAACGACTCAGAAATATGCCAAATAGTCTTCCGAGTCCAAGACTCCAACCATGCGTTGCACCTTGCAAGAGTCACTTCCTTAACTTGGCCGCCAACAGGCTTAATGGTAGGAATTCGTTGCTGACGACTGACCTGTCGAATAACACGATTCGGGTAGATATGGGTGGACCATTAAAAGCCCAAAAGAGTGAGATGTCTGGTTCTATCAGTTTCAGACAAACCAGAACTGCAGTAAGGCGGAGCCAAGGTAAGGCCCATCTAACATGTAACCCAGCATTGACAAAAAGCCGCTGTCGCCAGAAAGGCTCCTTCTTCCCTCTAGCAAACTGACGGTGACGAGAAGTGAAGCTTCTCACCTCATATGTATCCGGAGCCTTCGGTGGATCAACCAACTCGAGTCTCTCACATAGCCAAATATGTGAAAAAGGGCCGAGAAAATGAATTAGACTACAGGAAATGATGTCAAACCCACTGAAAAGAAAGGAGGTGAGCAAAAAAAAGAGAAAAAAAAGAGAAAAAAGGAAAAAAAAGAAAAAAAGAAAGAGGAACGGAAAAAAGAGAAAAAAAAACAAAAAAAAACGCTCCAAAAAAAAGAGAACAGCGGAAAAGACATACCTATAGAAGACGAGTTGATCCAGTGTAAACAAGGTTTGGGTTGGTCTTCCGAGCATCTAACTGATGTGACCATAATTAGCGCATATTTAGCCCCCGAATTAGCCTTGTTCCCATGCTTTTTAGTGCATATTTGGGTCATTTATTGTCTTTAGTTCTTTGTTTTGCATATTCTTTGAGATTTTGATCCCTTGGTAGGAAAGGAGTAAGAATCTTGCATTTTCATGGCAAAACGAGACTAAATTGATTGAATCCAATGACCAAGCATCAAGGATAGACAAGATTAGAAGGCCTTTGTACATATTATAGTAGTTGGGTAATGACGAGAAAGGATCCTTGCATCCCCGAGGAAATACCCAAGGATTTTATGGAGAAAAGGGAAGAAAAGAAGAAGAAATAATGCTGAGCTACAATCCGAGCGGATTGTCCTGAATCCGCCCGTCCTCCACAAGCACAATCCGTGCGTCTTCCTTCAAAGACGCCCGGACAGCAGCCACAGAATCCGCCCGGATTCCCCTGAAGACGCCCGTCTTCCCCTGCCTGAATCCGCCCGTCCCGACTCCAATACGCACGGATTCCAGTACAGCGAAATTTCGTCTTCTCCAAGCTACAAAGAAAGAAGCCCTTCCTTCGAAAAATACCGGCTTCTCCCTGCTCAATCTAAAAAGTGTAATTACTAGTTTAGCCCTTAGTTAACCCTAATGCATCCATCTAATTTCCACTATAAATACCCCATTAGTCTAATTAGAAGAGCATGTTCTTCTTATCAATTATTAAGAGTCGTTAATATCAATCAAATCCCTCTTTAGTTTTGTAATCAACAATTAATCAAGTTTTAATACAAGTTTTATTTCCTTAATCTCTCTTTTGTTCATCCTTTATTTTGGGTAATTGAAGATTATTTGGGTTATTATTGGGAGATTGACAACCTCTCAATCAAGCATCAAGTACTTCTTTTATTCTTTGCTTTATTATTGGAATCATTAGTAGGTATAATTCTCTTAATCTCTTTTTAATTATTGTTAATTACTTTCATTTGTTCATCATGTTTCCTTTTGTTGGTATGATTGACAACCTTGCTAGCATGATCAACATGATAATGAGTGAGTAGTGACCTAGCTAGGGTTAATGGGTAATTAGGGGAAACCAACATGGGGAATGATTCATGCTTAAATTAATATGCTTTCATGATTTATTTGCTTGCTTGTTTTGATCTCAACTCATGCACATGTTATGTTTGATGAAATGTGAGCCTATGAATCCTTGCATTTTTTACCATCACTTATCTTTTCAATCAGACTTGTAAGACATAAACCAACTCGAGTCTCATTAGACCATGCATGTTGTTGAGTAGGGAAGATTAAGTCGACTTGTAGGTGTTGTACAATCTAATCGATTCGGCTCCGGGACCCAAACTTTCCTAGGATTGTAAGATATAACCCAACTCAATCCATCACAACAATAATTGCTTGCTTATAATTTGAGAACATGTTTGTATGATCAATTCCCATGATTCCCCTATGACCCCATGACACCCTAGTGCTTTTTATCAATTGTTTACAACCCTTTTATTTCATCTTGCTTATTTACTTTCATTGCTATTTAGTTAGTGACCTTCTACATCAACCCAAATTGTGACACCCCTAAGACACCACTAGTTTCAATAGAAATCTCATCTCAATTCCCGTCCCTTGGGATCCGACCTTTACTTGCCTCTTTACTAATTGTAGAGTTGTTTGTGAAGCTATAAATTGTGTTTTGATTCGGACGTGACCCAACGACAACATCTATTCAATTGTGAACACGAAACGGAATCCGATAAAAAATGGCGCCGTTGCCTGGGAAGGTGTTAACTTGATTTAGATTTTCTTACATTGTTATTAGTTGTGTCTTTCTTTGCCTTGGGGAAGTAAAACTCCTCAAGGTTTGTTCTAATTGTTTTCGAGTTGTTTGATATTTTGCATGTCTAGAAGGTCACAAGGTGATTTGTTACCTTTTGATCGTGAAATTGAAAGAACTTTGACAACCAATAGAAGACTTGCTAGGAGGAATTTGAGAGGTATTAGTGAGGTTGTAGATATTCAACCAACTATTGAGTTCATCAACCCTTTTGCAAGAGAAGGTGAGGAGAACCCAACACAAAATACCACACAAAATCAAACCACAATGCCTAAGTTTTCATCTCATTCCGTACCCACCGAGGAGAACCTACCCAATGGTACTCCCACACCACAATATTTGACCGGAAATTTTATTGCCGAATCCGCCTTTATCCAATTAGTCGAAAGGAGCCAATTTGGGGGGATGCCTAGTGAAGACCCTCATTCCTATATGGAAACCTTTTGTGACTATTGTGATGCGATTTCTCAAACCGGTGTAACTCAGGACCAAATTCGATGGGTCTTATTTCCTTTTTCTCTAATTGGCACCGCGAAACAATGGTTGAAGGGCCTTGATAAGGCCACTCTCGGAATTGATTCTTGGAAGAAGTTGGCTCTAGCTTTCAACAAAAAATTCTACCCACCGGAAAAGACTAACATGCTAAGAGCTCAAATTACGGGTTTTAAGCAAAGGGATGAAGAATCTTTGTATGAAGCTTGGGAGCGGTTCAAGGGAATTTGTCGCTCATGTCGTCACCATGGACTTAGCGAGTGGTTCTTGGTATAACAATTTTAGAACGGTCTATATGAAGATTCAAGGAACATTCTCAACATGGGATCAAATGGAATGTTCACCGAAGTTGATGACAATCAAACATGGAACAAAATTGAGGAAATGGCGGTCCATAACTCACAATATAGTAGACCTCGCAAGGCTACTAGAGGAGGAAAGCATGAAGTGGACTCCGTTACTCAATTGGGTGCTCAACTTAGTGCTCACATTGACACAATCAATTTGAAGTTTGAAAAAGCTATGGCTAGACTTGAAGAAGCCTCAAAATCACCAAAGCATCATGTTAATGCCATGACGGAATCTTCATCAATCCCAAGTGGGATATGTGAGAATTGTGGAACTTTGGGACATGACCAAAGTGAATGTAGGGGAACAAATGAACAAGTGAATGCTTTCCAAGCATACAAGAGTGGTACCCCTTATTCCAACTATTACAATGAAAACACCAAATTCCATCCAAATCTCTCATACAAAAGCCAAAATGTTCAAAATCCTCAAACAACATACACCCCACCTCCCATGAGAAACCAAAATCAAAGACCCTTTTACAACCAAAACCAAGGTTACCAAAATCAAAATCCATACAATCACCAAAATGACCAAGGTTTTGATGTTCAAAAAGCGGTCCTCCAAATGCAAAAGAATCAACAAGAGTTTTTCACTCAAATGCAAAAAGATAGTCAAGCAAAGGAAACCACCATCAACAACATTCTAGCTCACACCAAGATGTTGGAAACCCAATTGACTCAACTAGCATCTTCAAGCTCACAAAGACAAAAAGGGCAATTACCACCTCAAGGTAATCCCCCAAGACATGAAACGGTTAGTGCAATTCACTTGAGAAGTGGTACAAGGTACGAAGCACCGAAGAAGCAAGTTGAGGATGAAGTTGTGGAAGCTAGTGATAAGGAAGAAATTGTGCAAAACTCCAAGGATGGAGAATCATCAAAAGAAGAGATTTCAAAGAAAAATGAAGACAAAGTCAAGGAGAAGGAGCCCATTGTGATTAGACTTCCTTTTCCAAGTCGTCAAGCCAAGCCCAAATTTGATGACCAACTTGGAAAGTTTATGGAAATTGTGAAGAATTTGGAAGTCTCGATTCCTTTCACAGAATTAATCAATCACGTGCCGGCCTATGCGAAATACATGAAAGACATCCTCACAAAGAAGAAGTCGATCCGGAAACTTGAGACTATCGCCTTCACTAAGGTGAGTAGTGCAATACTTCAAGGGAGTTCACCTCCAAAACTAAAGGATCCGGGAAGCTTCTCAATACCGTGTACCATTGGCGACACCACGATCAACAAAGCCTTATGTGATCTAGGGGCTAGTGTGAGTGTTATGCCGTACTCGGTGAGTAAAAGGTTGGGGATGGGAGAGCTTAAATGCACCAATATCACACTCCAAATGGCCGATAGATCGACGAAGACACCATTAGGGATATGGGAAGATGTTCCCGTACGAATTGGGAAGTTTTTCATCCCGGTGGACTTTGTCATTGTTGATATGGAGGAAGATTCCAACATTCCAATCATTCTAGGAAGACCCTTCTTACACACCGCGGGTGCGGTGATTGATGTAAAACATGGAGAGCTCATTCTAGAGGTGGGAGATGAGAGTATAACTTTTAATCTTGACAAGACTATGACAGCTCCTCGTTTACATGAACCGTGTTTTATGATCGATCATTATAGTCGGAAGGATGAAAGGAAGAAGTCGGAACTCCAATGGAAGAAGAAAATTGAAGATGCTCCATTCAAAGAGCAAGTGAATTGTGACAAGGAGAGCTTGCAAAGCTCATCAAAGTCAAGCAAAGAAGAAGAGGATGGCCTCATTGGCCAAGAAAAGAAATTGGGAGAATTGTCTCCATCAAATCAAGAGATTTTTAATGATCAACTTAATGAAGTTTGTGGTCTTTGGGACGACGAATTTGAAGGGATTTTTAATCCTTACATTGGTAATGCCATCGATCAAGACTGACAACAAGGGCCAAGGTCTATTGAAGACCTTTATCACGATAATGAACAAGCTTTTGATTATTTCTTCAAGGTGTTGAGCAACATCAACAACACCTTGGACATGCCCCCTTGACATCTCATCAAGAATGAGAGTTTGGTGGAGTCCTCCCTAAACCACCATTTGTAAATATTTCTAACTCCCTAACTTGCATTTCAATTCTTATATTGCATTTTTGTTATTTTTGGATTTTTATACTTTGATCAAGACAATTATCATGTTTGAGAGAAGTGAGGGAGGGACTAATGATTTCAATTAATGTGTAGCGCTTTAGCTTAGTGTGGGGATAGCAATTGCCTAAGCTATCCATGCCTTAGTAGTGCCCCCACAATGAAGAACACGAGATATGAAGAAGAATGGAAGAATGACAAGGGATATGCATTGTACATGGATGGAACTGAATCCGGGTACAAAGGGGTCGAATCCGAGTGGATTCAGGAGAATCCGCCCGTCTTCAGGCAATCCGGGCGTGTTGGGTAGAAGACGCATGTCCCTCTGAGCTGAACTTTTGAAATATTTTTGACTGTAAGCAAATCCGGGCGTCCTGAATTCAAATCCGCCCGTCTTCAAAAATCCGCCCGTCCTGAAGGGAAGACGCCCGTCTTCTTGGCTGAGGAAAACAAGAAAAATCCCTGTAAAGGAATCCGCCCGTCTTCTGCAGAAGACGCCCGTCCCGTGTTTGCAAATCCGAGCGTCTTCACTGAAAGACGCCCGTCTTTAGGCGAGTTTTTCCAAACCCAGAAAAGGCAGAATCCGCCCGTCCCGAGCAAAATCCGCCCGTCTTGCCCCTGCATTTCAAATTTTTCGGGTTTTTATAAACCCCCTCCCACCTTCATTTCTTCATTTCTTCATTTCTTCATTCATAACACTACTCATAACTCCAAAACCCTCATCCTCTCCATTACAAAAACAAGATTCCTCAACAACATTCACCAAAATCAAACCAAAACATCCTTTTAACAACAAATCAATCACTCCTTTTTCAACAAAAATCAAAACCAAGCACAAAATCTTCAACCTTTGAGTCAATTTTTGAATTCATAAAGGCAAAGCCTTTCACCTTTAAATCGATTTGGGTACACTACAAATTGAAGATTTTTCACTCTTTTCTTGGTTTAATTCATCAATGGCAAGGACTAAGGGAGCAACAAAGGCAACAAAGGCAAAGGCACCAAAGGCAAAGACACTTTCATCAAGGCAAAAGAGTCTTCAAGCAAAGAAAGCATTGGCTATGGTGGTAGCAAACCCAAACTTGGAAGTGCAACAACAACAACCTCCCATGGAAGCAACAACATCTACTACTCCGGAAATTGCTCAACTTTCAAATTATCCGGAGGTAATTTTCATTTCCAAATCCCATAGGGACACTTTTGCCAAGTTTGCTAGGAAATCATTTCTATCCACCAAGTTTATTTGTGAAGATACCTTAGAAAAATTGGGTGTCCTTGAGCAAACTAGAGCCTTCTTTAAAGCCATGGGGTTGGAGAAATTGTTTGAATCAAAAGAATTGACATACCCCTCCCTTACCTTAGAATTTTTGAGTTCTTTGAAAGTTAACAAGGTTGAGACTATGGAGACCATCGAGTTTCGTCTAGCTAATGTTAGTAGACGCATCTCCTTTGAGGAAATGGGTGAAGCTTTGGGTCTTAGTGATTCACCGAGTTATTTTAAGAATGTTGGCAAATATGACCCCGACCCTCTTTGGGAGGCGATTTCCGGAAGGAAATTTAAAGACTTTCATGCTAGTCGTGCTCTTTTAGTCCACCATCCGGGCATAAGAGTATGGCACAAGGTCATAGGGAACACCATCATTGCAAGAAAAGACACCAACCATTTCACCAAACTCGATTTTGTTCTTCTTGAGTCGGCTTTGAACATTGGAAGGGTACACACCAAGCCTTTCAACTCTCTAAGGCTTTTGGTGGATAGATGGCTAAACATTGATTGTGGGAAGAAAGGCACTACCGTTATTGTGAATGGCGGCCTAGTCACTATCCTAGCTAAATACTTTGATCCTAACTTCAACAAAGATAACAAGTATGAGGCGAAAGAGGGTGGTCATCTCATTGATATTCATACTATGATACACAAGTACAAGTGGGTTGCCCATAACCCTCTTGACACCAAGTATGGATGGCTCACTAGTGAGGCTAGATCTTTCACTTTGCCTTCGAAGATTTGTCAATTAAGCGTCCACCGGACCAACTATCTACTTCCCCTTTCAAAAGAGGCCGAGTACATTATCCGACAACAAAAGGGTGAACTTGAAATGCCCTCCTCTTCCATTGTCACACCACCCTACCCTTTCGAGTACCAAGAGTTCAAGCCGGAAGGTGTTGAAGCAAGAAATGATTATTTGACTCTTCTCATGCAAGCAATGCACAAGCAAGCCTTTGAGGATCGGAAAAATGCTTACTTAGCCCAATATCCACCCCTCCTACACTTAGCTAGGCAAGGACTACTTGACCCATCATGTCCTTTGCCTAGTTGGGAGGATAGGGAAGTCCTCTTTCCGAGTGCATCTAGGGTTGTTCCGGGTGATAATGAGGTTGTCGGTAATGAAGAGGTTGATGATAACATTGATGAAGAAGCTAGTGAAGAAGGAGAAGAGGATGATGAGCAAAGTGAAGAAGAAAGTGGTGATGAATCCAATTCTAATGAGGAAGATGATGATAGTGATGATATGATGGAAGATTAGCAAGCTTTAGAGGCTCCTACCCTCTTGAGGTTTGTCTATTTCTCTCTTTGTTTTATTTATTTTTCTTGATCATTGTTGGAGTAGTCCTAGCACCATAGAGGACTAACACCTCGGCCCCATTGAGGTGTTCTCATTTTATTGTTCCCACCTTTCAAAATCCAAAATGACAAATTAGTTTCATGCATTGCATAGTGTGTGCATGAACTACACCCAGCCTTAGGACATTAGCAATGGTGTCTAAATCGGTTTGGGGAAGTTATTGCATACACAACGAGAGGTAATCTAAATTATCCTCTCCGTCATAAACAAAAACCATGCATCATGTAGTGTAGATTAGTGTAGTTTGCATTTAGTGTAGAAATCATGCATCATGTTTGCGTAATTTCCCATCATTTTGGCCATTGAGGACAATGCCCATATTAGTGTGGGGATGAAGAATTCTAACTTAACTTTTATTCAAAAATCCAAAAAAATTGAAAAATTTCGAAAATCCATAAAAATTTGAAAATTGAAAAACCCAAAAACATGTTTATTTCTTTTGTAGTGTAGTCATGTATATATTGTTATATATATTGTGTTTGTTCTATCCTTGTTCACATTGATTGACTACGCCACATCCGAGACATGAGGATCATGAAGACCGCATGGTATGATCTTTCCAATCTCCTTTTTCCTCTTTATGTTAATGACTATGTGGCTTTATTTTGATTGATGCGGTATAACAATGTAAACTTAGGACTTGCATTTAGTTTATATGTCATATTAGTTGATAGAATCACATGCATTAGGATGTATATAATAGTTGCATCATGGAATATAGTTGCATGTAGATAAAAAGTTTTGAAAAGTGCGTAATTGGGAACTTTGACAAGAGCAACTAAGCCATTACAAATACTTTTTCAACTTAAGACTTTGCCTACTAGAATGGTTGTAAAACACCCTAGATTGTGTCATACTAGTGTCTTTTGACCCATGACCCAAAGCCTAGTCAAGGGTTTGCATGTGAGTCACCTATCCAACCCCGTGATGCGATGTGGACTTTGTTAACTTGTCTAGGTGACCTTGATTGACCTTGTGGTAAGGCAACCCAAAAATACTTTCTATCAATAAGCTTGAAGTGCTCATTTCGAAAATTTTGTTATGTGGAAGTAATTTATTGCTAAGGAAACCTCAAATGTTATGAAATGATGAAATGTTGAGAAATTTAGTTGTTCTGATGGAGGCGTACCACTTCGATGTGCTTTGGAGAGGGATCCATTGAATTGGGCCCCCACACGGTTGTGAATTCGACCGCCCAGAGACAGAGTGACTATCACCCCGAAAAGCTATTGTCTAGAGGTTAACCGGTTGCCTAATAAGCGATTGGCGAAAGCAAAGGACACTAGCCCGGAAGGGACAAACCCCATCTTAAATTTTTGAAATGTGAAAGTTAAATGAGGTCAATTTTTGAATACTAGTCATATCCACCCTTGTTTATAACGATTTGAGCATTTCATTCCCAAAAAGCCTTTTTGTCAAGCCACTTTGTCGAGCTTGGGACGATCCATTACCTTTACTTTTGTAGAGAATTCGAGACTTGTCATGTCATATGCTACTAGCATCATAGGGATCATCATTCCACCACCATCCGATCGCTCTTGACGAAAGCATTTGGAAATTGAGGACGAAAGTAGTCTAGTTTAACACCATTTGGAGGTGATTTAGTGCCATCCTCTTAGTCTTAGTAATTTGTTAAACTAGTATTTGTGAAGGATTATATGCTCTTAAATTTGTTCTCTTTTAGTTGCCTCCGCCACTTGATGAGGAAGTGGCTATTCCTTTTGTAGATGCATCCATTATTTGATTTTGTGTGCTTTAATGTTTGGATGTGTCGCCATTTTGGCAAGACCCACCTTGCCTTGCAAGAAGGCATCCTACCTCATGGTTGTCTTGTTGTGAGTTGAAGGGGCGGAGTGAGACCCGCTAATTGTCTCATATCGGCTATATTATTAGGATAGTTTAAATAATGGTCCTAGTCCTTGTCACCTCTTTACTCGGGACGAGCAAAAGGTTCGGTTTGGGGATATTTGATGTGACCATAATTAGCGCATATTTAGCCCCCGAATTAGCCTTGTTCCCATGCTTTTTAGTGCATATTTGGATCATTTATTGTCTTTAGTTCTTTGTTTTGCATATTCTTTGAGATTTTGATCCCTTGGTAGGAAAGGAGTAAGAATCTTGCATTTTCATGGCAAAACGAGACTAAATTGATTGAATCCAATGACCAAGCATCAAGGAGAGACAAGATTAGAAGGCCTTTGTACATATTATAGTAGTTGGGCAATGACTAGAAAGGATCCTTGCATCCCCGAGGAAATCCCCAAGGATTTTATGGAGAAAAAGGAAGAAAAGAAGAAGAAATAATGCTGAGCTACAATCCGAGCGGATTGTCCTGAATCCGCCCGTCCTCCACAAGCACAATCCGTGCGTCCTCCTTCAAAGACGCCCGGACAGCACCCACGAATCCGCCCGGATTCCCTCAAGACGCCCGTCTTCCCCGCTCGAATCCGCCCGTCCCGACTCCAATACGCACGGATTCCAAAGACAGTAAATTTCGTCTTCTCCAAGCTACAAAGAAAGAAGCCATTCGTTCGAAAAATATCGGCTTCTCCCTGCTCAATCTAAAAAGTGTAATTACTAGTTTAGCCCTTAGTTAACCCTAATGCATCCACCTAATTTCCACTATAAATACCCCATTAGTCTAATTAGAAGAGCATGTTCTTCTTATCAATTATTAAGAGTAGTTAATATCAATCAAATCCCTCTTTAGTTTTGTAATCAACAATTAATCAAGTTTTAATACAAGTTTTATTTCCTTAATCTCTCTTTTGTTCATCCTTTATTTTGGGTAATTGAAGATTATTTGGGTTATTATTGGGAGATTAACAACCTCTCAATCAAGCATCAAGTACTTCTTTTATTCTTTGCTTTATTATTGGAATCATTAGTAGGTATAATTCTCTTAATCCCTTTTTAATTATTATTAATTACTTTCATTTGTTCATCATGTTTCCTTTTGTTGGTATGATTGACAACCTTGCTAGCATGATCAACATGATAATGAGTGAGTAGTGACCTAGCTAGGGTTAATGGGTAATTAGGGGAAACCAACATGGGGAATGATTCATGCTTAAATTAATATGCTTTCATGATTTATTTGCTTGCTTGTTTTGATCTCAACTCATGCACATGTTATGTTTGATGAAATGTGAGCCTATGAATCTTTGCATTTTTTACCCATCACCTATATTTTCAATGAGACTTGTAAGACATAAACCAACTCGAGTCTCATTAGACCATGCATGTTGTTGAGTAGGGAAGATTAAGTCGACTTGTAGGTGTTGTACAATCTAATCGATTCGGCTCCGGGACCCAAACTTTCCTAGGATTGTAAGATATAACCCAACTCAATCCATCACAACAATAATTGCTTGCTTATCAATTGTTTACAACCCTTTTATTTCATCTTGCTTATTTACTTTCATTGCTATTTAGTTAGTGACCTTATACATCAACCCAAATTGTGACACCCCTAAGACACCACTAGTTTCAATAGAAATCTCATCTCAATTCCCGTCCCTTGGGATCCGACCTTTACTTGCCTCTTTACTAATTGTAGAGTTGTTTGTGAAGCTATAAATTGTGTTTTGATTCGGACGTGACCCAACGACAACATCTATTCAATTGTGAACACGAAACGGAATCCGATCACTAACTGATGTGACCATAATTAGCGCACATTTAGTCCCCTAATTGAGCCTATTTTGCATACTATTATAGCATTTCATGGCCATTTTATCCGTCAAAACCTTCCTATTTGCTTTTCTATCGCATTTCATATGTTTTGTAGAAAAGGAGATAATAAGGCGGAAATTCCCGTCTTTCATGCACATTTGGAAGCTACTTGACGATAATAGATGGACTAGTATGAAGAGGAAGCAAGGACTAAAGACCAATCTCGAAAGAATAAAATGGAAATGAGCAAAAAGGGAAGAAACGAAGAAGGACCATTGCTGAAGAACAATCCGAGCGGATTGTCTGAAATCCGCCCGTCTCATCACCACAATCCGAGCGTCCTGCTCTCTAATCCGCTCGGATTTCCACCATAGAATCCGTCCGTCTTCCCCTGAATCCGCTCGGATTCCCTCACCAGAATCCGGCCGTCCCGACTTCCATCCGCACGGATTGTAGCACAGCACGTTTTCATTCCTCAAGCATCGATAAAAGAAGCCCTTCTCTCGGATAATCCCGGAGGCTCCCTGCTCAAATCTCAAAAGTGTAATTACTAGTTTAGCCCTTAGTTAACCCTAATGCATCCACCTAATTTCTACTATAAATACCCCATTTTGTAATAATCAAATTATCAAGTTTTTATTAGAGAGCTCTTTATGTTGTTTTAGAGTAGAAAATCCTTCTTTAGATTAGATTAGGAGTAGATTAGAATAGATTACTCTTTAATCTTTCCACAAATTACACATTAATCTCTCTTTAATTATTGTTCAAGTTTATTATTCAAGTTTATTATTGGGTAATTGAAGATTATTGGGTTATTATTGGGAGATTGACAACCTTCCATCAATCATCAAGTTTCTTCTATTATTCCTTGCTTTATTGTTTGGATCATCTTAAGTTGGTATAATTCCTTTACTCTTTACTCTTTATTGTTCATTTCTTCATTCCATTATCATGTTTATACTTGTTGTGATGATTGACACCATTAATGACATGTTTCCCATGATAATGAGTGAGTAGTTACTTAGCTAGGATTAGTGGGTAATTGGGGGAAACAAACATGGGATTGATTCATGCTTAATCTAATATGTTCACATGATTAAATTGCTTGCTTGTTGTGATGTCAACTTTATGCATATGTTGTGTTTGATGAAATGCTAAGCCTATGAATCCTTGCATTTACAACCATCTCTTATCTACTCAACTTGACTTGTAAGATATAAACCAACTCGAGTCTTGTTAGACCATGCATAGAAGTTGATTAGGAGGAAAGTAAGTCGACTTGTAGGTGTTGTACAATCTAATCGATTCGGCTCCGGGACCCAACTCTTCCTAAGAACCGTAAGATATAACCCAACTCGGTTCCTCCACAACATTAATTGCTTGCAACCTTGTAAACATGTTTGTATGATCAACACCATGAATCCCCCATGACCCCATGATATCCTAGCACTTTTAATCATTTGTTTACATCTTTCCCTTTATTGTTTGCTTTACTTTATTGTTTGCATTAGTCTAGACACAACTACAAACCCAACCAAATTGTGACACTAGCATAAATTGAGATAGATAGACTTAGAACCCAAAGCACACCGTCCCATGGATCGACCTCGACTTACCACTAGCTAGTTGTATGTTGAGTATTATAAATGTGTTTGATTGGATGAGCGACGACATCGTCCACGTCAAAATGGCGCCGTTGCCGGGGATGGTGCTACGTGATTAAGTTCTTACTTGTTTGTCTATTTTGATTTTGCTTTAACCTTGAGGAACTTGTTCCTCAAGGATTGTTCTTACCGTTTTTGTGTAGTTTCCGTGCTTGTAGTTGTTTCCTTGTCTTAGTTATGATGACTCAAGACATGTGCTGTGGAGTATGTGGTGGATCTTTTGAGTATGACTATGGGTATGGGGAGTTTGAGGAGCAAGTCAACACAAACCTACCTTATTATTTGTACAACGAAAATCCTAACCACTACCCCAATTTTTCTCACCAAAATTTCCACACCCAATATCAACAACAACCACCCACCCAATACCCATTTCACAATGAACTTCAAATGCCACAATACAACCACTTTCACACTTACCCACAACAAAAAGATGAACCCATTCAAAACATGATTCTCCAAATGATGGGAGATCAACAAAACCTCTTCAAACAAATGCTAGAGGAAAGCCAAAAAAGGGACAATGTCCTTAAAAGCATTGTTTCCCAAAGTGAGGAGTTGGAGATTCAAATTGACCAATTAAAAGAATTTCAAGCAACTACTCACAACCATTCTTTGGATATTGAGCATGAATGCGAGTTTGAAGTAGTAACCTTTGACATGGAAAATGAGAAGTGGGAGGAGCCAAATTCCTTGAGCTCTTGTGACTATGAGAGTGTTGTGTTTGATGAGGAAGACATAAGGTTGAGCAAACCAAATGTTCTTAGCCTTTGTGAGTATGAGGGTGTGTCCTTTGATGTGAACATTGAGGTGTTGGAAAACGAGCTAGACAAAGCCCCCATTCATGATTTACGTGAAGATGATAACAATGATGATGAACCTAGAGGGATTCACAATATCACCTTGCTTGAGGAGCCTATCCTTGAGACATTTGAGATACCTTATCATGAAGAAGAACGTCCTTCCTTTATCCTTCATGAAGACCACTTGGCACCTATCATGGAGCCAATGATCATTGAAGAGGATATGTTAGATCTTCTCCAAAAAGCCAAAGTGTCTTACAAGGGTTATTTGGTGAAAAAGCTCAAAGAGAAAATTGCTCGTGAGGCTACTTGTGAAGATTCGACACCCATAATCTCAACCCCTATGGTATCCGATCATCAAAGTCATGAAAACTCTCCTTCCACCTTGGGAGGATTGAAAAATCAAAATGCTATCATCACCAAAATTGAAGAAGAAGTTGGTAAGTGGAAGTCCCCGGATGAAAATGAACCACACTTCATGCTTAATCTTAACAAGAATCATGGATATATTTACTTGAAGCATCGGGAAAGCTCTAGTGCCAAGGCCAAGGTGAAAGAAAGGACATATGACAAACTTCCTTGGCCAAATTTCATCTTCAAGTGGAGCAACCCATACTTATGTTTATTTGGAGCTTGTTCACAAGCTTTTGATCTTCTATTGAGAGCCTTAAGCTCTATGGATAAGAATTCCTTCAAATTGAACTAGTTTGGTGGAGTCCTACCTCAAACCACCATTTGTAAGATATTTCTTGAACCTCTTTATTTTGTATAATATTGTACATTTTATTTTTGCATTTAATTTCTTGCATGAGAGGGAAGAGAGAGAGAGTCATCTTACATGATTTATGAGCAAATTTCAGAAAGATAAGGAAAAAAGGAGAAAATCAGTGAAAAGGGGTTTATCGATTCACGAAAGAAGAAAGAAGGAGGAGAAAGAAGCAGAGACGCTCGGATCCAAGCAATTCCGCCCGTCCAGGGCCCGCGGAAAAGAAGAAGCTGAAACTGAGGAAGAATCCGAGCGGATTCAAAGAAATCCGCCCGTCACACTAAATCCGTCCGTCTTCTCCACGGGACGCCCGTCCCAAATGGCGTCCAACAGCAAAATTTTAATCTACGCCAGAATCCGTGTGGATTAGAAGGAATCCGTCCGTCTTGATCAAGACGTCCGTCCCATGAAAAATCCGCCCGTCTTGTTCCTGCTTCTCAACCAACAGATTTCTCTGTTCGAGAATCCGTGCGGATTCTACAGAAGACGCCCGTCTTGCCCATCGAGAATCCGTCCGTCCCGTCTGCGATCCGCTCGGATTGCATTGTTCACGCGAGAAAAATCGGGTCAAGTCCAACCCTATCCGCTCGGATTCCCTTCTTTTTCTATATAAACACCCCCCCTTCTCCCTCATTTCCTCATCCTATCAAAACCCTAACACTCTCTTCAATCCTCAAAATCCCCTTCATATCCTCAAAAACACCCACATCACCCCCATCACCAACATGAGTTCCAAGGGAAAGGCCAAGAAATTGTTCGATTCGATCGGAAAGAAGCGCAAGGGGTCATCCTCTTCAACACCACGAAATGTGATAATGAGGGGAGGTATTGAACAACTCAACAACTTCCAAGAAGTAATCTTCACATCCGACGACCAACGCGAAAATTTCGTCGAGCTTCTAGGTAAGAAATACGAACCTACTCAATTTGTTGACACTAGGGTGTTGGAAATCCTTAAGATAAGGTACCCTACCGAGGCGTTCTTCAATGGCCTTGGCATTGGGGAGCTTTTCCATGCTCATGAAGAGACTTACCTTAGTCTCACCCTTGAGTTCTTGAGTAGCCTTCGCATTGTGGCGGATGCCCGGAACAATTTAGGCATGGAGTTTAGGTTATGTAACCGAGACCATGTTCTTTCTCTTGAGGAATTTGCCTATGTTTTCGGCCTTCAAATACCCACCACCTATACCGACAAGCCCGATAATTTTAGTGTGGATTTTCTTTGGAAAGCTATCTCCGGGAAGAACTTTACCCATATAAAGCGTTGCTATACTTTTGCTATTCAACATCCGGTGATCCGATTCACCGAACGCTTTGTAGCCGGGTGTATCAATGGGAGGTACGAGCAAGATCGGTGCACTCTCATCGACTTAACTTTTCTTGAGTCTCATTTGAATGTTCGAGCGGTGAGGCGTTATAACTTCAATACGCCGCTTGAGATACTCAATAGGTTCAATGACTTTGCTCAAGGGACTTCTCAACTTAAAACCTTCGTGATGGGAGGTCTAATTACAATGTTAGCCAAACACCTTTGCCCCGGGTTCAATGACCGAGGAACCTATATTCCTCTTGAAGGGAGGACTTTGATTGATGAGCACACCATTTTCTATAGTCACCGGTGGTGTAACTACACTGACGATGGGAGTGTGGAATGGTACACCAAGGGTTGCACTTCGATGATCCTTGAAGGATGGAAGATACCGGGCATCGAACCACGATTGAGTCCATACTCTCCTCCACCAAGCTACCTCCTTGATATCCAAATTCTTGATAATCCCCCTCAAAGGGAAGAGCCACGCCGTCAACCACCTCGTGGAGGGCCGGGGATACAAATGCGCCCACCTTCCTATGTCCCTATCCCACCTTACCCTATTCCACATACCCCTTTCCAACCGGCAATCCCCAACACCCCGGATATTAACGATTTGATGGCACTCATGAATAGAGTGGACCTTGGGGTGCACAAAGGGAGGGAAGACAACTACCTAGCCCTCTACCCCCAATATTATAACATGGCTCAACAAGGGTATATTGACCCCAATGGTCCTAAACCCTCTTGGGCACAACCGGAGCTCTTGTTCCCAAATCATGGGGACCAAGCTTGGGGTCGCGGCGATGGAGGGCATTCTAGCCAAGGTGGAGGGTACTCGGGTCAAGAAGGAGCTTTTGACCAAGGAGGATATTGGGGCCAAGCACCCGGACATGATCAAGCTGGAAGCTCTCATGGTCATGGGTATGACTATGTTGAGGATGACGAGTGAAAGAGGCCAACTTCACCACTTCCACTTGTATGATAACCATCTCCCCCTCTCTCTTTTATTTATTTACATTGCATTTAGTGTAGCTTATGCATGCATTTGTATTATATATCATATTGCATTTACATTAGTTAGTTCATATAGATTAGCTTGCATTGTTTATATCTCACATGATTCATGTAGTTATTTGCTTATAGATTAGAAGTCATGCATAGGCACTAATGGCCAAACCTATTCATTTCTACACTAGAGATAGTGTTTAAATCGGTTTGGGGAGGTTTGATCATAGGTGACTTAAGCATTTATCATGCATCATATAGTATAGTTTAGATTGCATTCATTTGTTATATATGTCATATAGAATTGCATTTAGTTAGAACATGCATTCATTCATACCATATCATTGCATTTGTACTTCAATTTCCATAAAATCAAAAATCCAAAAACATGTACTTTCTTTTTTATTCCTACTCCTACATGTACATTGAGGACAATGTCCAAAATAAAGTGGGGGATGGGAATTTATATTCCAAAAATGCATAAAAATTGAAAAATTTCGAAAAATCACAAAAATATGTCTTTTATTTTCATAAAAACAAAAACCATAAAAATTTGAAAATTTGAAAAATCCAAAAACAAGTTCATTTCCTTTGTAGTGTAGACTTGTATATATTGTTTTGTATATATTGTGTTTGTTCATCCTTTTTCACATTGATTGACTACGCCACATCCGAGACATGAGGATATTGAAGACCGCATGGTATGATCTTTCCAATCTCCTTTTTCCTCTTTATGTTAATGACTATGTGGCTTTATTTTGATTGATGCGGTAAAACCAATGTGAACTTAGGATTGCATTTAGATTAAATGTCATATTAGTTGGTAGAATCATATGCATTATGATGTTTATATGGTAGTTGCATCATGGCATGTAGTTTGCATGTTAGAAAAATTTTGTGAAACCGTCTATTTGGGAAGCTTGACAAGTGTATATAGGCCCTAGTAGATGCTTTTTAATCTTAAGACTTTGCTTGTTAGAATGCTTGTAAAACACCCTAGGATGTGTCATGCTAGTATCCTTTGACCCATAGTTTAAGGCCTAGTCAAGAGTACCTTGTGGTGTGATAACTCCTTGGCTACCGTTTATTCCAAGGTGACCCTTGAAACCATGCATACTTCTATCATTCATCCATGTTCTACCATATTTTTGTCATCAAAGGGAATGGGCACAAAACAAAAAGAAAGTCAATTTGAGTTCAATGAAATGAAAAGTGAAAGAAAGTTTGCAAAAATGCATCAAATGAAAAGAGGAGCAAAAATAGAACTCCCAAAGCTTCAAATACAAGGCACCCTCGTTACTAATTGGGGTGACTTTGAAAATGTTCAAAAGAAATGCAAAAAGTTGTCAAGTGTTGAAATTGCCAAGAATCAAAAAGAAATGGCAAAGAAAGTGTTCTCGAATGTTATATGCCACAAGAAATTGGGGGGAAAAAACAAAAAACAAAAGCAAACTCCCAAATGAAACTCAAATACTATCGATCCCTTTTCCATCTTATCCATTTTTGTGCATGGTAGAGAGGGGACGACCCTTCTTCTTGTCTAGGCAAGAGGGGGAATTCCGCGATCCTCCAGTGTTTCTAACACCATAGGGAGTCTATTCTTGACAAAAGCATTTAACGATTGAGGACAAAGGTACCCTTGCTTGACACCTTTTGGAGGTGATTTATTGGTATCCTTCTAGGCTTAGTAGTTTGAAGAAATTGCATCTATGAAGGAGTGTGTACCCTTGAATTGCTTCCCTTGTAGATAATTTCCGCCACTTAGATGAGGAAAGTGGCTATTCCTTTTTGTAGATGCATCCATTACTTGATTTTGTGTGCTTAATGTTTGGATGTGTCGCCATTTTGGCAAGACCCACCTTGCCTTGCAAGAAGGCATCCTACCTCATGGTTGTCTTGTTGTGAGTTGAAGGGGCGGAGTGAGACCCGCTAATTGTCTCACATCGGCTATATTATTAGGTTAGTTTAAATAAAGGTCTAGTTTTTGTCACCTCTTTACTCGGGACGAGTAAAGGTTCGGTTTGGGGATATTTGATGTGACCATAATTAGCGCACATTTAGTCCCCTAATTGAGCCTATTTTGCATACTATTATAGCATTTCATGGCCATTTTATCCGTCAAAACCTTCCTATTTGCTTTTCTATCGCATTTCATATGTTTTGTAGAAAAGGAGATAATAAGGCGGAAATTCCCGTCTTTCATGCACATTTGGAAGCTACTTGACGATAATAGATGGACTAGTATGAAGAGGAAGCAAGGACTAAAGACCAATCTCGAAAGAATAAAATGGAAATGAGCAAAAAGGGAAGAAACGAAGAAGGACCATTCTTTGAAGAACAATCCGAGCGGATTGTCCGAAATCCGCCCGTCTCATCACCACAATCCGAGCGCCCCGCTCTCTAATCCGCTCGGATTTCCCCATAGAATCCGTCCGTCTTCCCTCGAATCCGCTCGGATTCCCTCACTGTAATCCGGCCGTCCCGACTTCCATCCGCACGGATTGTAGCACAGCACGTTTTCATTCCTCAAGCATCGATAAAAGAAGCCCTTCTCTCGGATAATCCCGGAGGCTCCCTGCTCAAATCTCAAAAGTGTAATTACTAGTTTAGCCCTTAGTTAACCCTAATGCATCCACCTAATTTCTACTATAAATACCCCATTTTGTAATAATCAAATTATCAAGTTTTTATTAGAGAGCTCTTTATGTTGTTTTAGAGTAGAAAATCCTTCTTTAGATTAGATTAGGAGTAGATTAGAATAGATTACTCTTTAATCTTTCCACAAATTACACATTAATCTCTCTTTAATTATTGTTCAAGTTTATTATTCAAGTTTATTATTGGGTAATTGAAGATTATTGGGTTATTATTGGGAGATTGACAACCTTCCATCAATCATCAAGTTTCTTCTATTATTCCTTGCTTTATTGTTTGGATCATCTTAAGTTGGTATAATTCCTTTACTCTTTACTCTTTATTGTTCATTTCTTCATTCCATTATCATGTTTATACTTGTTGTGATGATTGACACCATTAATGACATGTTTCCCATGATAATGAGTGAGTAGTTACTTAGCTAGGATTAGTGGGTAATTGGGGGAAACAAACATGGGATTGATTCATGCTTAATCTAATATGTTCACATGATTAAATTGCTTGCTTGTTGTGATGTCAACTTTATGCACATGTTGTGTTTGATGAAATGCTAAGCCTATGAATCCTTGCATTTACAACCATCTCTTATCTACTCAACTTGACTTGTAAGATATAAACCAACTCGAGTCTTGTTAGACCATGCATAGAAGTTGATTAGGAGGAAAGTAAGTCGACTTGTAGGTGTTGTACAATCTAATCGATTCGGCTCTGGGACCCAACTCTTCCTAAGAACCGTAAGATATAACCCAACTCGGTTCCTCCACAACATTAATTGCTTGCAACCTTGTAAACATGTTTGTATGATCAACACCATGAATCCCCCATGACCCCATGATATCCTAGCACTTTTAATCATTTGTTTACATCTTTCCCTTTATTGTTTGCTTTACTTTATTGTTTGCATTAGTCTAGACACAACTACAAACCCAACCAAATTGTGACACTAGCATAAATTGAGATAGATAGACTTAGAACCCAAAGCACACCGTCCCATGGATCGACCTCGACTTACCACTAGCTAGTTGTATGTTGAGTATTATAAATGTGTTTGATTGGATGAGCGACGACATCGTCCACGTCACTAACCCAGCAATGATTTCAGCAAGAATGAGCCAAGCTGGGCATCTATGATGCTCCATCTGTTCAACAATTCGGATGAACTTCGCTTTACCGTAACAAGTTGGTACCTTAATATGCCCTTCAAAAGCATAAAGATGAAGCATAATCAATCCAAAAGCTCTTCGATGGAACGCCGTGGGAATCAACGGGTCGTCAGCACGGCCAAATTTCTGAGTAATGGCGAGTAAGTTTACTCGTTCCCCATCGACGAAGGCATGAGCCTCATCACATGACAAACCAAGGAAGTAACAATACTTAGCCCATCCCTTCTGAAAGTCAGGAATAAAAGGAGTTAGCCCAATCTTCCAACCTCCTAGAATGACAATTTCTTCCGGAAAGTGACAAATCTGTCCTTCAGGAAAGGCAACAACATGGTGGATAGGGTCCCAGAATTTTAAGCATTCATCAAGATAAACGATTTCAGGCAAGAGCTGCATGAGCGGGACTAGCTGTTTCAATCCCGTATCAATAAGTATTCAAGATTCCAATCCTTTGAAATCAGAGGCCCATGATGTCAAGGCTTTTCGAAGAGAATTCATGTTTAACCAGAAGTTTTGTGTGAAGAAAAGAATAAGAGGTTATGGTTCGCCTCTTATTATGATCTCCTTATATAGGAAAATAAGGAGAGAGTTTTAACAAGGGTTTTAGGAAACCCTTGCTTGCCGCCCACATAATACGGCCGAGGGCCTTGGGGCGTTGGCCTCCGGGCTTCCTCATCACCCTTTATCGCTTGTTGCACCAAAGTTCGTTGTCGCGGGCTTTATCTGGGTTTCGCGGGCCAGAATGGCCAATTTACATTTTTATCCCCAACAAGTCAATATCAAATTAAAAACTCGTACACACTTACTGATTTTTTTTTTTATTTTGCGGGCTATGTCTTGCCCATGTTTATTTATGGGTCGATTACCCGAGTCGGAAACACGAAACATGCTTATCCGTCATATGCAAAGCTCATCCAAATTTTTCAAAATCCATAGCTTTTTTCGAAAATGTTATGTCCGGGCGAAGCCCATTTCCATTTTCAAATGATAGCCCGGGCGAAGCCCATTTTTAAATGTTAGTTTCGGGCAAAGCCCATTTTCGAAGGAAATAATTCCGGGCGAAGCCTATTTTCAAAATGAAATGTCAATCCCGGGCAAAGCCCATTTTCATATGTCAAATCGGGTCAGAAACCCAATTCAATGTTTTAGTTCGGGCCTTGGGCGCATCCATGTTTTAGCTATGATTTCCGAAAGTTCGGGATAGCATTATGTGATTTCTGTTATGATATATGTCCAAGTTTAAGCAGGTACGCTTTAGCTAGGCGCCCTAAAGTCAGAAACTTTAGACCCAATGCAACTGGGGGCTCTGTCGCTTTCAGCAATGTTACTCAAATGTTCACGATGGGTTTAAAAGTAATCCACCAAGTAAAGTAACCAGTGAGTGAAGTAAGCCACGACGGGTTACTAGAATGAAAATATTCCCCAACATAATGCAACCAGTGATGTTACAACAACGTTGCTCAAATGTTGGGTACTAATGATGAAGAATTGCAGCTCAAGTGAGCTAATGCACATGCAACTCGAAGAGTATAGACATCATGGGAGAGTTATCTCCAAAGTATGACAACAACCTCCTTTCGGAAAGCTCCGTTTTGGGCCGAAACTGCGGAATGCCAAGGCCAAGGTATGCCGAACTACGATACGGGTTTGATTCCGTCACAACGGATACGTAGGTGCCTAAGGATAAGGGTCAACCCACCATATATGCAAGTTTATGGGTCGAAGACCAATGATGATTTGACGCAACACAAGCAAGAGTCAATCCCCAGCGAAGTTTCAGGTATGATCTCTTCTTATGGCTGGCGAGCTTATATACGCAAGTCTAATGGACTATAAACAACCCGTGGAATCCTGAGGTCGAGAGGGACCTGGGGTATACTTTGACTTTCGCCTTGTCCAAGCCTCAGTCAAAGTGGGGGCTCTGTACATACCCGTTTCCGTCGATATTGGAATTTATAGAAATCCCGACAAAACACCCGATGATGATATGACACATGTTTACTTACATCACTTGTTAGCGGATTCCGTTTTCTGATGCAGGACAAGAGTTATTTGATGGTTTTATAATTTAAATAAATGAAATTTATTTCATCGGTTTTCTTTAATTTTTAAATTTATTTAAAATTTAATGCTTTTATAATTTATTTGACAAATAAATTATTCATCAAATTTTTTATTTTAAATTTATTTGAAATGAGATGTGTGACGGTTTCGTGTTTTATCGCTTTATTTTAATTTGAAGAATTGATTTTTAAGCGGTTTTAAACAAGGTTTTTGAGGCGGTTTTAAACAAGGTTTTTTAGACGGCTTTAAGCTCGTTTTTTGAACGATTTTTAGCATGACTTTCGAGGCATAGCTTTGGCACATCCCATCCCCCATTGGTCCCGGGTTCGAACCCCCATGCCACCATCCTTTCCTTTCCCTTTTCTTCCCCCAAACCCACGTCCTAAGCAACCCAACCACAACCCACTCTCCCATGTTTTTAAGCCCAACGCAACACCCAACCACCACCCAACCCAACTCCGATCTAGCTTAACCACCCACCTCAACCTAGGATATGGCTCAACACACCAACCTAGCTCTAGCCCATGTTGAAACCCACACCGAAACCCACACCTATAACCAAACCCAAGCCGCTATTTTCCCAAACAGAAACAGTGTGCAAACCCGTCCCATTTCGAGCCCCCATCCAAACTATCCCCTCCCCTATTTCTCCTAGTTATTCACCAAGTATGAGAAAGATATTTTGCCTATCCAAATAGCTCACAATCCCCTCAAAACAAAACCGAATATCCTTCTATTATCTTTTTCAAAATCGACATTATCCCCTCGACACTCCATATTTCGACCAAATTCGTTTACCCCTTCCATAAGAAAGCTATCTTACCAGCAAACCAAACCTTATAAGCACCCCGCTTCCCATTTCCTATATAAAAAACACATACACACCGAAAAAAGGGACGAAAAACACGTGACCATACACGATTTTTAGAGCATTCGAAACCCTTGCATTTGCCCTCCATTCTCACGTTAGAAAGTAACCCTAGCATCCTCTTATACCCATAAACAAATCACATAGTTCATACAAAGGATTAGACAAGCATTAAAGCATCGATTTGCTCTCTTTTTTGTGTTTTTTCACGTTTTGGACTGCCTCTGTTCACGTCCAATTATCATTATTTTACAATCTTTTTTGGTCTGAATTTTTTTTTAAAATAAAATATTTGGAGTCTAAGGATTTCAGAACATCTTTCGTATTTAAATTTGAATAAGAAACGAAGTCACAATCTTCATTTGAAAATCGCTGCACGAAGTGCCTTTTACGCGAGAAAATTGTTTTTGTTTTCGAAATTGATTTTGTTAAATTGTTTCGATATTTATTTTACAATCGTCGAAGACACGGGATCCCGAGTGGTATCCAAGTATACATGTAAGTTGAGGGTGCACAAAATCCCGTCTCTTTCTTTCTCCTTTTCTCGCGTATGCCACGGCCTAAGGCCTTTTGTTTTGTTTTTTTTTGCATCGTTCGTGAATTATCGTCTCATGTTAGTTAATATGTTTCATAATTATGATGCTAATAATGGTTTAATTACTGCTTAGATTAATAGTATGTTAATCATATGTTTGTTTTTAAATTTATGACAATAACATGTTTAATTAGAATAATTGCATGTTCAAATTATAAAATGAATCAACTTGCTTCTTTAAATTGATTAAAATGAAATTTTAATTATTTTAATCGTACTCACATGTTTAATGACTCGTTTTTATTTTAGCTATGAAATAGTTAGAATTAAATCTCGTGTTTAGTTCGTTTTATTTCAATTTATGATGTATACATGTTTGTTATATCATTTATCGTTGTTAATCAACAACTTGGCCGAATTAATATGTAGGAAGCATGTTAATTGAATTAGACATTTAATAGGTCATAAAAAACTCGACATAAGACAATTTAAATGAATTTCTTTAAAGAATTTAATGAATTCATCTCTTCTTATGACAATTTCTCGCTAGTTGAATTGTACATGCTTAGCATCTGATTCATAACACTTGATGACTAGAATAGTCAATATTGACCTCTCCTTTGGCCGTGTGATGCCTCGGCCTTCGTGCCCTCTTGCCCCGGCCTTCGTGCCCTTTATCTAATTATTGCGGTTTATTTCAATTATTATTGTTATTTAATCGTTGTAATTATTTCATTATCATTTCAAGCAATATAATTTGTACTTAAAATATAGGTCTAGTTAGTCCTTTATTTTAAGTCAAAATGATTTTACAAAACCTTTGCTTTAGTTAGTTAAATTGAAGTATTTAGCTAACTAAATCGAAGCGAGTGCGCAAAACAATGATGAGGCCAAGGACGAAGTCCATGTGAGTCGTGGCCTCACCATATGGCACATATTTCAAGACGCCTAAGTAGGCTAGTTCGTGTCGTATGTCGTGTGTCATGTTTAGCAATTGTATTTAGATCGAGTTGAATCTTTAATTCAATTGTTTGCACATCGAGTCAATGAGAATCGTCTAGGTTGTAATAGGCAGTGCCCCAATTGCTTCCCTTCCCCTAAGCCATATTTGTGAATGCTTGTTAGCATAGTCAAAATCAACCTCACATGCTAAATCACTTGGACAAAGTAGATTAGATGCATTAAACGATTAGAAACCAAGCTCACATGTTAGGATCAAAATGGTGTTTTGCACTCTCATATAACGATTGTAGTCATATCCGATTAGCCCTCATAGTCCCAAGTAGAGGCCGTTATTGCAACGGGCGGGGGTGAGTGTTTTATTAACGAACTTCCCATCACGTACTGTCAACAACGAACTCAAATCTCATTTTCAAAAATGATTCCCAAATTTTCTTAAATTTGGTGGCGACTCCAAGACGATTTTCAATCCTGTGGATAATACCTCCATTTTCTCACATCCACAAATAGGTAGGATTTATAGGTTCATAAGGAAGGATTTTAGAGGTGTATTAAATATCGTCTTGTAAATTGTTTTTTGGAAGATCACACAATTAGCATGGAGAAGGAAACACTCAGTTTAGAAGACCGAGTAATCCGTATAGGAAAACCGCAATAGTCAGCATAGAAGACTAAATTGTCAGACATGGAAATTGTGCAAAAAATACATAGAGAATAAGTGATTTCACTTTCAAAAGGGTTGAGAGCCCTTCACTACTACACATATTAGTACTATAAACCAAGTGATCACTTATAAACTATAATACTCCAATTTATTCTACCAATGTGGGATAAAAGAGCTTCTTTTGAAGCAACACTTCCAACAATCCCTCACGTGATTCAAAAGAACAAGAAGAGATATAACTGATTAAGGTAACATTATGTAAGTCTTAAGATTACAATGTTCCTGAGGAATTGAATTGTCACCCAGTGCATATAATTACCTGCTACAGCCGTATCGAGTTACTCTCGGCATTGGACACTCCACGGTGGTTTGTAACAGATAACTGCGCACAAACCTGCATTCGAATCTATGGTCGTCCTCGCGAAATATCATAAAAGGTGCCCCTCACGAGCCCGGTATCTCGTGAACACTCTAGAGGGGGGGGGGGGGCAGGGCATTTCCCTCCACATTCACATAGGTAAGTCCATCAGATTTGACTCTTATAAACCACCCTTAAAAAGGACTATGGACTAATTAAGAGCTTGGCTCAGCCTCCTCACATGACAGATATAACAATATATATAAAAAGAATACTACATCACATTTTATTATAAAAGGAATGGTAGTAGTATTACATTATGAGATCTTCGTAACTTCGTTTGACCCATTGAACTTGGTTAAACCCAAGTCGGGGAGGCCCGTCACGATTCACTCCCAATAGGCTTTAAACCCATTCCTTGTGCCGCCACACCAGCACCAACTTCTACCATGGCCATTGGTAGAAGGATCTCAATATCCTCTTCACAATTTAGGTATGTACTATCATGATATAACATTGTGTAAGGGAGCTCAATATCCACTTACAATTCATAACCTTTGTAAACCTATTATATAATAAGATGATCCATCATACTCTTGACAATTTCTTGTCAACCCATGATAATACTCATATTTTCCATCATCCTTTTGGTCAATAGTTACTTTATTAGAACGTTTTACCGGTGCATGGACATTAATGGAGCTCAATGTTCCCGACAGAAGAATATATGCTAGAAAATCATTGAACCTTTTGACTTCTTGTCCTGCCAATTCTAGCATAATAACTTCACACCTCATTTCATATTAACAACACAATTTGTATAGTTAACGTGCATGATATAGCATTATGAAAAATTGTATCTAAAAGTCAAGTAAACTTCATCATTATTTGATGTTCAATCACATTGCAAACTCATTCCCAAAGATACAATTGTTTCATTGATTAACTTACAAAAATTCAGGGTGTCCGTCACCTATAACAACGACATAAGCTATATCATATCTCTAGTAAGAAATACAAACATCATTATATTGCAACAACCTTTTCCACTAATTTCATTTTGTCATGTATAAACTCTAGAATACATCTTAAATAGCTCATATATTAGTGTTGCAATCATCACCAACTTCCTTTAAAGAAACATTGCAAAATCAAAACCAAATAAATATAGACTATGCGTCTTTTACCTTTTCTTGGTTTGCTATAAGCATTTAAACCAATAAAAATTAATTACTCCAGCATGTATTACCAAACAACCATTCATAAATTTCATAAATAGAGAAACAAGTTTATATAATCACAATATCAAACTATTCACAACTATCAATCAATCTCATGTAATTGCCATTATCACCACTTGTAACACCGAAACTCAATTGTCTAACGACGACAAAGTTAAGGGTAGTCATACCTTCACTAGACGGCCCTACAATCCACAACTTACTCAAACTCTAAGCAATCACCTTTTAAACCAGTCGATTAATGCTAATAAGAATTGGACAATATTTCCAAAAAAATTTCCAAAGTAATTTGAAAAATCAGCTAAAACTATAAAACTTCAAGTAGTGATAATGGTCAATATTATAGGCTCAAGACTAACATTTAAGATGGCGTAAGATGATGAACAAAAATTACCCTTTTTGAAATATGTCACCAAAGATCAAAATTGTCATATAGAAATATATTGACGCCATAAACCAAGATGTCAAATTATACTTTGTCATAACTATCTATTCATAACAAGTTAATTTAGATCCAATTTTGTATTATTGCACAAAATCATATAATTTTTTCTTTAACTCTCTCTCTCTCTCTCTCTCTCTCTATATATATATATATATATATATATATATATATATATATATATATATCACATAAATACATTTTTCACAATTTTAGAGAGAATAGACAAAACTTTTACAAAGTTTACTCAAATAATAGGCAGAACATTAACCTTGTTCCCCCACATGTTGTCACGTTGCACATAAATAACAACACAATACAACATTCACAAATATTACTCAGTTTACACAAATTCATTTTGAGAGGTTATTATATATACACACATTCTAATTTTCGTTGCTTAACCATATAAATGGGAAAAGTTGTTGAAGACCCCACAAAATCACTTAGCGTCAAGTTTTACTCAAACTAAAATAACGGGATAAAAACCAGATGTATCTTTAATAGAATATTTATTGCTACTTGCATTTCTACGTGTTACCAAAAAAATACAATACAATACATGTATATACTTCTTTGCTCATATATCTGAGTTGCTATTTATGGACAAAGCCATCCGCGCCGCGCGCACCAGTGCGTTGGTTTCGAGGTCGCGACACTTTTCCAACGGAACCCCGACGAAAGTCCAAAGCACGTCATGGGCCGTTACCGATTTGTGAGGCATTGAAATCGGTGAAAGGTTTGACAAGCCTGCATTTGTGGAGTCGTCACCAATTTTTATATAAAATTAGAACCTTTCGAATACTTCATGCCATGTCAAGACACAATAGTGACATGAACACTAAGAAATTTGTTACCCTTAACATTCTATATCTAGAATGACTCTCGCGATGCCAATGAACACGGATGTTCACAAATATCTGAGTAAGGGGTGTGGGTACGTATTAGTAAGCTCTTTATTTGAACACCTAATCCCGCCGCCTCGATCGCGGCCTCTACTAATGATCAGGTGATGAGTAGTATTTTGGTAGCATTTTACCCCTCATTTATACTTTATTTCGACTCAATTTTGTGTGCTTATTTAATTAAATAGCTCATTTTATTAAGTAATTTATAATAATTCGTCGTATTAGTTAAATTTAATAATTAGTTGGTTTTTATAATAATATTAATAAAACTATTATTTTTATTAATGTGATATATAGGTGAAACGGAAAACAAGGCGGAAATTGAGAGTCTAGATGAGTCAAAGTGGCGGGTCAATGCATTAATCAAAGATAGGAAAGACAAAGTCAACCTCTGACTTTGACTCAATTCACCATCATAACCTCCATCACCATTGCCAACCATACCACGATCCCAACAACCATTTCCGTCCCCTATAACCACCAGCAGCAGCTCCGGCGCACAAGAAATCAACCTGCCACCGGCTAGACTTCACCTGCAGTCCGTGAAACACCACGCACGACAAGCAGCAGGAATTCGACTCGATACCGACACCAATTCGCACCACCAGTGCGTGCCTCCCCCATTCAGCCACCAGAGCACAACCTTATCAAACACCAGCAACAGCCCAGCACCCTCTATGTCCGATAACCACGGCTGCACCAACAGCAGCATGTAACTCCCTCCTCTATATCTCGCATCAATTTTCTTGCTCCTTTACCGGTTGCCCTTCTGCCGGTACACCGGCATCAACCCACAACCTTACCTTCGTGCTCGTTCTGCGGGCGGTGGACCGGCAGGGGTCCCCTTGCTTTCGTCTTTCGCCTTTTTTCAAGTGCGTCGATGGGTTGTGTTTTTTTGTCAATTGTGTCGATGTGTTGAAGATTAGTAGTATTATTATTATTAGACTAATAATATTACTAGTATAGATCCCGCGCGAATGCGCGGTTTTTTAAATAGGAATATTAAAGAAAATTACAATTATACAACTGGATATTTAACTCAATTTGAAATTTAATTGTAAAAATTATTATTATTAATGTTTTGTATTAATTTGTGGAAAAGAGAAAGTTCAGTATAATGCATTTGTAGATATAATATAATGAAAGCCCAATTACAGATATGGTATAATAAAAGCTCAATTACAGATATGATATAATGAAAGCCCAATCATATCCAAATTCATTTAGGCGGGAAAATTTAGGAGATCTCTTATTCTTTTAGTATAAGAAGATGAGTCAAGTCATTCTCAAATAATAGGATTAGTAAAATATTTAGTAAATCATAGTTTGATACAATTTTTTTTATTAAAATATTTTAATTAAAAGATTATAGATTAGAGTTTAGTAAAAAAAATTATAATTTGATGAAAAGATTAATTTAAATGGAAAAATAATAAGTTGATGAAATAAATTATTATAATTATTAATTACCTTACTTAGTTAATGCATGTATACATAATTGTTATTAGTTACCTTATTTAGAAGATGCTTTTTGGAGGGAAAATTTGTGAGAATGCCTATTCATAGAGGCGGCAATCACTGACACGGCCCGAAAACCCGACACGAACCCGACACGAAGTTAGCGGGTTAGGGTCAAGACGTTGTGACCCATTTAAATAATTGGGTTGACACGAAACGAAACGAAACTTAAATGGGTCGGGTTAGGGTTGATGTCTTTTGACACGAACCCGACACAAATAACTAATTTATTTAAATTTTCATAGTATATTTGGCTTGAGTCAATAATTCAACAAAAAAACTTAAAATTAGCATTTTCATTTATCATTTTTGGGAGAATATGATTATAAAACATAGTTTATTGTATTAGTGTATTGGGTTAAACGGGTTGAGTGGGTTAAAAATGACCTGCTTAAAAGATAAATGGGTTAAACAGGTCGAATTGGGTTATAGAAAAATTAAATGGGTCATGTTAGGGTTGAGACAAATGACCCGTTTATATAATTGGGTCGGGTTAGGGTTGGGGTAGTTGTTTTGGTAAAAATTTACCGGTTAGTTGTTTAGATTAGTGAGTAAAAGTGATCGTCTATAACTATGAGCGAATCAAGGAATCACGATGCAAACTAAAGTAAAAGACAACGAAAGAAAGATTGACGCAAGAAGATTTTGATGACGCGGAATAACCGGTGTGGGAACAACCGCGGAGAGAGTCGGAATCCCGCCAATATTAGCACTATGATCGGAATATTTTTGCAAGGAAACAACAATGATAATTTTTCTAGTAATTGACGGAAATAATACTTAGGATGAAGATGATGTAGGTTGATGTTGTGTGTGTTGCCTTGGAATGAGATCCTCCTTGAATGAGTTTGCTCTTCATTTTATAGCTGTTCTTTTTATGGTTCAACTCATGCAGGCTCCTCCGAGTCCGTTTCCTAGATTCCAGGGGCAGTTACCTCATTTTTAGGAGTCAATCATGTTGACATTTAACACCTTTGACCATTTCCTCTTTCCTCTTAAATGCCCCACTAAATGCTCAACTAAATGCCCAATTCAATGCTAGACACTATTTGTCCAAATCCTCCATTAATTGCTAATATTTATTCCTCTAATATTGCTACTTCCTCTAGGGTTTCGCTTCCTCAGACTCCTCCAGAATGAGGCTCCTCCGGAATCAGGCTCCTCTAGAATCAGGGTCCTCCGGAACGAGGCTCCTCCAGAATCAAACTCCTCTAGAATCTGTTTCCTGACTTCTAGGTCCAGTCACCCAAAAATAGGAAGTAGGTGGCTTGACCCTTAACCTCTTTGACTGCGCTTATTTTAATATCCCATGTGTGCTTTTCCCATCCTACGGTCCGGATTTCATCCACAACATTGGTTCTCCCAAGCCTTGATTGTCCACTCGTTGCTTGCCACGTGTACCGATATGAAAATGTAGATCTTGCCCATAACGCTTGCCCCCAATTTCCTCCTCAGCCTCAAGATGAGGAGGGAAATTAGTCTTTCAGGTTCTGGATGTGGTCGTCATTCTGCTAGAACAAATACCCACCTACTGGATACACCGGGCATAGTTCGGAACCCCTTATCTGTACCCAGACTTGTACTAGAGATTTTTACTCCAGGCCCCTGGTAGTCTAATCTGCTCGCTCTTGCTAGACCATAGTATATGGCTCTGGCAGACTGATTTCTGGGTCTCTTTATTTGTGCTGGTTTGGAAGTAAGGCTATGTAGGCACCCAGGCGGAGCCCTGCTGGTAGATGCTCATTGGGGTGAGGTTAAGTTGCTTCCTCCAGGTTCCTCCTTGCTCTCTAGAGTTTTGTTGATACGGAACTAGTGCAGGTAGATACTCTGCATATATCGACCTATAGATTCCAGCCGGTGGATGCTGATAGACGCTGGGTCCTGCTCATGAAAGCTTATGGATGTTGGGTCGGGCTAGTAGATGCTGAACAATGCTGATGGACGTTGGGCCCTGATGGTGATTGCTGGGTCCAGCGAATGGAACTGGTGGATGCAGGGTCTAGCTGGGACTAGCCTCCTCCTGACTTTACCGTTCTACCTCTGAATGTCGAGGGTGATTCTGGTGGTGAGAATCTCGAGCAGAACTTCCTCCTGCACTTAGCATGTAGTCGGTACCTGAAAAATGTTAGTAATGCGATCTAGGTGCATGCGATGACCTTCTAATGCAGGATCTAGCTTATATGGTGGTTAGGCATGTTGTGACCTTTATATGCTATAAATGCAATGTCTATCAATGTGCCGTGAGAATGATCGTGTTTAAGCATGCGTTTAATGTGTTTTGCAAGTCTCACGAGTGTTCTATCGTTTGTTTTGTATTCTGCCATTTCTGGCGTACTTTTGTTTTATCGTTTTCGCTGTTTTGTTGCCGACCTTCATTGATTGGAGGCTCTGGGATTTAGTTGTCCACTCTGTTCAGAGGAGCCTCGCTTGCGTGGGTGCTAAGTACAGCAGGAGACTTGTTCGTCCGATTTGTGAGTACTTTAGCCATGGACACACGCTCATTATATGGATATACAAACTCCACCGATTAGTTTTTGTAATAAGTTTCCTTTTCAAAACATATGAATTCAAAGGTTTAAGCCAAACTTAAAAATAAAATGTATTATTGACAAAATCAGAGAGTAAAATCCACAATGTTTGTAAAAAATGTGAAACACTTAAAGATGCTCATGATTTAGAGATCGAAGTAGGTATGCTGATGGAAATTAAGATCAAAAAGTTTCGAGATAGAACTTAAATTTTAATTTTTTTTTCAAGGTTAACAAAAAATCTTGGCTTTTGAAAAATGAAGAATACTTTAAGCAAAACCTGGGACCTGGCAGAGTTGTATCTGGTAGGCTGTGTGCCTTATTAGCGAATCATTTTAAGGGCTGTAAGTGCCTGCTGGTGAATTGTTGGGGAGGCTCTTGCCCCCTGCATGTCTTGCACAGCTTCGCTGTGGAGGGCATGCAAAAAAGCCTAACTCCTGATCACCTTTCTTTTGCTGAGCAATAACTAGTTATGTTCCAGGCGGGTTGCAGAATGCCCCTGCTTCATGCAGCCACTGTTTGCAAGTTTTTTCTTCCAGAGATTTCATTTTATCTGCTTGCTGTAGGACTATTCCTCCATGGATACTCTTTATTATGGCACCTTTTGTTAGTCATAAAATTAAATGTTGATCTTATGCATGCAAACAATAAAAGGAATAAAGAAGAAATCATCATTCTTACAATGGGATTTCGGTTTTATGGGCACCAACAAGATCTCCTTCTTGTTAGTTCTTGAGCTTTCCATGAATATAAGGATGATCCACCAAAAATCCCAAAATAGAGATTCTCCTCTTGATTGCACCCAAGATTATCCCTTATCCCCACTAAATAATATTAGCTAGATATTAGTTTAGTAGTTTACCTTAAAATTGATTAGTAACACTCATATATTACACTAATAATTTTAGTAATCATTTATGAATAATTTGAATCAAAAATATCATGTTTTGATGAAGATTAAAGAGAGAAGAGAAAATTCATGAACTTTTGCATGTGATATCTTAGAATGAATGAATAAGAGAAATTGATTCCCTTAAAACTAGAGGAGGTTCACGGTTGGGACTACCAACATAGGGCATCTTACTTTCTCTTTTTGTCTTCACAAGAATTAGGTGTGTAAGATGTGTAAGAGTAGGTGTAAGGCTAGTTGTAGGTAGGCCATGATTAGGTTATTTTATCTCATAAAATAATTCACCCACTAACACCTTCCACCTCCATTATTTCGGTCCATATACATAAAATGGACTACCATTTTATTTTGTCAATTTGTCATTTGTCACACAATATGTCACATGTAGTATGTTACATGTTATTAATTAATTTGATGCATATTTATCACATAAATATCATTTCATGAATTAATTAAATTACGTACAACAAATTGACTAGTGATACTTGATCACATAAATAAAATGGGTCATAAAATTATAATTCACAACATCTTGTAATTATAATTAACCATTCATTCTTATCTTTATTGTTTCACAAACAATAAACAATTTTAGTAATAAAGTATTTCAATTACTAAAATAAATCTTATTTAATCCCATTATAATAAGATATCAATATTCTCTCTCGCAAATTGAATTGTTCAATTTTAAGGAATTGATTAACTTGTATCGTCATACAATTAATCAACTTTACGAATAAGGGCATCATCCTTTATGTGTGACCTTAAGGGATCAACTGACCACCACCGTCCCACGACAGTAACGTCAAACTCTAGCAAGCCAATCGTTACCGATTAATGTTGATCAGTTGACTATAAAATGAATCATCCCTTACGTATTCTTAAAAATGAGATTTAAACATGTGATCATCATGATCGACAATTGTGATCGCAGTATTGTCGAAGGACACATATTCCAACAATCTCCCACTTGTCCTCGACAAGTGTGCGTCACCGATTCTCTTGTCCTATTACTATCTCCCACTCAATGCAAGGTGTCTTTCGGGTCGTACTTGCAAGTGATCATATCGAGAGTGGTTTCCTCGATCTGGAGAATAACTGATTGACCGGAATTTATCCACCATAGATACCTTCCGAGCGTGGCCACGCATTTCCAGTTCATTACTCCTCGAGTGGCCTTGAGATATTGTTATAACCCTGACAAGGGTGGACAATTCCTATTGCACTTGTTTCCTTCGACTAGCCACAACCATCATAACCCAAAATATGCCCATTTGACCCCATTTACGAAGGTCGTAGTAACACAAATCAAAGTTAATCTGAAACTGTGCCACCTTAGGCGAACAGTCTTTAGCCAAAAGAATCGACTCATTAGAATACTATAGTAGCTCTCGCCAGGACCAGGCTATATAAATTTGCCAAAACTCTATAAGCGGTCACTGCCCGACAAAGTGTTCCCAACAGTCTGCTTATGTGATCGGCTAGTCATTCTCATATGACTCTATGGCACTTGAACTTGCCATCAATCGCATCACACTCTAGTCACTTCGAGACGTCACCTCATACAAGCGACTATGGGCAAATACCATGTTAATCCGAGTTCACTTTAACGGGGTTCAATATTGTCTCTACAACCCGTTTGGATGTAACAAGGTATAAAAGGAGTTTTTTTTTTAGATTTAAAAAAAAAAAAAAAAACTCGAACGACAAATGTGATTATCACATATGAATAGTCAATGCCTGATTACTACTTAATATTCTATAATCCAGTTTGATCTTGAATGTAGTTGTTCATCTCAATTCAATTGAAATGACATGACTCATCATGTTAAGCCTATGAGAAGGCTTTGATTAGTAGGTTTTATCAACTTCTTGTACCTTACTCAACCTTACTACATACTCGTTTTCCTTTGTAATGTATACATTTGCATTACAAAACTTTCTGAGTACGTGTCTAGATCCAATCTAGACATAAGCTCTCTAGCCTTAGAATAGCTCCCACTGTTTTCACAATGTGCGGGACTCATCCTTTTTTGCACATCTCATGATTGCAAGTGTACTCAATTTCCGTCGTAAATATTTCTCATTGTTCTTTATTGCCTAGAACGATTCTAGAAAATCTATTTCTTAAATGACATAGATACAATGGTATCTTAACCATCCTAATGTGTTTTGATTATGGTTTTGCCTGAAACCATGCGCAATCTCAATTGTCAATTGTTACTTGTGTAACACCCTTACACAAAATTGCATCAAAAACACTTTGCATTACATCCTTAATGCTTCTGCAAGCACTTAAGGGTAATCTTTATGGCTTATTTGGTAACTATTACTTAAATTCGATTTGAAACAATTCATCATACTCAAAGTATATGAAGTGTTATACATCATTTCCTATTTAATTGATTCGGCAGCGGAAGCAAATGGAATCAATCAAATGTGTTCAACTTGATTGAACTAGTCATGAATCTTATCAACATAAGACTTCTTATTTGACGCTAATATTATGTGGATTTATCTCCATAAATCCGGATATTAAAGATGTATTATATTACTCCAAAAGTCTTAAATCATTCCCAATGATCAATATGTCATCCACATATAAGACTAATTAAAATTTCCGTAACTCCCACTCAACCTCATGTATAAACACAACTTCTCGGCTTATCGGGAAACTTTTTATACCATGATCAAATCATTGATTCCAACTCATTGATGTCCTACTCAAGACCATCTCTTAAGTGGCACATTATCTTAGGATTGTAAGAATCTATAAAACTCATAACATGTATTGAATACATTCCTTCTAATTGAGGAAGTGGGTTTTAGATTCACTTGCTATATATATATCATCATAATGAAACACAATCCCTAAGAAGATCCAAATAGACTTAAGCATTTCAACTAGTGCAAAACCCTTTGCAACCAATCAAGCTTTGAAATCTCTCTTTATTAGTGCAAAACCCTTTGTCACTAATCAAGCCTTTTATTTCGGATTTTCATGGCTCTAAGCCTTGTATTGAGTTGTGACTTAAACACTCTCATGTAAGTCATATGTTCATTACTTTCTAGAAGTAATCAACTTGAATCAAACGATTTCTTTGTAAGTTATAAGCTCTTTACTTTCTTAAAAGTAGCATGAATTCATCATCTCCAACAAGTGACGAATTTAACCTCCTAGGTTTTAAAGAAACAACGTCTTACACAAAACGTCTCATGTCGCCAAGAAAGACCAGTTTCTTGCGACATAACATTCTTTGTGGCTCTTTAATAATTTCTCCCACTCTGTCTTCTAGAAATAAACTTGTATTTTAGAAAGACAGCTTCACGAGCCACAAACTCATTGTACTCGTGATTATAATAAGGAAAAATTAGCATTTGTTTCTTTTGAAAACTTACAAACATGATACCCTACCATTTCATATCTCATATGAATCGTTTTAGTTTTAGTGGAAAAATAATTTAGACAAAATGATAAAATCCCCAAAAGGATCAAGTAACTCAAAGTGACTTGATTGAAGTCCAAACCATATCGAATAGCGTTTGATTTCTTTATCCAACCACACATTATCCCATAATGCATGCTAAGAGAGATTAACTTGTGATACTATATCACATTTCATTTGGCTTATATCAAAGTCTTCACTTTGATAATCCCATCACGATTAAATCGTGATTCCTTGAACTCTTTGAACTTCTTCAAAGATTTCTCTATTTACCTTATTAAGTGAACATATTGGTGTCAACTTAAATTGATGGTAAAAGAAAATGATCAACCTATTCTGTATCAATGTAGGGCACGATGTGCCGAAATACCCTTCATTAACATAAATTCGGTGGATAGACATTTATCACCCACTTCCCCTACGTAACCAGGTTTGTACCCCGGTGTGGCCGAGTGCACTCCCTCACGAAATAGGTTTTCATGGTTTCTACTTTTTGGTAAGTCTAAGTCTCAATTGTTTATTTAAGCGAGAGGTCATGTCAATTTATTATCTACCACGTTTTAAGTGAACTAAAGCGGTGAACTACGATAATTGTAATTGACACGGTCGATATACTCGATTTAATGATAATGCATGTTTTAGTTATGGCGATTTAGCGATGCATGCATCATATAAATAAAATGCAAAGCATAAAATAAATCCTAGTATGGCCTTCCTAAAATAGAAAATCTAATTAACTATTACATATTCGGAAACCAACTCCATTGGTCCCTTGAACTTCGGTTTTGGCACGCATCTCGAGGTAACACCGTCTTTATGTATCGCCTTCTTGAGTGACACCGTCTTCAAGGAACTCCGGAATAAATAAATTACATAACAAATTACATAATTTTCTATTATACATTTGTAATTAAAATAAAATTAATCTATTAAATTACAAAACGGTGATACGAGATCACAATAAATTACAACCGAATCGATATTCCCATACATTTCGGGTAATACCAATTAAAAACTAAGGCCATACTAAGTAAAAATTACATAATTCAAACATTACATAAAATAACATTATGACAATCATAAACAAAATGCAGCATTATAATATGTATGAACATGCCCAATTTTATGCTAAATCGCATTTAAGGAGCCAATATCGTATATTAAACGGTTTTTACGGATTTGCATGATTCAACCTTTTAAAATCACAATAAATTACATAAAATCATATTTATGCACAAGTTAATTACCCTAACCAACTTAGGACTCAAAATTAGTCTCCACTAACATATTGACAATAATTAACTTTTATTTCTTAAAATTTGTTCATTAATGGACTCAAAATTACAATAAAATGCCATAAACTCCAAATAAATCATAAAAATTTCAAATAAATTTGAAATTTGAAATTTAAACTCATGAAAATTCTGGAAAAAAAACCATGACACTCATATTGTTCAAAAAACTTAGGTTAAAAATTTCGAAAATTATCTAGGAAAAACTATGTTGCGATTTACCGGATTTATCAAATATTATCATAAAAATATGAGAAAAATTATATTTATCAACTTTTCAATTTTATATCTGAAATAGGTAATAAAATGCAACATGTGACATTTTTCCTTAGTCATGAAGTATGTTTTAGCAATTATTCACTAATTAAAGTCACTATTTATGCTATTTTTCATCAAAAATTCATAAATCATGCATAAAGACTTCATTATAGTCTATTATTTTACACACATCTTGTAAAATTGCATGTGACAACATATTAAATTTTAATGATCAGATTCGAAATATTTCTCATATTAACCTATTTTTCATTTAAATTCGATTTTTATCATGAAAAATACATATTTCTAGCATAAGAACTCCAAAAAATATGAAAATTTACAGATCATCTAAAAATAATATATGTGAAAACATATCCAAAAACCACTGGAAAATTAGAAGTTTAGCTAATTTTAGTCCGAAAATGACATTTTTATCATAAAATCACATTTTAATGCCATTTTTAAATAAAATGAACAATAAAAATCCATAAATTAACCAAAATATCCTAAATACATTTTAGGACCAGAAACTTTAACATGCATAATTTATTTCGTGATATATCATAATAACACAAATTTATAAGTTTTATATGTTAATCGTATAACTCGGAAAAACTATAACCGATTTGCATGCAAACAACCAAGGCTCTTGATACCGCTTGTTAGAAATCTATATCTCATTACTTAACATATTCATATATGTTTCAAAATTAATTTAGTCATAAAATTAAATGTTGATCTTATGCATGCAAACAATAAAAGGAATAAAGAAGAAATCATCATTCTTACAATGGGATTTCGGTTTTATGGGCACCAACAAGATCTCCTTCTTGTTAGTTCTTGAGCTTTCCATGAATATAAGGATGATCCTCCAAAAATCACAAAATAGAGATTCTCCTCTTGATTGCACCCAAGATTATCCTTTATCCCCACTAAATAATATTAGCTAGATATTAGTTTAGTAGTTTACCTTAAAATTGATTAGTAACACTCATATATTACACTAATAATTTAAGTAATCATTTATGAACAATTTGAATCAAAAATCTCATGTTTTGATGAAGATTAAAGAGAGAAGAGAAAATTCATGAACTTTTGCATGTGATATCTTAGAATGCATGAATAAGAGAAATTGATTCCCTTAAAACTAGAGGAGGTTCACGGTTGGGACTACCAACATAGGGCATCTTACTTTCTCTTTTTGTCTTCACAAGAATTAGGTGTGTAAGATGTGTAAGAGTAGGTGTAAGGCTAGTTGTAGGTAGGCCATGATTAGGTTATTTTATCTCATAAAATAATTCACCCACTAACACCTTCCACCTCCATTATTTCGGTCCATATACATAAAATGGACTACAATTTTATTTTGTCAATTTGTCATTTGTCACACAATATGTCACATGTAGTATGTTACATGTTATTAATTAATTTGATGCATATTTATCACATAAATATCATTTCATGAATTAATTAAATTACGTACAACAAATTGACTAGTGATACTTGATCACATAAATAAAATGGGTCATAAAATTATAATTCACAACATCTTGTAATTATAATTAACCATTCATTCTTATCTTTATTGTTTCACAAACAATAAACAATTTTAGTAATAAAGTATTTCAATTACTAAAATAAATCTTATTTAATCCCATTATAATAAGATATCAATATTCTCTCTCGCAAATTGAATTGTTCAATTTTAAGGAATTGATTAACTTGTATCGTCATACAATTAATCAACTTTACGGATAAGGGCATCATCCTTTATGTGTGACCTTAAGGGATCAACTGACCACCACCGTCCCACGACAGTAACGTCAAACTCTAGCAAGCCAATCGTTACCGATTAATGTTGATCAGTTGACTATAAAATGAATCATCCCTTACGTATTCTTAAAAATGAGATTTAAACATGTGATCATCATGATCGACAATTGTGATCACATTATTGTTGGAGGACACATATTCCAACACCTTTAGGACCCTGACTGATTACAAGTATAGCATTTATTTATTTATTGAGGAAGCACCTGTGAGAATTTGGTATTTCAGCATTCTGGTTGCTGTATATCTCCTGGATCCTCATGCTGTTTGGACTCATTGATGGTTTAACGACATGCATTGCCCCTAGACCATGGATCTCTACCCTGCCAAGGATCACAATGCAAGATAACGAACAACCAACTACTGAATACCTCACCTCCTTGTTGATCCTCCAGAAATTGTTCTCTCTGAATGTTATTCTGGAAGCAGAGTCATCTGATGGATCTGCCAGCTAGCACGGTTATCTATTGGATCTGCAGAAATACTGGTCCTGGCTTGGATGTTGCCCCCAGGGCTTTGAGAGCGTCTGCCCCCATATTCTGGTCCGCAACCGGGAATTTGTCTGGTTTCGGATGGTTGAGGTGCTTGACTTTCAGGGACTCTTCAAGCTTGGACGATCAGGTCCCCTCCTGGTACCCTGGTCTCTGCAGGTAGCAGAGACTAACTGACATAGTAAATTGTATGCTGAGCTTCTTCCTGCTGTCGTACCCCTACTGCACTGACTTCCACCTCAGTTACTAGTATATATAGGAACAATGGTTCTCTCGACTCTGGTTTGCCACAAGAGCCTTTCTAGATGTATGGTATGCACCATAGCTAGACCTTCTGGGCCCTGAGTCTTCCTCCAGCCGCATAACTGTGATTACCTTCATTTGTACTTCCTCGAAGGCAGTGCATGGATACTTGGTTAGGTATTTATATAAGTCTGAGTCCTGGTGGAGCTCTTGGCGGAAGGCTTCTATAGCTGTGGCTATGTCGTACCGGAGAATTGCCAACTTCTTCGTGTTGAACCTGTTCAAAAAATCACGGGTAGACTCCTCGGATCCCTTTACTATCCTATACAGGTCGATGGTTTGTTTTTCTAGTTTGCGGCTACTAGCGAACTGCTGGTGGAAGGTGTTGCTTAAGTCGGTGAAGCAGGCTATGCCCTTGTTGGGCAGGCTAACGAACCACTGCAAGGCTTCTCCGGACAGCGTGGACCTGAACCCCTTGCATATACAGGCTTCCTTCAGGGACCCTGTTACAGTTATCACCATCATCTTCTGCTTGTAATGGTTGATGTGATCGAGAGGATCTGTGGTCCCGTCGTAGAGCGTCATGGCTAGTGGTACGCATCCTTTGGGGACACCAACGAGGGCTATGTCATCCACAAAAGGGGAGTCTGCGTAGCTATTGCGTGCTGCTTTTTCCAAGGGACGTGCGGCGCCTGGGATCCTGTACATCAGGTCCCTTAATTCTTGGTAGTACTGCTTGAACAAGCTACCTGTTTCTGCAAGAGGGTTAGAGGCAGGCGGAAAAGAGCCAACGGGTGTACCTTCAAGCTAGGTTCCTCTTGGAAACCGAATGCCTGGTTGACTCGCCAAAGGTGTTGCGTAAATGATGGCTCCTGGTTGCCACTCTGGTGCCTGCTGAGAGGGGGTTCCTCCTATCCATGTTCCTCTAGAGAAATGACCGCTCGTTGGATTCATCACGTTAGTACTGGATCCTGGATTCCATCCCAGCGGCGGTTGGACGGGTATTCCTGCAAAAGATTGCAAGTTAGTCCCTGGCAAGCTATTAGACAGAGTACTACCTGGAGTCTGCTGTAGGCTGGGTGGTCGGTCAAATGAGAGGAGCCCTAGTCCACTGGGCTCGATGGCTCCTCTGGGTGGCACTCCTTCGAGATCCGATCTAGTGACCAGTTCTGGTGGAATCTGCCGGAATAATCCTCCACTGGTAGTTGAAACAAGGGCCTCAGAAGGTGGAGGCAACGGGCCAGATGTTGGCCTAGCCTGGGCCACTGTTGCAATTTGGTCTCTGAGATCTTAATTGTCTCTTCTCAAGCTTTCAATGGCCCGATGCAGGGTGTTTATTCCTTCTAATACCACCCGCGTCGGATCTGGTGGGGAGGCTCGTGATTTTTGGGAATTCCTCCGAACGTTCCCTCCTCGATCTGGGTCCTGGTGAGGACTTCGCTCCTGCTGGGGCTACTCTCCCTGCTATATTTCGTCACACTGGGTGCTGATGATGCTTTAGGCACCTGCGGTGGCTTGAAAGGTGGTGGCATGGCTTTGGGAGACATGCTGACCAGGACCATCTGGCTGGCTGCTGGTGACGCAGTGACTGGTCCCGTGGATGCTGGAAGAGGCCTTCCACCAGAAGGTTGAGGGGATGCTCCCTGGGCGCTGGACGGATTCGAACTGGCTCCAGACATGGCGATGAACAAATTGCGGTTGAGAAATTAAGTTATAGAGAATGATCACTATGCCCCACGGTGAGCGCCAAATTGTTTTGGTAATAATTTACCAGTTAGTTGTTTAGATTAGTGAGTCAAAGTGATCGTCTATAACTACGAGCGAATCAAGGAATCACGGTGCAAACGAAAGTAAAAGACAACGAAAGAAAGATCGACACAAGGAGTTTTTGATGGCGGAAAACCCGGTGTGGGAACAACCGCGGAGAGAGTCGGAATCCCGCCAATATTAGCACTATGATCAGAATATTTTAGCATGTAAGGAAACAACAATGATACTTTTTCTAGTACTTGACGGAAATAATCCTTAGGATGAAGATGATGTAGGCTTGATGTTGTGTGTGTTGCCATGGAATGAGATCCTCCTTGACTGAGTTTGCTCTTCCTTTTATAGCTGTTCTTTTTAGGGTTTAGCTCCTGCTGGCTCCTTCGAGTCCGTTTCCTAGATTCCAGGGGCAGTTACCTCATTTTTAGGAGTCAATTATGTTGACATTTAAAAACTTTAACTATTTCCTCTTTCCTCTTAAATGCCCCACTAAATGCTCAACTAAATGGTCCATTCAATGCTAGCTACTATTTGTCCAAATCCGACATTAATTACTTATCTTTATTCCTCTAATATTGCTACTTACTCTAGGGTTTCACTTCCGCAGGCACCTCCAGAATGAGGCTCCTCCGGAATCAGGATCTTCTGGAACGAGGCTCCTTCAGAATCAGGCTCCTCTAGAATCTGTTTCCTGACTACTAGGTCCAGTCACCCAAAAATAGGAAGTACGTGAGTTGACCCTTAACCTCTTTGACTGCACTTGTTTTAGTATCCCATGTGTGTTTTTCCCATCCTACGGTCCGGATTCATCCACGACATTGATCCTCCCAAGCCTTGATTGTCCACTTGTTGCTTGCCACGTGTACTGATATGAAAATATAAATTTTTGCCCATAACAGTAGTGATGACCCGTTTAATATTGACACAAACACGAACACGATCCGACCCGACCTGTTTGTCAGGTCTACGTATTCATTTAATAAATAAGGTATTATTATTATTACTATTATTATTACTATTATTATTATTATTATTATTATTATTATTATTATTATTATTATTATTATTATTATTACTATTATTAATTATTTATTTTTTTATTTTTGCATGAAAGTTATACTCATTTTATTCATCCATATAGGGAAAGAAAAATGAGAAGGGATCTTACAAAAAACCAATGACCATCATGGACTTACAAAAATCACCAATACAAAATGAGAACCAGACATTAGCTTTTAGTTGCCAACCAATTCTGCGTGTATCTATCACGATTGTCCGAGAGCCTGAACTTCATCGTATGTTGAAGAGTAAAAGAGATCTGGTTAAGAGTAGAAAAGGCTCTACCGAAAATACGATTGTTTCTCTCATGCCAAATTACATAGACCATGCCTCCCACACAGCTAGCTGCAACATTGTTCCTCCATTTTCGCTTCTTGCTACACCCCATAAGTTTGTAGAGGTAGTCTTTCACATCAATTGCAGCCCCTAGACCAGAAAAACCAAGCCATAAAAGCATATTACGTCTCACCTGTTGCAAGTATAGGCATCTAAAGAACAAGTGCCTATGAGTTTCTTGGGCTGTGTTGCAAAGGCAGCACCGGTTAACATGCATAAAACCACGCAAGTTGATGTTGTCGACCGTCGGAAGCTGTCGCTGCACAACCTGAATTGTGCACAGGCGGTGTTTGGGGATGATGCTGGAGGCCTTATGAACTTTAGCCCACCTCGTTTTCTTGCCACTGTCCCTGAAAATATGGTACGCCCTCCCAACACTGAAATTACCATTTTTGATGCACGAGTTCAGCAGCCGTTGTGCATTAGTAACCGAACCAGCAACTTCAAGAAGAAAATTTTTAGTTTTAATTATGTCACGCCAGCTTTCAGCATGCCGAATCCTAGGCTGAGCCTCCCAAATTGTGTGATCGTTTAGGTTGTAAGAACGGCTCCAGCTGTCCCAAATACTGTCTCGATTTTGAGTAAGTTACCAAATCCATTTACTGAGAAGCGCTTTGTTTCAACTTAGAAGCTCCTTAACATTGTATCCTCTCTCGGTCCAAGGTTTGCAAATTGAGGACCAACTTTTAAAGGTCATCCATCTTTGCCTCGCATGACTCCCCCAAAAATAGTCCTTACAGAGCTTATTGACCATTTTGATGATGTGAGAAGGCAGGAGCACGACAGAGCACCAAACATTTTCTAAGCCAAAGACGACCGCATTAATGAGCTGTAGTTTCCTGGCATAAGAGAGAAGGTTTCCGGACCAATGGTGGATTGAGCCCTGGATTTTATCGACCATCGTGTTAAACATACTAGAGGATAGTCTTCCAGGATTCATTGTGATACCAAGGTAGCGAAACGGGAAAGCATCTTCAATGTAGCCAGTGAGTGCATTTATTTGCCGCTTCACCTTGTCATTAACACAATCATAGTAGATGCTAGTTTTGGCGGGATTTGCATATAAATCCGAGATAGAAGCAAAGAAGTCGAGGCAATTTGCAGCCGCCACCACAGAAGGAGTGTCACCCCTCATGAAGATCATGAGATCGTCAGCGAAAATCAGGTGGTTGAGCTTAAGTTTCACACATTTGGGGTGATAGGAGACTTGATGGAGGAGATTAATGCGCCTTAAGTGCCTTGAAAGCATTTCCATCCCAAGGACAAAAATATAAGGAGAAATTGGGTCCCCTTGCCTAACTCCATATTTTCCCGTAAAGAAACCGCATTGGCTGCCATTAATCTTCAGAGTGAACCATGTAGAAGTAATGCAACCCATGACCCATTTAACAAAAGTCGTAGGAAAGTTGAGCCCCGTGAGCATGTTGGAAATAAAATCCCATTGAACAGAGTCGAATGCCTTGCGAATATCTACCTTAATGAGGCACCTGGGAGATATGGCCCCCTGGTTATAGCTTTTGATAAGGTTTTGAGTCATCATGATATTTTTAAAAATATTGCATCCTTTGACGAAAGCAGCTTATTCATTACCAATGAGGTCGGGAAGCACGTTTTTGAGGCGATTTGCAATGATCTTGTTGATTGTTTTGTACACAACGGAACAGCAAGCAATGGGCCGATAGTCTTGTACCAGAGAAGGTACACTTTTCTTGGGAATGAGGGCAAGGAGGGTTGTATTTACTTTTCTCATCATTTTCCCTTTTCAAAAGAATTCTTCTATGGCTGAGCAGAAAACATCCCCAACAACATCCCAGTCGGTCTTGAAAAAAGCGGAAGAGAAACCGTTTTGACCTGGGCTTTTAGTAGAGCCAATACTGTATAATGCATGTTTGATTTCGCTGCGAGTGATAGGGGAGGTACGGAGAGCGCCGGAGTCAGTGGAGACCGTGGGGCCATAACTGAAGAAGGACTCTTCAAACTGCTCCACATTTGTATCAGTAACCAAAAGATCGGTATAATATTCCACAAAGGCCTTGTTTACATCTTCAATTTCGTTCCTAATATTCCCCTCTTTGTCGATGATTGAACCAATAGTGCTTTGATGTTTACGAGTAGATATTTTTGCAAAGAAATAACTAGAAGAGGAGTCTCCCTTTCTTATGTTGTTGGTTTTAGCTCTTTGGAACAGCATGTTGTTCTCAGCCTTGCTCAGCTCTTTATATTTGCAAATAAGATCTTTTTCAAGAGCAATAAGGGTAGGAGAGAACAGGTCATTCTGAAGGATTTTTTGGCAGGTATCCTATCTCTAGAATGACTCTCGTACGCCCTGGATAAGGTCGTCCACTATCCAAAGTTTCTGAGTAAGAGGTGAAGGTACGATTGGGAAGCCCTTTAATCGGACACCCAATCCTGCCAGAGGTAGCAGCCTCTACTGATCGATCTTGGTTGGTTAAATGCAAAAGTTGATAAAACGGGTAAATGCATGAATGCGCATCCACGAGTTTGAACCTAACATGTATCAAGTATCAAGTATTTGATGTCAAGTTGGATTTAATGTTGATTTGCATGCAAGACGGAAATTAAACATCCATTTGCCGAGTTAGGTTCATGGTGCATAAACGTGATCCATTTGTCTTAGTAAGGCGTTTTGCAAATATGATGTAAAATGGGTAGATTTGTCATCTGATCCGTCCAATATTCGGGTTAACCGAAGTCGGGATCGTCCTAGACAAATACTGGAAGGAAAATAGGCCCTGCATCAGGCAGCTAGTATAGGCGCGAGCCATCAGGCGATGCAAGCAGGTCTGCCCTGGTTTGAAAATGGATAAATGAGTGGCCTGTTTAGGCGCGGGTCAACAGACGATGGAAGAGCGTCTTCTGACCATTGAAAAAGTTCGTAAAATATATTGAAAAGAGGGTGTTTAAACCTGTCTTGATTTGAAAAGTCCGTTTAGGCTGCTTTTGTGTTGATGTGAAGAACGAGACTTGAATAATAGTCATTGTTTTGACAATATTCGATGTCGGGTTCGGTTTTGCAAGCTTGACACGAATAGTTTTGA